>NC_068310.1:18351931-18679265 GCF_025860055.1 Xyrauchen texanus | reverse complement strand
CCTCAACACATTGCCCTCACCTCCCTTTACCTCGCTCTCCAGACATATGGATTAAAGATCCCCAGAGGAGAGGTAGAGTGGTGGCAGGTAGGCGTTTTATAGTTTATTGCATAGAACCACATAGAATAGAAGCCTTTATTTTGGTCACACATTATACATACATTTTTGCATGAATACAGTGAAATGTATTTGTTTTCACATATCCCAGCTAAGCTGGGGTCAGAGTGCCGGGTCAGCCATGATACGGTGCCCCTGGAGTAGATGGGTCAAGGGCCTTGCTCAAGGGCCCAACAGTGGCATCTTGGCAGTGCTGGGGCTTGAACCCCAGACCTTCTGTTCAGTAACCCAGAGCCTCAACCGCTGTGTAACTTGGATCTCGTGGGCCTCAATGCAGAAAAAGTTGTTTGGGCCACCCCCACCAACTCATAGCCTACAAGAATTAACTTAAAATATATTAAATTATAATGTAATCTTTTTGTTTGTACAATATTGTTACCAAATGTCTCAAATTTTATCCTCTAAAGGCACCTTTTCACAAATTATGAGAAATATCTTATTTATCTTAAAATGTCTTTCTTGTGTTATTAATATTTTTGTTGATTACATCCACAAAACCAATAAACACAACATAAAATACAGAATCAGTTATATAAATTAATCACCTCCACCCAACACAAACACGCATTACAGTGGTCTCTTAGAAATTATAACATAAAAATTAGAAACAAACTAAAAATATATATATTTTTTTTTTCAAAAAACAGTGTGCACAGACACATCAAACTAAATATTACAAATCCCTCTCCACTGCCCCTCCACAAGAAGCCTCCAAAAAATCTAAATATCCACCCCACTCCCTATTACAAAAATCCCACTTTAACAGCCTTCTATGGATTGCCTACCTCAAATGCCGCAACCTCACCCATCTCCCCGCACCTCTCCCGAAACAAGGTTGCCCCAGCCATCTTGCACCCCCTGAGAATTATTCGCCTGGCCACCATAACTCTGGCCAGGACCCAACCTTTCAAGTGACCATCCCAAAATTAATGACCTCCCCATCACCCAAAATGTTGAGTCTGTGGCAAAATTTGAATTGTGTGTCCAACACATCACACATAAATCTTTGAATCTTCAACCAAAATTAATGTATTAAAACACATGGGTTGTGTCCCCGTCTTCTGATTGGTATTGCCAGAAGGTGTGTGTTTTTAAGACCAAGTCTATACAATCTAGAGGGTGTCTAATATAATCAATTCAAAATCTTAAATTTCACCCTTGAATTTCTAGATGTAGACTTGATGTTTTTTAGAATCTTAGACCACACTCCCTCCTCCAATACCAAGTTTAAATCTCTCTCCCATAATCTCTTGAGAGAAGTTGAAGCTCCATCCCCCAGACTCTGAATTAACAGGGAGTAATACACTGATGCCTCATGACCTTTTTCAAAAGCAGTAATCACCACTTCTAGAGTATCTGCCCATTTAGGGGGGTGTACGCTACTCCTAAAAATAGTACAGAGCAGGTGGCGCAGCTGTAAGTACCTGAAGAACTGAGATCTAGGAATCCTGAAATGTTGGACCAAACTTTAAAAAAATCCCAACCCACCACTCTCATATAGGTCACCGAGCATATTAACACCCCTCACAATCCACTCCGACCAGCAGAAAGGGGACTCACTAATACGCAACTTTGGGTTTAGCCATATGCTCAAGGCAACATTTAAATAAATGTCTGAATTAAACACTCTGGACACTTTTGTACATAGCGCATGCAAATGCGAGATAATGGGGTGCGACTTAACTTCTCCAATTAGTTTAATAGAAAGGCTTTGTAATAGTAAAATAGGGGCAACAACTTTCTGTTCAATTCTAAAACATGGAAGTGGCTCTCTCAGGTGGAAGTGACCAATGAGCTAAATGTCTGAGACTGAATGCATAATAATAAAACAAAATCTTGTGTAGGCCCAGCCCACCTTTGTCAACCGACCTATGTAACTTATTGAAATGTAACCTGGGACACTTTCCATTCCAAATGAAAGACTTCACAATGCTGTCAAATTGCTTGAAATAAGAGAGGGGGACATCTACTGGGAGAGATTGTAGTACATAGTTGAATTTTTTTCAACTCAGAGAATTTTGTTTCCATCGCCGTAATCGATCAACGTAATACAGTGAGATCTTCTAAATCAGCTACAACTTTCATCAGCATCACGAACATGTTGGACAGTTGATGCTGGATTTCCCGGACGCACATTTCAGTCCCCGGTCTGCAGGCTCATCAAGATATAAGCTTGAGCAAGTAATTGTCTTTTAATATCTCCAGAGCCTGAGGATTTAAAATTTTTGACATATTGACTTCAAAGTGCTAATATGTAGCAGGTTGGATCAAATCTCACCAGATTATAAAACAAAAATAACTAAAAGCAGAGCTCGTCGCCTACATGTCCACTCCTCGCATGGTATCATGTGACTCCGTTAAAATGTCTTTCTTAAATTATTAAAATAAAATTCCACAAGTGAGTTGTGCTATCAGACTAGATTAATTTACTTTCAGTTTGTTTATGACACAATTATCAGCTTTCTCCTGAAGAAAACGACAAGACACTTCAAGTTTACCTGACATCACTGACATAGTTTTCTTGATCAGCTGAACTTTCTCGCTGGAAATGCCCAATAATATTATTTTTTTATTTCTAATTAGGGTTGTGCTGATAGACGATGATATCAGGGATCGACGATAGTCAGAGATATCACCAATAGCTGATGCCTTTGATGATATCAAAATGATATTTGGCTCGTTTTTCCATTAATGTATTATTATTATTAGGCTATTATTATTATCATCAAATTAATATTACAATTAATTTTCCCTGCCATATTTTCACATCGACATCACCGCATATAACTGACACTTGCGACCACGTCTGAGGATTATAAAAATTAAACATTGAAAATGTTTTAAAAACAGACAACAAATCTACATCCCACGTCATAATTAAATTGCAAGGTGATAGACCTATTTTCACAAATTATGTCAAGAGTGCTTGTTATAAAAGAGACATCATTCTAATACAGTTTTTGCTGGAGCCATGGTGAAAACAACATTGTCAATCGTCTGCATTTTATTTTCTTTGCATAGTACATTAACATAAAATTTAAATGATACTACTAATAATAACACTGCAATAACAAGTTGCTGTTATTATTATACGATTAAAAATGATATAACCATCCATACCTCTGCAGTGTGGTTCTCTGGGATGATTGTCGTTTCGAGACATTTTGCCTCCAGTTTCCAGTCCTCCGAAATATAATGGATTGTCACAGACATGTAGGGGGTCATGTTTATGTTTGACAACATCTGTGGTCAAAGTGACAAAGTCAGCCGCATTCAAATCTTTAGTTCCCTCATTTTATTGAACAGATCGGGGATTAGCAGTGTTGGTGAAGTACTTGCGCCCCGGCAGCTTGTACTGTTTGTGAAAGGTTTGAAGTAGATCTCTGTGGTAGGGCGGAGGGTGGAGGGCGGGGCCGGGTCGTGATCATACACACCCGGTCCCTTATCAGGCTAATCAAGCCTCCGCAGTCGGCCTTTATCCCTCTCGGAGGCTTGATTAGCCTGATAAGGGACCAGTTGTGTATGATCACGACCCGGCCCCGCCCTCTGCCCTGCCACAATCTCTAAAACTCAACTGTCTCCTTTGTGATATAATTGGAGACAGCTTCTGTGCACTGGGCCCAGATTTCACTGTTTCGTTTGTACTTGGTGCTTTTTGCAAAAGCTCCGATGATAGATGGCTGACTTCGATCTTTGCATGCATTGAATGCTGATGAAGGTATAGACAGATTAGACAGTGTAGTTTTAGACAGTTTCACATTTTAAGGTAAGGCCCGGTTATCACAGGCCCCCTTAGACCGTGGGCCTCAGTGCAGCTGCCCTGCCAACACTGCCAGTAGTTACGCCCGGATCAGGCATCAATTGAACCATGATTGCAGTAACCTTTAGTTTGCTGGAAGTAGTTCCCATGGTGATGGGGCCACGTAATCATTCCTACTTGATTTGAGAGAAATAGAATTGCGTTGCACACAAGTTGTGTTTCCTTGGTGATACATCCAAGTAGAATTTGAAAAGAACCCAACCATTTAATAAATTATGCTTGGCTTTTGTTTCCTAGAACTTTGTGAATGTTTTTTGGTATCACAATAATTGAATTGAATAGTGTTCCAGTTTGTGATGTATTTAGCCTTAAAGGGATAGTTCACCCCAAAATGTGTATTATCTCATTTACTTACCCTCATGCCATCCCAGATGTGTATGACCTTCTTCTTCTGCTGAACACAAATGAAGATTTTTTTAAATAATATTTCAACAGTTTAGGTCCATACAATTCAAGTGAAATTTGGACAGAACTTTGAAGTTCCAAAATGCACAAAGTCAGCATAAAAGTAATCCATATGACTCAAGTGATGAAATCCATGTCTTCAGAAGTGATAAGATAGGTGTGACTGAGAAACAGATCAATATTTAAGTCCTTTTTTTTTTTTTACCATAAATTTTAGTAGTGGTATGGCCATCTAAATTCTAAACCTTAAATGAGGCCAGTAAAAAAGGACTTAAATTCAGATCTGTTTCTCACCAACACCTATCATATCACTTTTGATATACTGTACATTTTATCACTGCATTATTTTATGCTGCCTTTATGTGCTTTTTGGACCTTTACATTTCTGGCCACCATTCACTTGCATTGAATGGACCTACAAAGCTGAAGTATTCTAATTTGTGTTCTGCAAAAGAAAGAAAGTCATACACATCTGGGATGTAAGTAAATGATGATAGAATTTTCATTTTTGGGTGAACTATTCCTGTCTAAAAATAAAAATAAGTGTCATATTTTCTAGACTTTTGCAGTAGCTTTTAGTGCTTCTAAGGAAAATAAATTACAAAGGTTAAGATACAGTTCATGCAATGCACCATGCCCACCATCTTGTTTTTTGAACATCATCACATGAATTACCCTCTTGTTAGAGTTTCTGTAAAAATACATTTGTGGTTGATATTTTTGTCACAGCAAGCTGACTCTGAGGAAATTGCAACATTGGTTTTACAAGACAACAAGAACAGCTACATATCTCAGTATAAGACAATAGAGCAAATTCTGTTATTTGCTGCCTTTGAGCTAATATTTAATAAAATCAAATACAGCATGCATTGATGATGTTTTGTTTCTCTCCAGGTTTTTTGTGCAGACATAACCAAGCCTCAGATTGAGACCATCATGAGTGAATTACTGCAGCTCTATGACCTGGAGGCCAAGTGTACCTGAGAGAAACACAAATTAAACTGAATTAAAACACTGATGTGGAAACCAACACACCCTAATGTCCAAATTCTTTTTCCAGGCATTTTTGTGAATACCTTAAGTCTGATAGTCATAACACATGCACTTGGACCCTCTGTCTCTTGATGTTTAACCTAAAGAGCTCTACTTTTTAATTACATCATAGAGCATAAACATTCAAAAAGTCTCCCCAAGAATGTCTGCCTGATGTGCTGTATATGGTTGACAATGAGGAGAATTAAATTATATATGGGAATAAGGATTGGATGTGAAATTTATAGTGTGGCAGTTTGAAAAACAGACTCTAGCTACACCACATCAATCAATTGCAAGACACCGACCTACTTTCTTCTCCCTACCTTGAGCTAATTTTCCCTCCAAAAGGGGGAAAGAGAAATTACAAAAGAGATGGAATGGTTGGTTGCAAGACGAATGAAACAAAAGAGGTGCCAACCTGTCCCCAGAGCTGAATTGTTACTTTAGGTGAAACAGCTAGATCTGAGCTGTTTCTTTGATATTTAAAAGTGATTCTTTCCCTACTGATTTTGTCCTAGTAGGTTTCTTTATATAACTTCCTAAAGCAGTATTACTGTACAATTAAAGCATGGTATCATGATTTGACTAGTCTCCAGACTTCTATTTAAAAACATTGTGTCTCAGCCTATTACTGTAAACTTTGTTTCTCAATCACCTATGGACATGAACTGACAGAAAAGTTTCATTCTAAAGTATATATTTAAGAAAAAATTCTTGAACTAATGCTTTTTGGAACAGCACCTGTAAACAGTTTTTATTTGTAATTTTACATCTGTCATGTTCTCTGTCATATTTCTGGATCTAGTTATGTCAGGACATTGCTGTAGTGTGGATCTTAATAAGTTACTATGGCAACTGCTATTGTGGAGTGAGCCTTTGAAACATACAAATGTGAGACTCCATTACAGCACACCTGTCAACCTCAGCACATCAAAATAATTGTGGACATGTAAATGTGGTAATTTAGTCATTATTTACTATATCAGTCATTGTTAACATGTTAAACAGATGTTTCCAGCTTAGAATTGAGAATGGGCTGGTGAGCAATATTGCCACATGGACTTTTCTTTTTATTATGTGTAACATTTATATCTTATACAGATTCAGAAATGACCAAAAGGATTATTAAAATGACATGAATTAATATAAGTTTACTGTAATGTACCATCTTAATAACTAGATCTTACAGTATGTTACAGTCATGGTACTTTGTTTTCATAAAGTGCATTAGCTCTGAATTATTTTACTATCCACACTATCATTAGAGCAATGCAGATAAATGCCTCCCCTTTGTGGTAAAACGTTATTATTTTATAAGTATTATAAAATATTATTACTATTGGGAAAAACCCAAACATTCCTGCTTAACTGCTCTCTCCCTGTCACACACCCACACACACTTACGTACACACAAACACCCACATCTCGCAGCAGGCAGGCCTTAATGTCGGGCATCATGAATTATGCAGAGGGTACATGTACAGCCGGATTCTCTTCCATCAATAAAACATCAGCATGGCCCTCACTATGGGATAGAGTGCTGGGAATAGGAAGGATGGGATTGATTAAAACTATCCTTACTCTCTTTGCCATCTCTCTTGTCTCTGTACATACAATCTTTGTCCCCCATTCTTAGATTGTGTACATACTGTATGAAGAAAAAGCAAGTTGACTTTCCACATCTTTGACTCTGTGCTTCTCTCCCATGGAGTCTTCTACAAAATCTTTCATCGCTCTTTCTTTCCTGTGATCTACCTAACACTGCAGATCACTTCAAACTCCATGTTCTCAATCTCCGTTAAGGTTGTTTTACTAACATTCCAGCAGAACTGGATCTCCTATTCAATGCAAAATCACTGTAAACAAGATTTAAAATGAACAGGCTCTCAGCTACAACAAAAAGCCAGTCAACCTACAGATCACTGTAGAGGAATACTTGATTGCCAAAACAATCATTTTGCATCCTTTCTGAAATTGTGCTTTGTTTTAAGCACACTGATCATATGCTTTCCACCCAGTCCCACTCAGGTTATCTCTGTCTACTTCTGTACAAGAATTACCAAAATCTGAAAGGACTTCAGTGTCTTTTGCGGACCAAAGATTTCATGTTTTCTCTCCTTGAAATCAGAAGTTCAGCCAGAATTGGGACTGCAGCCAAATCAATCAACACTCAAAGAGGCAAACTATTGATGTTTAAATCAGTGGGTGTTTAAGCTAAATAAAAGTGTTGAAGTTTATCTTTTTGTAATTACAGAACAATAAGAAGACCACTTTTTTCCTTTTTGATTCAATACCAAGTACTATCAATGTCACCGATATATACAAACACAGATATATCTATTAAATGGAGTTCCGAGGATAAAATGGGTAATTTTTAATTCTACATTTCAAAGCCAAAAGCGTTTAACATTTCTAGGACTAACAGGCAAATTTAATACACTTCTGTTTTATTGTTTATTAACATCAAATGTCACAAACTCACAATTATGTCACATTCAGTAAGTGTGAATTACCTCCAGATGGTGTTTTCTCTGAGAAATTGTTCCTACCCTTCTTTACTATTTGCTAATATACTTGTTTTTCCCCCCAACTTCAGTCTTAAGATTAGCAGTTGCCATTTTCATGGTCAGTAAATATTACAATATTACTAAAAAAAAATCTATATTTTTATTTGAGAATCAGTATTCTCGACACATCATTTGGAAGATCCACCCATCCCTAATGGGCATCTGAAGGGTATTTGCAGAGTAAAAAAATATATATGGGGAGAAATTACAATAGAGATTTAAGGGTTTGCAAATGGAGTATTAGGGCATAGTCTCAAAATGGCTTACTGATGTTGTACTGTATGAATTCCACCATACCTAACTGTTCAACTGAGCCTTTTATGCTCAACCACTCTGCTAAAATAGCTGAAAAATGGTGACTGATTTTAATCTAATCTTCATCACAGAATAGTGAACCTTTAGAAATTCCAACATTTGAGCTGAATCCTGGGAAAGGCCCTATTCATTGGAGATGTGAGCTGGAGTTCAAAGACATGGAACGGTCTCACTCAGGTAGCTTTTGGAAGGGGTTCCACAAGTGAAGCAGTGAGATGTTACACACGATTGGGTGGATTGTGCTTTGAGTGACAGTTAAACTCCATCTGTTGGCTTAGGCTCTGATGCTAGGCTTATAGAGCCACTACCTGCAAGGCTAATGCACAGGCTCCCAGAGGGACAGCCATCTCCTAAACCCTCACCTCTGAATAATAGATACAACTCTACATCTGAAACTTTCTCTTTACTTTACAGGACGTGCCTCACAAATATTTCAGTGTGAGCAGGGTCATGTGTGAGAAAGTAGGAAAGAAAGATGGTATTGAAAAGTGTGCATTTGCATGCATGTAAAATCAGACTATGTGTTTGTTCTTTTTGCATGTGCATATCAATGGGTTGACAGTGTAGACAAATGTGGACTGATGCAACGCTTCAAAAATGCTGTTTTTCATGTGTCATTTTGCACATCCCAAAGCTTGGCCCTTGGGAGTCTATTGTCGACTATGTGCAAACTACCAATGGTGGCTTCTGATCCGATTCTTGGTATTTCCTCTGTGCCCGTGTGTTTACACGAGCATCTGGAGAAGAGGATTTAGTGCTTGTGTGTGTGTGTGTGCATGTGTTTGCATATGAAGGCTTCAGGATAGGCACACTTGAGCACTGGTCGTCACATAAAAGCTTTTTTCACTGGTCTGAAAGGCCTCCTGTATTAGGGCTATTAGATTTGAGCCTGTTGTGCTTGGAGACAGCCAGAAGATTACACCTGCGTGGGTGTGATGGGGCATCTGAATGTATGAATCGAAAACACTACGGGAGAGTGAGACTTAGTGAGACAGGGACATTGAGAGGGTTATGGCCCAGATTTGAATCATGTACAGTAATCATGGATTAACAGCTTCTCTGCTTGCTGGACTTCTGCTTGGCTCAGAGAGTCTGTTTTTGACTTCAGAGTTTAAGATTCTTACTGAAAGTTGGTTATTAGATGCACTGGTCTGTCCAACTGCAATGCTAATCAGCCTGTTTATGTTCCAGTTGATCGCTTTAAAAAGCCTGGAGTCTGCGTCTCGTGTTAAGCCCTCGATGAATAATGTATGTATCATAACATCATGAACATGATAGTGTTTGCCAATTCCGCACATCTACTACGCATGGCTTTCAGAGTGATCATCAGTTTGCCTTATGCTTTTCACCTCTTGAATCCAATGACTCTATCGACAGAAGGCTACATTTTGTTGTCGATGTAAAGCACAATTCACTACCTATCTGTTCTTGTGTTTGAACTCGGCGCATGTGGCATGTTGTGTGAGGGAGAGAGAGAGACTCCCCCTCCACCACCCCCTCCTCCTCCTTTCTGTCCTCTCCATCCGCGCGCATAGCAGCCCGCGCGGATGCTGCGTCCACGGTCCACAGCGCGCAGCTCAGCGAGGGGCTCTCATCACACATCGCATAGAATATCCAAATATCGCTTTATCACCTTTTTGATTTACTCTTTCAAGAATAAGCTTACAATACTTTTGCCTTTTTATTTTGCATCGGTCGGGACCGTCATCTCGCAACGTCTCCAATTTTTCCTCTGCGGAACCTTCATTTAATCAGGCAACAACTGCACTGTTTTAGGATTCATAATCTCAATCTCTAGTAAACACACCGCTGAACACCTGGGCGACAGAGGACAATATGCCAAAAGCTACTGAGTGAATTCAGTCGCTATCGATGCGCCCATCTGTATTTGTCTAAAGCGGAGCCAGGATTTTCCCCTTCACCCAACAAACCGCGAGAATGTCCTTGGAGCATGGCCTGGTGAGTATCTCATATTTACACCAATCCGGAATGTGCATGCCATATAACAGTTGGCAGTTCGTGTTCATTTAGAGTTATTAACGAACGATCTGTTTTACTGTTAAATTGTCCTTGCATATAAATGCAAATCAGCACCTTCGAACCTGTCATGTTTTTTTATTATTATTATTTTATTAATCATGCAAGCATGTAGAAACTACTGCATTGAAGCTCTGCCCGCAAATAATATTAGTTAGGCTACTGTCAAACCATATATAATGCATATGATTTGTCACAAAGACGTCTTTCGTATTTGCCTCTATATAGGCTAATGTGTTTATGCGTTGTCCATATGGTTGTGCATGACTGTATGCCTTTCGAAAGTGTTCTCACGTTTTTGTTAATGCCACATTTGCAAGGTTCTCTCGTTTTGTTTGTAAATTACAACCATAGAATGCTGTGCGAAATTATGTCTATATTTGAACAACTTGCACGCGCAGACAGATTATGTTTATAGGAGTGTTGGTTTTGGGTAACATCCCTAAACTGGGCACTGGTACCCACACTGGTCACCTTGCGGCGGGGGCATTGCGCTTGTTCCGGATGCGAGTGGCGCACCGTCCTCTCACAAGCACCATCCTTGCACAATTAACTCAATTAACATCGCGAGACACTCACGAGACGATAAAGAAATGCGTTTTGTTTGTAAGTATTCGTGTTCTCTTTCGCGCGGGGTTCGGCGTTAGGACCAGTCGCCCTCTGAAGGTGAACAGTAAAGGTCATTTTATTTTAGAAAATCATCGCTGTGGTGCACCGCGAGACACACCTGACCAACATCTGCTGGATCAGCGGCGACGGCGCGCGATACGTGAAGTTCGCTGTGTGAGTGAGTTGCTCAAGGCTGCTTGAATTTTCATTGGGAACCGTGAGGACTTTTTTCTTCGTGCTGCAAGGTGTGAGGGTATGCTGGGTGTGGGACGAGGAGAGGAGGGGTAGTTGTAGTCTCGTATAGCTCAGGCAGCCCGGTGACCGCGTATTGAGTCCGTAAATATTTGCTCGACTCTGATTGGCCATTTACGCATGACCGTCAAATCAGGATCGCGGTTCTGTGGGTTTACGTAATTTCAGAGAGATTGAGAATGTTTCACTTGTGCCTAACTGACATTTCAAGTGATTTGAAAACGAATGTACTGTTTATGATCCATTAATATGAACTGCTTATGGTCTTCTTTGTAAAAATGAATGGTCACTGCTGTATTTGATTCTTAGTTTCTGTTATCAATATTCCTGACTTTGCACTTTTCCTAAGATTATTTTTTATTTTATTTATTTGTTTATACATGCAAGGCCTGTATAGGCAGATTAGTGGTTGATTGATGTGTGGTTTGCAATTAGGGTTGCCACTTAGCATCACAGTCCATAGCCACATCCTCGGCAGTTTTAACAATACATGCGTTGAGTTAATATGCGTTATTTCTACAAATTGTATAGCCTATCCTTTCTTATATGCTAAAATGAGAACTTTCCTGACCCATGACTTATAAAAAAGATACATAATTTATATGTTTAAAATATATTTATTAAAAATGTTTTTCTTCTTTATTTGTCTTTATCTTATTTATGTATACATTTGGTTGATATATAAAGAATAAGAAAAGAGTGTGAGAGAAAAATAGACATTGTGGTCAGTGAGGTGACAGTAATCTCACAAACTCTTGAATTCACATCTTTCAGAAATATTCCACAGATACATTCTTAAATCAATGGCCCCTGTTGCTGCATCATATAAATGAATTGGTATGACTGGTGCAATGTCATGTATGATTAATATGGCATGAATGATAGGTTGCAAAAGGAAATACAAGATAGTGACAAGCTGGAATCTTCATATTGGCAATATGGAGCAAAAATCCATAAAAAAACTAAAAACTAAATATCAGGGCTGAATATTAACAAAGGCACGGAAGGGGGGTGCTCAGGGTGCTGAAACACTCCCTATTGAGCAAGCAGTTTCAACAAGATTTTATATATTTCATTGTATCTATGCAGTATATATTATACAATTGTCACTTTCTTTATATCTGTCATTTAATATAAACAGTTTCCCGTTTCAGAAAGATTTGTCATGCTTGTGGGCAGGGCTCTGCTGAACTGAATAGAGCCCTTGTGATGGATACTAGTGAAGTTTTTATTTTCCCTTTTTTTCTTTTATTTACACAAAAGCAAAAAAATAATATATATATTGTTAATAATGAAAGTATTTTGTTTTAATGTATAATTACTGTGTTTAATAATAACTATTGTAGTGTAATATTACAGTTTATATGAATCTTAAGTTTAATGGTTAATCTTAAGTTTTTTGCTTCAGAAGAATATTGTGCTTTGCTCACGTGTAAGATCATCCTTTGACATTTTTATAATTTACATAAAAAAAATACACAGAGCTTTAGTGATCTTGTGTTTCGTCGCCCTGTGGATGGCACTAAAACCTCTGAGCAAAGGACTGTTTTAAATGAATCTCTTGTGTTGTTGTTGTAGCCCCCACTTATTCATCCCCGTATAATCGCTGGAGATGGCTAAAGACTTGACTAGCAGCATGAGCCAACAAAAACTCACATATTTTAGATTAATGCACTAACACACAGATATTATTGACACCTTGAAAATTGAAAATCTCATAAAGTCATTTATTAGCAACACCCCTGAGCGCAAGTCCACATTTGGGTTCAAGTAACAGGCAGGAGATTTCTGAATAGCTTAATATTTTAGAATATGGGTTCATTTTAATAGCTATTTTGTCTGAACAATTATGTTTTGTTTTATGGTTATTTGTCATTCACACTGACTCAACAATAGTTTTGAGCGTGGTAGAATGTAAATGCATTGCCTGGCTTATAGTGAAAACATTCCATTGCATTTTGTGTGTGTGTGTGTGTACGGTAATAGACATGATCCCGATACCCACACTTGCGGTCTTGGCCACTTGAGTGCACGTGCACTCGACAGGAAGGAAGTGTTCTAGACTATCCCATGTCTAAAACATACCAAAGCTCAGAGCACTTCACCCACATTAAATCCACACTAGTGCGAATACCTCTTCAGAGCGGTCTTTCAGGCTAAGTGTATCCCAGATTTCATCAAATCAAATAAAATAAAATCACTTTATTGTCACACTACCATGTACACAAGTGCAACAGTAGGTGAAATTCTTGTGTGCAGTTCCGAGCAACATAGCAGTCATGACTGTGACGAGACATATACCAATTACAATAAACAACATACTTACACAACACAATTTACATATCAAATGTACACATACTTACACAACACGATAATTATACACAATACACACAATATAGAATACACAATATACAATACAATAAGTAAGGAGTATATGAATATATATATATATATATATATATATATATATATATATATATATATATATATATATATATATATATATATATATATATGAAGTAGTATATTGAGGAGAATATGTTGACAGTCCAGTGTGAGATTATAGCTGAATAAAGTGCAGTGCTAATTATTGATCCTGATAGATCAAGTGTTCAACAGTCTGATTGCTTGGGGGAAGAAGCTGTCATGTAGTCGGCTGGTGCGGGTCCTGATTCTGCGATATCACCTGCCTGATGGTAGCAGTGAGAACAGACCATGACTCGGGTGGCTGGAGTCTCTGATGATCCTCCAAGCTTTTTTCACACACCGCCTGGTATATATGTCATGGAGGGAGGGAAGCTCACCTCCGATGATTTTCCTGGCAGTTCGCACCACCCTTTACAGGGCTTTGCAGTTGTGCGCAGTGCTATTGCCGTACCAGGCGGTGATGCAGCCAGTCAGGATGCTCTCTACAGTGCTGGTGTAGAACCGTGTGAGGATGTGGTGGTTCATTCCAAATTTCCTCAGCTTCCTTCAGGAAGAAGAGGCGCTGGTGAGCCTTCTTCACAATGGCCTCAGTGTGGACGGACCATGTGAGTTCCTCAGTAATGTGGACACCGAGGAACTTGAAGCTGCTGACTCTCTCTACCGGTGCTGCATTGATGGTGATGGGGCTGTGTTCTCCGTCTTTCTTCCTGAAGTCCACAACAAGCTCCTTGGTTTTACTGACGTTGAGGGAGAGGTTGTGCTCTTGACACCAGCGTGTCAGAGTGTGCACCTCCTCTCTGTAGGCTCTTTCATCATTGTCAGTGATCAGACCTACCACCGTCGTATCGTCAGCAAACTTAATGATGGCATTGGAGCTATGTGTTGCCAGACAGTCATGTGTGTACAGGGAATACAGGAGTGGGCTGAGAACACAGCCCTGTGGGGCTCCAGTGATGAGGGTCAGTGATGAGGAGGTGTTGCTGCCCATTCTAACCACCTGACGTCTGCCTGACAGGAAATCCAGGATCCAGCTGCACAGCGAGCTGTTTAAGCCCAGAGCCCGGAGTTTCTCATCAAGCTTGGAGGGCACTATGGTGTTGAATGCTGAGCTGTAGTCTACAAACAGCATTCTCACATATGTGTTCCTTTTTTCCAGATGGGAGAGAGCAGTGTGTATTGTAGATGCAATGGCATCATTGGTGGAGCGGTTGTTGCGGTAGGACGCCAGTCATTTAAGCAAGTGATTATAGCTTGCTTCGGAACAGGCACAATGGTTGACGTTTTGAAGCATGTGGGGTCTGCAGACAGGGAGAGGGACAGATTGAAAATGTCCGTAAAAACACCAGCCAGTTGATTTGCGCACGCTCTGATGATGCGGCTTTACGGATGTTCACCCGTCGGAATGATCAGGTTACATCCACAACAGAGACGGAGAGTGAATCAACCTCTGTAGCGTCAGCCGCGAGTGCTCTCTCCGCGAGGGCGGTGGTGTTGTCTTCGAAATGAGCATAACATTTATTAAGTTCGTCCGGGAGAGATGCAGCGGTGTTCATGGCGGAGACTTTATTCCGTTTGTAGTCCGTGATTGTGTTAATTCCCTGCCACATACTTCTGGAGTCAGTGGTGTTGAACTGACCTTCAAGTTTGTGCCTGTACTGGCGTTTGGCTGTACTGATAGTGTTACGGAGGGCATAACTGGCTTGTTTACGCTCCTCCTTGTTAGAAGAATTAAAAGCGGAGGTCCGCGCAGTGAGTGCCGCGCGAACATCGCCGTTAACCCATGGTTTCTGGTTGGGGTATATCCATATAGTTTTGGTCGGAACAACGTCCTCTACGCACTTCCTGATGAAACGCGTTATGCTGTCAGCGTAAACCTCGATGTCGTCATCAGAGGCGGACCAGAACATCTCCCAGTCCGCGTGATCAAAACAGTCTTGTAGCGCAGAGTCTGATTGGTCCGACCAGCACTGGATCGTTCTGAGGGTGGGTGCTTCCCGTTTTAGTTTCTGGCTGTAAGCAGGTAGAAGTAGAACGGAAGAATGGTCCGATTTGCCAAATGGGGGGCGGGGGAGGGATTTGTAGCCTTCCCAGAAAGGAGAGTAACAATGATCTAAAACCCGGTCCCCTCGTGTGTTGAACTTTATGTGTTGGTGGTATTTTGGAGTGATTGTTTTGAAGTTGGCTTTGTTAAAGTCCCCGGCAACAATGAACGCAGCCTCAGGGTGTGCGGTTTCCTGCTCACTTATACACCCATACAGTTCCCTGAGTGCCCGGTCTGTGTCGGCTTGTGGGGGATGTACACAGCTGTGATGATGACCGCTGTGAATTCCCTCGGCAGCCAGAATGGTCGACACAGAAGCATGAGATATTCCAGATCAGGAGAGCAGAAAGACTTGATTAAATGTACGTTCCTCTGATCACACCATGATTTGTTGATCATAAAACATACACCACCACCTCTGCTTTTACCTGAGAGGTCTTTCGCTCTGTCCGCTCGGTGCACGGAGAAGCCCGTGATTTCGATGGCCGAGTCTGGAATCTCCGCAGCCAGCCAGGTTTCTGTAAGGCAGATAACACAGCAATCTCTCGTCTCTCGTTGGAAAGAGATCCGCGCTCTCAGCTCGCAGAGCTTGTTGTCCAGAGACTGAACATTTGCCAGTAGTATACTGGGTAGCAGGGGTCGATTTGCACGACGTCTTACTCTGATGAGAACGCGGCTCGTTTTCCTCTTTTCCTTCTGCGTTTCCGTGGCCGAGCAGCCCAGACAAAGGGCTTCGCCGGCGTGTTTGTAAACAGCGGGTCAGCATTAAGGAATTTGAAGTCCGGTTTTCGATGTGTAATTGTAGAACCAATGTCCAAAAGTGTTTGTCTGTCATAAACAATAAGGCAGACAACATCCAAGACAAAAAAACATCAGGAGTAGGGCTGGGTGTCATTAAAAAATATCTACACCAATACCGATACCTTGACTTTGATACCGGTTCCTAAGCTATACTTTTTCTATACCAATTTTATGAAATCCGTTTTAACAAGATTACAAACATTACACATTACCTCAAAAACTTTGGTTTAATTTTTTCAGTTTGTTGACTTTTATTACAGACTCAAAGACTCATCTCCTGAGCCTTCTGGTCTCCTCATGCCAGGCTCGGCAGAGGCTATGACATTAATGTGAAGAGGAAAATCTACGAGGCAGCTTAATGCCCTGAAGTGGCGTTTTTTCGCGAGGTGGAGTTCTTCCAGAGCCGAAGAACCCCAGAGATTTGCAGTCTGGTCAGTGCCTTCCTTCCTGCAGGAGAGGTTGTAGGGGCAGCTGTTCCCCTCCACCTTGAAGGTATATGTGGCCGCCATAGCGGCCCACCACAACGCGGTGAATGTTAAGTCCCTAGGGAAGCATGACCTGATCATCAGGTTCCTCAGAGGCACCCGGAGGCTGAATCCTCCTAGGTCATGCCTATTTCCTTCATGGGATCTCTCCGTGGTCCTCCTGGGCCTTCGCAGAGCCCCATTTGAGCTGCTAGAGTCAGTCGAGCTGGAAGCCCTCTCCTTGATGACGTCCCTCCTGATTGCGCTCGCCTCCATCAAGAGGGTTGGGGACCTGCAAGCATTCTCTGTCAGTGACACTTGCCTGGAGTTCGGTCCGGCAGATTCTCACGTGATCCTGAGACCTATGTGCCCAAGGTTCCCACGATCCCCTTCAGGGATCAGGTGGTGAGCCTGCAAGCGCTGCCCCGGGAGGAGGCAGACCCAGCCCTGTCATTTTTGTTTCTGCTGCGTGCTTTGCGCATCTACTTGGATTGCACGCAGAGCTTTAGACATTCTGAGGAGCTCTTTGTCTGCTTTGGTGGACAGTGGAAAGGGAATGCTGTCTCCAAACAGAGGCTTGCCCGCTGGATTGTGGATGCCACCACATTGGCATGCCAGGCCCAGGCCGTGCCTACCCGTTAGAGAATACAAGCACATTCTACAAGGACTATGGCATCCTCGTAGGCACTGGCAAATGACACCTTTCTAGCAGACATCTGCAGAGCAGCGGGCTGGGCAACACCCAATACCTTTGTGAGATTTTACAATCTCCGGATATCGTCCCGTGTTTTGTCAGATACAAACATGTAGAGTTTAGTATTACAGAGCAGCTGGCCTGGTGTATCGCTTGCATATAGCACTTTTCCCCCTCCCATGAGGTGAAAATGTGCGCTTTTACCCCAGTCGTATTCACAAAGTCATGGACCCTGGATGTCCATCCTCCCTAGCCCTATGGCTCACAAATTCGGCATAGGAATTTGCAGCCAGATCCACTACTGGTACTAAGGTGCCCTGTAATGGAATAGGTGCTCCACAGGTGATGGTCACTCCGGTAATCCACTGTGATGTATATTCTGCAGTATCTCCCTTGGGCAGAGAGCCGCTGTGTTTGTAGAGCTCCTCCCCTACGAGGCAGGACCTATCACCGTGCCTCTTCCATGTGCGACTCATGAGCCCACATGACGTATTGTCACATGTTAACCTCCCCTTCGGGCAGGATGTGGCCTCCGCGGGGTCTTTTCCCAGGAAAAGAACACCTTCCGTGCTGTGTATAATAGCATTAGATGGCGCCAGCCAAATCTAATACTCTGTGGAGAGAAAAACATAGAGAGAAAAGGCCCTGATGGAGGGAACGAGACATTATGTCCCTCTTGCCACAATGCTGTACTAGCCACTGAAATGGCTGGGACCTTGTCTCCAGCTCCTTTTATACCCGTATGTCTGGGGGAGTGGCATGCAAATTCTGCTTGCCAATTCTTCCAGCTCCTTTTATACCCGTATGTCCGGGGGAGTGGCATACAAATTCCACTTGCCAATTCTCATTGGCCTTTTCTCAAAGACTGAGGTGTTTTGGGGCTCTAAAGAGCGACCCCTAGTGTCATAACATCGACCCAACTTCTTCTTCCCTCCATCAGGGAACGGAGGTTATTACAGTAACCGAGACATTAAGGGAGCATAAAGTTATCCATACTACTACAGTGGTTAAATCCATGTTCTCTGAAGCAATTCAGTTGGTTTTGAGTGAGAACAAACCAAATTGTAACAAATTTTCCCTGGATATCTTGCAACTGCAATATCTAGGCATGATCATGATTTCAAGCTTGATTTCACTGTCTAGTGCTTGATGCATTTGCAGAGCCTTAGATGGAAGAGCCTTAGATGGCGCTATAGGAGGTGTAATCGAGCTTGAAATCCTGATCGCCAAGGAGACTGCTGATGTCAAGATTTATAGTCGAAAAGAAGTTTTGGTTGAATATTAGAATATTTTGGTCTATTCTCACCCAAAAGCAATTGGATCTGTTCAGAAGACATTGGTTGAAACCACTGGAGTCTTATAGATTACTAGTTTGCTGCATTTATGTGCTTTTTTGAGCTTCAAATTCTGGCCACCATTCATTTACATTGAATTTTTCAATGTAATATTTTTCTGAAAATCTTTTTATGTTTGTGTTCTGCAGAAACAAAATGAAAGTCATACACATCTTGGATCGAATGAGGGTAAGAAAATTAAACGAACTATCCCTTTAATGATGCATTCAAGTCAAATCAGAATGATCATATTTATGGGATGAGTGTAAATGAACACCACAGTCCATAAAAACTAGAACATTGAAGGAGGGAGTTGAGTCATATTAGTGACCAGAACAGAGATTTGTGGGGGTGGGCTCTTTTCATTTGGTCCAATAAGCAACCATCCAGAACACCCTGGCAACTGCTATGTGCTAAAACACAGTTAAAACAACTTTACAACAGCATAGCAACAACCTGACAACCACCTAGAATTGACCCTGTCAATTGCAGAACAATGTACAAAAAACACAAAAAACAACTTAGCTACAGCATAGTAACAACCTTGCAACCACAGACTGTAGTAATGCGCCAAACACACAGCAGAGATCACCTTGACAACTGCATAGCATGCCCTAGCAACCATCCAGAAAACCCTAGTAAGCACATACTGTAGCATAAATATGCTGTAAAGCAAATATAACACTTTATATTTAGCAACTACCAGAATACTAGTTTTGCTTAGGCAAATACCAGACCATTCACATCTTCATAAAATATCAAAATAAATATTGTTGGACATTTTCATGAGTGCTGGTAATTATTCATACACATCATACCTTAATACTAAAATGTAAACACATGTGATTGACTTTTATATGAACAGGTCTCCTAGAAAGGCAGGAGACTGATCGCACATAGCTTCATTATTTAACAGCTTTCAAAATGTTTAAGCCTAACATATCAAATGAATTAGTCAAAATGTTTTGTATACATTTACTTACATGAGCAGTTTCTTGTCTTCTCCAGTGGAGACAGGTGACAGAACACATAATCTGGCGCATGCTTCGCTTGTGATTTTGATTCAGATTCGTGATTCGCAAAACAAATAATTTTTAATCTTTGATCAAATGATCAAATCTAATTTTCAAATCTAATTTAAAAGATTCAACTCTAGATTCTTTTAATGAATCACACATCACTATCGCAGATCTGCATGGATTTTTACACATGCAGCTGCAATTTATTTGCTGTTCAGTCGCAAAAGTAATGAAAGGGTCTCGGAGTAGGAGTATCAATTTTCACTTCAAAATGTAATGAAGTGAAAGTAAAAGTCAAAATAAATAGTTAGAATCAAGTAAAGTAGAAAAATTTGAAAACCGTACCTCAGTACAGTAAAGAAGTATTTGTACTTTGTATACACCTCTGTAATTACATAATATTAATTATATTTATCTTCAGTAAAGACAGAGTCTTCAGTAAAGACAGAGCTGCCTCACTGCCCCCTCATAGACCTAATGATTGCGCTATCGAGCTGCTTCCCAGTACCTGCCCACCTCGTGGAAGGCTCTACTCTCTCTCTGGCCTTGAAAGGTTGGCCATGGACAAATATTTCAAGGAATCTGGCAGCCTTCGACCCTGCATTGACTACCGAGGTCTAAACCGGATTACTGTTAAGAACCGGTACCCTCTTCCCCTCATGTCCACGGCTTTTGAGATCCTGCAGGGCGCCACCATCTTCACCAAACTAGACCTTCGGCATACCACCTTGTTAGAATCTGGGAAGGAGATGAGTGGAAGACAGCGTTCAACACCCCGACGAGCCACTACGAGTATCAGGTAATGCCATTCGGCCTGGTAAATGCCCCAGACGTCTTCCAGGCCTTTATTAATGATGCGCTCAGGGAGATGCTTTATAAATTCTTGTTTGTCTATCTGGATGACATTCTCATTTTCTCCCACAACTCCCAAGAACACGTTCAGCATGTTCGGCAGGTACTAGAGCAGTTATTTAAGCATAAACTCTTTGTGAAGTTGGAAAAGAGTGAATTTCAAGTCCCGGCAGTTTCATTCCTCAAGCTTCTGCGTGTCCAAGGGCTGCCTCCAGATGGATCCTGGCTAGATTTGTGCAGTCTTGGATTGGCCCTGTCCAACTTCTGTGAAGCAGGTACAGCGCTTTTTTGGCTTCTCCAACTTTTATAGAAGATTCATCAGGAACTTCAGTTCTGTTGCAGAGCCTCTCTCCGCCCTCACCAAGAAATCAACCGGACAGTTTACTTGGACCAGCAGAGCAGACCAAGCCCTCAACAAGCTAAAGCGACTCTTCACATATGCCCCATACTTACCCTCCCTGATCCAGAGATACCTTTTGTATTGGAGGTGGATGCCTCAGACATGGGGGTAGGAGCTGTCCTGTCACAGAGGGGTAAGAGTGATCATAAGCTTCACCCATGTGCTTTTTTTTTCCACATCGGATTACCCCAACTCAGAGGAACTTTGACACTGGGAACAGGGAGCTGCTGGCCATTAAGATGGCATTGGAGAAGTGGAGGGATTGGCTGGAGGGGGCCAAACACCCTTTCCTCATATGGACGGACCACAGGAACCTCACCTACATCCAGGAGGCAAAGAGGTTGAACCCCCGACAAGCCTACTGGTCCCTATTTTTTAACCGGTTCAATTTCACTCTTTCCTATTGTCCAGGTTCCAAGAATCTGAAGCCTGATGCTCTCTCGAGACAGTTTGAGCCACCAGAAGGGGAGTCCTGACCAGAACCCATTCTCCTCACCTCCAGGGTGGTGGCCCCCATCCAGTTTGATATCGAGACGGCCGTCAAGAGGGCCCAATTGCAGCAACCAGGAACAGGTATTGGCCCTCCAGGGCGTCTCTTTATCCATAACCGTCTCTGTTCTGAGGTTTTGCAGTGGGCTCATGCCGCCCTCCCTTCTGGACATCCGGGAACTACCAGGACTTGCAAGCTTGTCCAGAGGAAGTTCTGGTGGCCCAAACTGTGGAGTGACATCTGGGCCTTCGTCACTGTTTGCCCCATCTGTGCTCAGAACAAGGAACCCAAGACCCACCCTCAAGGCCTGCTGCACACACTGCCCATCCCGAGACGCCCTTGGGCCCACATTTCTTTGGACAGATTCTCAAAGACTTGTCGCCTCTTACCTTTGCCCAAGCTCCCCACAGCAAACCAAACCGCAAAACTGCTATTGAGGCACGTGTTCATGATCCACAGGTTCCCGCAGGATATGGTTTCCGACCGATGCCCACAGTTCACGTCGCAGTTCTGGAAGTTGTTTGGTTGGCTCAGCGGATCTTCCATCAGCCTTTCTTCTGGCTTCCACCCCCATTCCAATGGCCAGACAGAGAGAGTCAACCAAGACAGCGAAAGAACACTACGATGCCTGGTCTCCGACAACCACTCTACTTGGAGTACTCGATTAATCTGGGCTGAGTTTGCTCATAACACCCTCTTCCATTCTTCCCTAGGCATATCCCCCTTTGAATGTTTGTACGCCACCCCCCCCCCGTTTCCTGGACAGGAGCCAGAGGGGGAAGTCCCTGCTGCCACACAGCTGGTCCGCCGGTGCCGACGTTCCTGGCAGAGAGCACGCGCTGTGTTACTGAGAGCTGCCTGACAACAACAGAGGCAGGCTAACTGACGCAGGAGGGTGGGACCCACGCTTCGCCCAGGGCAAAGAGTATGGCTATCAACCCGAGAGCTTTCTCTGCGGGTGGAGTCCCGAAAGCTGGCTCCATGCTACATTGGCCCATTCAAGGTCCTCAAGAAGATCAACTCAGTCCCCTATCATCTCCATCTGCCCAGGTCCATGAAGGTTCACCCCCCTTGTCATGTCTCGCGATTAAAACCTGTTGTTTGCTCCACTCTGTCTCCAATTAGGAAGCCTGCCACAGTACCTCGTATCATTGATGGCCAACCAGCATACACCGTCCATAGACTGCTGGATTCTCGCCGGGTCCGGGGTAAGACCCAATATCTGGTGGACTGGGAGGGCTATGGCCCGGAATAGCGGACCTGGGTCCCAGCTCGAGACATCCTCGATCCGTCTCTCATCGCGGAGTTTCACCGATCCCGAGGGAACTGACTGGAGAATGTCAGGAGCCATTCCTAGGGGAGGGACTCCTATAAGGGATCTCCTCTTTGGGGTGCTGTTCCCCTCCAGCCCAGCAGAGGGCACTTGCCTTGAACCTCCTCTCCACTCCTGCAGATGGCACTAACGCCCCAACCCGGTTCAACCCTCTGCTCATTAACCCTCATTCCCTTCACCTGTGCATAGGCCTATATAAGTCTGTTGGTTTCTCACTCATGTGTTCAGTCTTGAGCCTTTGTACCATGTTCCTCCCATGACCAGCTCTCAAGTTAAGTCTCATCCTTAAAAAGTGGGAGGCACATATTCAAACTGTTGTAATTCCTACACCGTTCACCTGATTTGGATGCAAATACCCTCAAACTAAAGCTGAAAGTCTGCAGTTAAAGCACATCTTGTTCGTTTCATTTCAAATCATTGTGGTGGTGTATAGAGCCAAAAAGATTAGAATTGTGTCGATGTCCCAATATTTATGGACCTGACTGTAGCTTGAATACATTTTATTTTTCTTACAAAATTGGTACATTGCTCTTGTTTTAATGGTGCACTCAGTAATGTTTTTATGTCGAAGTATGGCCTACACTGACACCTAGTGGCTTGGGTGCTGCATCATTCAAACATTGTAGTTTTCAGTTACCAAAGCTATTGTAGAAATTCACTATGCTCAGTAAACCAGGATTATTTTAATCCATTAATGAAAATGTCCAATAACAGGACAGTTACTGAGTGTACTAAGTGTGTAGTATTCAGCTGGTCATGTGATGCTAACATGGCTGCCCCCATGAGGGTGCCTCTGCCCCTTGTAGAATAAAATAACTTTTATAAGGTTACTGATATTACTGAACTCTTCAACTCATGTTAGTGGTCATGATTTTATACACATGTTTTAAAATTACTATTAATTTCTTTAGAATTGTAACTTTTTAAATGAGGGAAAAAAGAGTGCACTTTTAATCAAAATTATAATTATGCTTGTATAAAGAAAAAAAAATGTGATTAGGATAAGAAAATTGCACAATTCAATATTGTCTCTCTTAAAACAAGTCTTAAGGCCTATTTATTACAATGTATCAAGTTTTAAGGATGTTTAGATATTTTTACTGATTTCTTTTTCTTTTTTTTTTTTTGCAGTGTGAATAGTGTACATGTTTTTAGTGCGATATATATATATACAGTATATATATAAAACTCCACGATATCGATGATAAGCTTTTGAGTATTTTCGATATTTAGCCTGTGTTCTACATCTAGACATGCGTGTTGCTAAAAACACTAGCAGTTTGACTTTCTTGTTGTATGTTTCCACTGGCACGTGCTTAGCGAATGTGAACGAGCGCTTTCAATTCCTTCCTTTGGAAGCAGAGTGTAAAGTTCAAGAGGTGGATTGTAAAATTGACAGCAGCTCGGAGCAAGCGGTCCCCTAGCATTGAGAGTGGCTTTGTGCAGATTTCTTCCGCGTCAGTGGAAACGTAGCCTCAGACTCTATGGAGTTGCTATTGCCCCCGCTACGCAGGTCACCACGTTCCGGATCCGGACCCCAGATTGATTCAGTCTTGACTGCAAGATATCATGGTGATGTTTACACCCCCTCCTCGTCTCTAGTGTGCAGCGCGACAAAAGAACAGCGCCAGTTACACCATATCTGATCTTTCTGCGCTGTATTCTTGAATATTTTTCTCTAGCACTGAAACACGCTTCACTGATTCCCTGTCCCAGGCCACACCCACATCCTCTTTTCCCCACACGTGTGTAAACATGAGGTGCGTGTTTTCAGAGAGCCTTTAGACCATAATGTTTTTTCTTTCTAAATTTAGTTTTATTAATCAGCATGTTCCAAGCCTTTAATAATAAACAAATTGATTTCTGTTCTAATTTTGTGAAATTATTCAGATGACATCATCTCTGACAAGGATGAAAAACAAAACAATTACTAGTTTGTAGCCTAGTCTTTCTCACTTAAATGAAAATAGAAAAATGGTCCATTCAGACTTTTACATTTTCAAAAGTTTCTCTCTTGAGAGACCCCTGATCCCCATACAGTATTACTCCTCAGTCACAAGAGCTTCTGTGCCCCCATACTTGGATATCTGTATGTAAAGAAATATGAAAATAATTTTAATGTAAACAAATAATAATAATAATAATTATAATTATATATATATATATATATACTGTCATTATGATTCAAAATGAACAGATCATCTTATAACATTCATATCCAACTGCACTCAATTCGTAAAATCTATAAAATATTGTAATCTTTTCCATAGAAGATCCATCAGACACCACTACATTGGCGGTGTCTGGGCCCACAATGCAGTTTTGTAAAGACTATTAAGACTTTTTAGGATTTTGTTTTCTCTTCTTCAAAAAAATGTGCAATGTGCAAATGTGATTCAATATCGTGATAAATATCGAATGATATGAAAAAGAATGTGATAATATGTTTGTGATAATATGTTTTGCCATATCGCCCAGCCCTAGGTTTTAGGCACTTGTGAAAAATGTTGCATAGTGAGGATGTCTTCAGAAATAATGGCATAAATAATTTTTCAGTTAACATCATACAAAGTCCAGTAAACATAAAAAAGATAAATCAATATGCAGTGTGACCACCGTTGCCTTTAAAACAGCCCCAATTCTCAATTCTCTGGACACAGTTTTTCTTAGTTGTTGGCAGATAGGATGTACCAAGCTTCTTGGAGAATTCACCACAGCTCTATCTATTTTTGTGAAACATCTTAAGTGTCTAAACATTTTGCACAGTACTGTATATACACTGGCGGCCAAAAGTTTGGAACAATGTACAGATTGTGCTCTTATGGAAAGAAATTGGTACTTTGATTCACCAAAGTGGCATTCAACTGATCACAATGTATAGTCAGGACATGAATAATGTGAAAAATTACTATTACAATTTGGAAGAAAATTCAGAACTTCTTCAAAGAGATCTCATCCAAAACATCCTCCACGTGCAGCAATTACAGCTTTGCAGATCCTTGTCATTTTAGCTGTCAGTTTGTCCAGATTCTCTGGTGACATTTCACCCCACACTTCCTGTAGCTCTTGCCATAGATGTGGCTGTCTTGTCGGGCACTTTTCATGCACCTTACAGTCTAGCTGATCCCACAAAATCTCAATGGGGTTAAGATCCATAACACTCTTTTCCAATTATCTATTGTCTGATGTCTGTGCTTCTTTGCCCACTCTTACCTTTTCTTTTAGTTTTTCTGTTTCAAAAGTGGCTTTTTCTTTGCAATTCTTCACATAAGGCCTACACCCCTGAGTCTTCTCTTTACTGTTGTACATGAAAACTGGTGTTTAGCAGGTAGAATTCAATGAAGCTGTCAGCTGAGGGCATATGAGGTGTCTATTTCTCAAACCAGAGACTAAGATGTACTTACCATCTTGTTTAGTTGTACAATTGGACTTCCTCATCTCTTTCTGTCCTTGTTAGAGCCAGTTGTCCTTTGTCTTGGAAGACTGTAGTGCAGTGTTTCCCAACAACTAATGACTATATTTCCTCTTTGTTCATACTCTCATCACTACACATTTCTTCCTGACAATGACTTGTTAAGGGGTGCGCAACCTTCAAATGTCATAAACACAAATAGATGTGTATGTGAACATAATTCATATATTTAAATGTATGCTAGTGTTGCAGAAACTCCACAATTCAGTTTTAAATGCTGTATGAAAAATAGAAATATCAAATAAAATATAAAACAGTGAATTAAATTTTGAGCACTTGGATTTGTAAAGGTAAAATTTATAAATATGAATTTGTATTTCTTCAGAAAAGTTTGGATCTCTAAAAATACTGTAGCTATAAAAAATAGCTAATTGAATATTACACACATGGGTTTCTATAGGTATCATGAATAAGTATGAATTTACATATAGCACAGAAATGTTATATTGCACTCAGGAGATGTTGTATTCCTAAATATTCATAAAGGCTTATTTCTTCCAGTGAGTTGGTATTTTTATTTATCTTTTAATTATTAGCTTTTGGTGTATTGCAGAGGGAGTATGTCTGTGCCCGATTCTATCAGTCTAGCAAAAATCACCTTTTACTTTTCATCAGTATGACAGAACCTTCATTACCATCACTATGTTTGATCCTCTTAGTAAAGCCCTGTCAGCAGTAGGCCTGCAGGCTTCTGTGCTGTATTTACCCTTGTCACTGAGACTCTATGAACATGATTCTCATGGAAACGAAAGTTTATTTTCTGCTCTAAAAAAAAAATTATTACTGGCTGACAATTAGATGAAGACTCATGTAAAGTTTAGTAGCATTTGTCATTCTACAGAAATAACTCAAGCGACATCTGTCGGCTCACATCAAAGCAGCATAGGGATGGACTGATGTTTTTTCTTTTTTCTGTTCCATCTATATAATGTCCTTTTGTTCCATTTTTAGAAACAGAACAACAGAACAGAAGGACATTTTTCTGGCTAAAAAAACAGTCTGACATTAAGTTAGAGTCACAAATCTAATTTGTTAAGATATCCAGTTTGTGTTTGAAAGCTTCTTTCATTTATGGCTATTTTAATCTGCCTCATAAGCAATATAACTGGTGTTCATATACTGTATCTATTTTAATTGGGGAGGTGGGGGACACAGTGGGAATGTGTCTTTTTACATTTACATGTTTCCACTGTATATGGTATAAACAATGGGGGGTGAATCTACACCCCTTGTTGTAACTACATATTGCAGTGGCTCACACTCAAAATGATATTGATATAAATCTTAGCAATATATTTGACTGAATTTGGATCTCCTAGCATGACAAAGTTAAACAACACTGTAACTGTCTTGACACATTGCTTACTATTTTAGATCAAATTTAGCAATCTTCTTAGTAAGTATTTGACCTGTATTTTTTTCCCCTTCACAATACCAAACAGAAGATAAATACAACAGTGGGTGTTAAAAGGATGGTTTACTCAAGAATGAAAATTCGATCATAATTTACTCACCCTAATGCCATACCAGATCATTTTATTTTTTCTGCTCAACACAAAAGATTTTTAGAAGAATATTTTAACTCTGTTGGTTCATTCAATGCAAGTGTATGGTGACCAAAACTTTGAAGTTCCAAAATGCACATAAAGGCAGCATAAAAATAATCCATAAGTCTCCAGTGGTTAAACCTGTATTTTCAGAAGCAATATGAAAAGTGTGGCTGAGAAACAGATAAATATTTAGGTCAAATATTTTTTTACAATAAATTATTTTCCATGAAGAATGCAAATCACCATAAAAAAGAAGAGAATGTGAACTTAAAAGTGGACTTAAGTAGCGATCTGTTTATTATCTACACAAATGATATTTCTTCTGAAGACATGGATTTACCCATAGGAGTCTGGATTATTTTATTCTGCCTTTATGTGTTTTTTAGAGCTTCAAAATTCTAGCCACCATTCACTTGCATTGTATGGACCTACAGAGCTGAGTTATTCTTCTAAAAAATCTTCATTTGAGTTCAGCAGAAGAAAGAAAGTAATATCTGGGACAGCATGAGGGTGAGTAAATGATGAGAGACTTTTCATTTTTGGGTGAACTATCCCTTTAATGGTCAAAATATTTGAATGTTATTCACACAAAAATGTGCTCATATATGTTCATTATCAGTGCATGGGTCTTTGAGTGTTAAATGTTTAGTACAACTAAATTAAAATGATGTCATCATTTACACACCCATGTTGTTCCAAACCCATATGACTCATTTTCTTCGGTGGAACCCAAAGGGAGATGTTAGGCTAAATGTTAGGGACTGGCAGCCTTAGTCACCATTCACTTTAATTGTATGAAAATTAAAAAAAAGAGCATTCAACATTCTTTAAAATTCCTCCTACTGTGTTTCATAGAAGAAGAAAAAAGTAGTATGGGTTTGGAACAACATGAGAATGAGTACATTTTGACAGAATTTTCATTTTTGGGTGAACTGTCCCTTTAAACAAGTAAGGCAGTTCAGGTAATGGCTGAATATGATTGGATGGAAGTGTGGTTGAACTTCTTCACTCAGTAGGTGGGGTGTGTGTTTGGACTCTGTCAGAGAACAGCCTTTGTAATCAGAGTGAAGTAAGCAGCACTGACTCATCGACCCTCGGTTGCTTTTTTCTTTTTTTGTATTTGCAGCAGAACTTTTGATTTTGAATGTTCCCTGTGAAAAGTAATTTCCTATATTGTTCCACAGATTCATGATCCGTTTTTAATTTTCGAATATGGATTAGGGTTTCTTCTAGATTCAGGGGGTAGTGTGTGTCTGTGCCCATGTGTGGGTGTCAGCACTTTTCTGTTGGTTACTTAGACACATTACTTAAGGTGCTGAACAATTTATGTAATGCTGGCCCTCTGTCTCTCCCTTTTAACTTTAGCAGATTGGGTTGGGTAGCTTCTGGGGGTCTGGTCTATGCAGACCTGAGAAAGCTCAGTACACTCATCAGTATTTTACCTAATGGCACTAGAGCACACTTGCTGAAATGTTTGGGAAAACACAGATCAATATGAATATTCAGCATAATCTCCTGACCATCTGCCTCCTGCACACTGAACATAACTGCACGGTTAAGCAGTAACTTGGTGAAGGAAATTTGTGGGGCTGCATAGATCAGAAGTGAATGTGTTTATAAGTCGCCCCAAAAGACATATACAAAGACAAATTGTTTGGTTTTTACACTTCACGCTTCTTGATTAATTGGAATGCTATCTGATTTGGCATGTACAATCAATTTACACTTGGCTACATAAGTGTGTCCACAAAACAAATACAAATCTGATCTACTATTTCTGCACTATATGCAAATATAACAGTTCACTTCTGTGATGGCAATTGTTGGCAACAGTCTGATTCTGCAAGTAAAAATCCCTTTCAGAGACAAATAGATTTTAACAATAACTTATAAATCTTTAAAGACAGATCTACCATGAGCTCAGAGGTTGTTAATCAATGGTATATACTTTTGCTGAATCCATCAGTCCACAGCCATCTCCACCCCCAGTCTGTGGATCACCTCAAATTTGAATGGCTGAAGTGCCAGGTACCAACAGGTGATCCGTGCATTGGTATCCTCATGCGGTGGAGCCACTGGAGTGGGGTGTGATCTGAACAGAGGGTGAAGGCCCGCCCCAGCAGGTAGTAGAGGAGGGTGAGGACATCCCACTTGATTGCCAAACACTCCTTTTCAAAGGTGCTGTACTTAGTTTCCCTCAGAGAGAGTTTACGATTAATGTACAGCACCAGTCGCTCCTCCCCCTTCACCTCCTGCGAGAGCACTGCCCCCAGCCCTCTGTCAGATGCATCCATCTGCAAAATAAAGGGGAGAGAGAAGTTTGGAACATGTAAGAGCGGTCTCCCACAAAATGCAGATTTCACCAGCTAGATCTATCGCCTGTAATTCTAGCCTTTTAGTCGGAAATAGCGAACTGTCTTTTCCTGGTTCGCTAAGACAACATGACAGTTGTGGCATACAGGTATATAAACCACCACGGTGGAATTCATTCACCGCCACTGTTGTGACTGACGCGTCACCTCCTCCTATGGAGCGAGCATCATCTCCTCTCCCTGAGAGTGACATATGTCCCAGCCAGAATTACAGTGCAGACCTATTGTCACACCAAGGGGTGATACCAGGCGAATGGAGACTTCATCCTCAAATTGTGTTGAGGATTTGGGAAATATTCGGCAAAGCAGAAATCAATCTATTTGCCTCAGTGGAGAATACCCAGTGTCCCCTTTGGTATTCGAAGTCCCAAGCCCTGTTGGAAACGGACGTAATGTCACACAAATGGCTGGTGAAATGCAAATGTGCATTTCCTCCGGTATGCCTGATCCACTCTGTCATATGCAAAGTCTGAGAGGACAAAGACACGGTTCTATTAGTTGCACCAAAATGTCCCAATGATGGAGATGATGTACAGCTTACCATAGGAAATACCACTGAGGAGGGATCTCCTCTCTCAGGTGCAATTCACAATCTGGCATCCCCAGCCCCCGCTGTGGAACCTGCATTTGTGGCCCATGAACAGGGCGCACTACACGCGCCAGAACTGATGCGTTCAGTCATGAACACCATATAATGATGCAGAGAACCGTCCACAAGATGCCTCTATGCACTAAAATGGAAGGTGTTCACTGACTGGTGTCTCACATAGCAAGGACTCAGTAAACTGCCCCATACATGAAATTCTAATATTTTTTCAAGAGCGATTATATGCATGACTCACCCCGTCAAGTGTATGTTGCAACTATATCTGCGTATCACGCACATGATGCCGGCGCCTTCATAGGTAAGTATGATTTAATCATAAATCATGATTAAACCCACCTCGGCTACAGTCCCGACTTGTGACTTAACTTTAGTCCTAAAAGCTCTTGCAGGGCCCCCCTTCGAGCCTTTGGACTCTGTTGATTTGCGCATGCTCTCCATTAAGACCACACTACTGCTGGCCCTGGTCTCAGTAAAACGAGTAGGTGACCTGCATGCACTATCAATCGACAGTTCATGTCTGGGGTTTGGCCCCGGTCTTTCAAGAGCCAATGTCAAACCCAGGAAAGGCTATGTACCCAAGGTCCTGAACACACCCTTCAAAGCGCAGGTGGTTCATCTTCAGACCTTCTTCCCTCCTCCATGTAATTCAGATGAGAAACAATCATTGCATTTGTTATGCCCTGTTCGGGTGCTACAAGCATACGTTTTGCTGCAGGATGGTCCTCACAAAATACATTCGCAATGTTTTACAACCTAGACATAACGTCTCTTCTTCACAAGTCCTCTCTGTTTAGAGCTCTCAATTGACATACAAGCATGACGACCCCTCAGCACACTAGAGCAAAAGGGAAAAAAACATTGCTGAAAGCACTGAAACTTTGCTTGGTGTAGAACAATCTGGAATAATGCTAAACATTGTAACAGTTACCTCTTTGCCACCTGTGCTAAAAAAAATCTAAACGCAGCGCAATGAATGAAACAGAAAGTTTTAGAGTGAAACTATTTTTGAGACCTTAAGTTCTTTTTAACTTTTGACACTATGTCTAAAAAAATGCTGGTCCTTTGAGACACTGAAAAAACAGCAAAACGCAGTGCAGCAGGCATGGATGTTTGTCCAGCACATGTTTACATAGAAAACAATGGAAAAACAGAGCAGATGCGGTCAAAAAACGCATTCGGTCTGAACTGCCCCTAACTCATCCATTCGCATGTATCTGTGAGTGAGAGCGCGTGGGTGAAAAAAGTTCAAAAGGCCTGTATATTTTTTTTATAAATTACAAACCCAAACTAAAAGTCCTACTTGAAACACTGACCCAATCCGGTGGACCTCTAACACGAACAGCTCTGAGAGCGATGACAACAGAACAACATGTGATATGCCACCCCTCAAGCAGTTTTTGCAGAGCTTTCCTTCTGGGGTGGGGGCCCCTGATATCCAGAGTCCCACGCAATTGCGTGGTTTGCATGGTGGTTAAAACCGCTACTGGACTGCAGTGCAAAAGGCAATGCTCACATGTCGATTAGGGCTCCCAAACAATATGCTGACTTAGTTCTGTTTGGTGTTCCGGTTTGTTGTGTATTTTGGATTATTTGATAATGCTTTCAACTACCAGTTTAACACATTTGACTATTTTGAAATCCATTACACATAATTCTACTGTAATTTTCCCTAAAAGCAGTGCAAAATGACCACAAAAAATATAAAAATTAAAATAAATAAATTCAGCATATTCCATCTGGGCCTGCATTTGACCCCTAATTATCTATTGACTGTGTTTTGTAAAAGTGCCATGCATCATAGGAGAAGTGGGGATGGGGAAAGGAAGCCTGGAGGGTGACAGGTTAGTGATTCAGCATGAGGGAATGATGACACCCTGTATGTCACTCCCAGTCCTATCGGCCTTCACACACATCATAAACACAACACACGCACTCCACAGCATACCACACACCCCAGAATCATCAGATAAATGCAGATGTATGCTAGGAAATGGAAAGAAAAATCAACATAGGTAGAGTCAAATGAAGAAAGTAGAGTCAAAATGATAGAGGTAAATTCTTTGATAGTGTCAATGTGGTTGTGTTGTGATAGATTGCGAATAAGGACCAAGTGTGTGTGTGTGTGTGTGTGTGTGTGTGTTAGGGTATAGCGAGGCCGAAAGAGCTTTGTGGGAGTCAGATGCATCTGTAAGTTTCCATGGCAACTATGGGCCAATGCAGTGGTCTGGATCGCTAAGAGATACAGTATTTGCTATATGCATTGCCATCTGTTAGAGCACACATTCTCACTGTTTGTCCAGAGATTTAGTGTTATGTTCAAACTGACTTCTTTGTTGAGAATAATTAATATATTGAAGACCTGTGTAATACCTCATTAACATTTATGCATTTGGCAAATGCTTTAATCCAAAGCGACTTACAGCAGATACAAGGCATACATTTAATCACTCCATGCTTATTCTGGGAATTAAACCCTTGACCTTGGCATTGCTAATACCATGCTCTACCAGTTGTGCTTCAGAAACAAAAGATTTTTCACCCAAAACTGATAATTAAATGATCATTTACTCACCCTCATGTTGTTCCAAATCCAAACCCGTATGAGTTTGTTCCGTGGAACACAAAAATAGATGTTTGGCAAAACCTTAGGGACTGACAGCCTCAGTCAATATTCACTGTAATTGCATGTATTTCTATACAATAAAAGTAAAATGGTGACTGATGCTGTCAGTCCTTAACATTCTACCTAACATCTCCTTTTGTGTTACACAAAAGTAAGAAAGTCATATGGGGTTTTAACTGAATGAGGGTGAGTAAATGATGACAGATTTATCATTTTTGCTCTATAAAGAAGGTAAAAGAAGTACAGTATGACTCAATTGGCACAAAACAAGAAATAACCTTTGATTTAAGGTAAACATGTGCTGATATGTTTGAAAGCATTAGCTCGGAGCTGTCTGACTGTATTCTCAGTGTGTCTGCAAAAGAATGCCCACTGTTCTGTGAGTTGCAACATGCTGCCCACACTAGCACTTTGAAGACTGTAATGCATTTTTTTTGTTTGTGTGTCTTTACAGGCTTCCACACCAATCCCAACACACTTAACCCTCTGAACCCTAACGTTCCAAAGCTACAAAATATCCTGCTTGGTTTTGAACCCTTTTTCTCCCTTATTTCTCTTGCTCTTGTTCACATGTCCTGATGGATTGGAAGCGCCCCGATCCCTCGATCTGTTGACCCTTGGGGTGAGGGGATAGAGTAGACAGGACAGGTTTTCTCAAAATACACAAGTGTTCGGCCACCATTGTACCAATTCATCTGATGGAGAGTTAGAATAACGGGAGCTACTACGGTGGAGGGAGAGTAGTGGAGGAGATAAACCGAAACCAAAAAAAGTAAGCTAAGAATCATCACAAAGACTCCTTCTTTGCCCAGCCATTGAGATTGCTTAGCTGAGAGCTCCAAAGACCAGTACTTGGGGAATATATAGAGAAACTGATAAATCTCCATAAAGCATCGTGTACCAAACACCTTAAGACCCAAAATGTCCACGACAGCAACCATGGGTGAGATGGCAAACAGTGTGGTGGACTTTTACCCCAAGCAGGGAGGAGGTGGTGCAGAAGCCAATCATGCTGGAGACTTTGGGGTGACGTTGGAAGAGCTCCAGTCCCTGATGGAGATGAGAGGGCCTGAGGCCTTGCAGAAAATTCAGGAAAATTATGGAGATGCAGACGGCCTATGCCAGAGACTTAAATCTTCCACCAGTGATGGTGAGAAAAATGTTCTAAAATTTCTCTGTAATTTACTGTGTTCTCACCTCCTTAATTTTTTTTTTTATTTTAGTTTTACCTCTGATTGGCCACACACATGCTGCAAAGCTCTGGGAGTGACATCTGCATTTGAAGTAATATTTAACCATAAATTACAATTATGTAATAATGTACTCACCCTCTAGTAGTTCCAAACCTGTAAGCCTTAACCTTATCAGTGAAACATAAAAGGAGATGTTGGGCAGAATGTTAGCCTCAGTCACCATAAACTTTCATTGAATTTAATTTTGGGTGAACTATCCCTTTAAGCTTTAAAGTGAGACATTTTCCACAGCCATAGACCTTATTCAAAGTATCCCCATCTTTGAGGGATCTGTAGAGGGATAGACTTACATTATCTTGAATGTCATGCATTGTACAAAGCTATCAAAAATCTCCTACATCACATCTAATTTTAACATCACATCTAATCTTGTGTTGTCTGGAGTTCCCCTTCTGTCGCTCTCTCCACGTTGTGTCAGAGAAGCGACACTAGGGGTCTCTCTTGAGCGCCAATATACACCAATGATCTATGAAAAAAGGCCAATGAGAAGTTGGCAGCCGGTATTTGCATATCCCGCCCCCGGACATACGGGTATTTAAGCGGGGCAAATACGGGAGTTCATTCAGAAAATTTCTTCGGAGCCGATGGTCGTGTCTGCAATTGCTGCGAGATACACACCAGTTCCTGTATTCCTCTGCTGCATGCTGTTGGATCTTACGCCGCATAACAGCGGCTTTCTCCTGTTTACACAGCCCCTCACGAGAGTTACTATGCGCACACAGAGACCAGGTGCTCAGGCACCTCAGCCGTTTGAGGCTTCAGGTCAACTGGGAAAAGAGAAAGCTCACCCCGGTTCAGAACATCTCTTTTCTCGGTTTGAAGTTAGACTCAGTCTCAATGACAGCACGTTTGTCCAACGAGCATGCTCAGTCGGTGCTGAAATGCCTCGCTTCCTTCAAGCCAGGTACCGCGGTCCCTCTAAAATGTTTCCAACAGCTCCTGGGACATATGGCATCCTCCGCGGTGGCTATGAGACCACTTCAGCACTGGCTCCAGACTCGAGTCCTGAGACGAGCATGGCGCCGCGGCACGCACAATTTGAAAGTTACCACCTCCTGCCGCCAAACCTTCAAACCCTGGACAGACCTCTGCTTTTTACGGGCAGGGGTACCCTTGAAGCAGGTGTCCCGACGCGTTCTGGTCACAAACAATGCCTCCAAATTGGGTCGGGGTGCCGTGTGCAACGGTTAGAACCAGGCCCTGCTGCATTGGCACATCAACTGCCTAGAGCTGCTGGCTGTTTTCTTTGCCCTGAGGAAGTTTCTCCCGTTAATTTGAGACAAACATGTCCTAGTCAGGACAGACAGCACCACAGTGGTAGCCTACATAAATTGCCAAGGTGGAGTACGCTCCCTCCACATGTCACAGCTGGCCTGTCGTCTCCTCCTTTGGAGTCAGCAGCGACTCAAGTCACTGCACGCCACTCACATCCCCGGCAACCTCAATGTGATAGCGGACGCGCTGTCAAGACAAAGCTTGCCCGGCGGAGAGTAGAGGCTCCACCCCAGACAGTCCAACTGATCTGGGACCAGTTCGGCAAGGCCCAGGTAGACCTGTTTGCCTCTCAAGAAACCTCCCACTGCCCGCTCTGGTATGCCAGGACAGAGGCTCCCCTCAAGACATATGCTTTGGCACACAGCTGGCCCGCGGGGCTGCGCAAGTACGCATTTCCCCCAGTGAGCCTTCTTGCACAGGTGCTATGCAAGGTCAGGGAGGATGAAGAGCAAGTCACTCTGGTGGCCCCCTACTGGCCCACCCGGACTTGGTTCTCGGATCTCATGCTCCTCACGACAGCCCCTCCCTGGCAAATTCCCCTGAGGAAGGACCTTGTTTCTCAGGGACGGGGAACTCTCTGGCACCCGCACTCAGAACTCTGGAACCTCCACATCTGGCCCCTGGATGGGATGTGGAAGATCTAGCCGGCCTACCATCAACCATCATAGATACTATCAACCAAGCCAGAGCCCCCTTTACCAGGCATATTTACGCCCTAAAGTGGCGTCTGTTCACAAACTGGTGTTCTTCCCGGGCTGAAGACCCACAGAAGTGCGCAGTTAGGTCAGTGCTCGTGTTTCTACAGGAGAGGCTGGAGAGGAGGCTGTCCCCCTCCACCCTCAAGGTGTATGTCGCCGCCATCGCGGCTCACCACGACACGGTAGACGGCAAGTCTCTTGGTAAGCACGACTTAATTGTCAGGTTCGACCTAACCTGTTCCCCTCCTGGGATCTCTCGATCGTCCTCACGGGCCTCCAGAGACCCCCCTTCGAGCCGCTAGATTCAGCTGGACTCAAGGCCCTCGCGCTCGCCTCCATCAAGAGGGTCGGGGACCTGCAAGCGTTCTCTGTTAGCGACACTTGCCTGGAGTTCGGTCCGGCAGACACATACGTGATCCTAAGACCGCGACCGGGCTATGTGCCCAAGGTTCCTACCACACCCTTCAGAGATCAGGTAGTGAACCTGCAAGCGCTGCCCCGGGAGGAGGCAGACCCAGTCCTTTCATTGCTGTGTCCAGTACGTGCTTTGCGTATCTATCTGGACCGCACGCAGAGCACTAGACGCTCTGAGCAGCTCTTTGTCTGCTTCGGGGGACAGCGGAAAGGGAACGCTGTCTCCAAACAGAGGCTTGCCCACTGGGTTGTCAACACCATTTCGTTGGCTTATCACACCCAGGCCGTGCCCCCCTCTTGCGGGTCCGAGCTCACTCTACGTCCTCGTGGGCACTGGCCAGGGGCACCTCCCTAGCAGACATCTGCAGAGCAGCAGGATGGGTAACACCTAACACTTTTTCGAGATTTTACAATCTCCGAGTTGAGTCAGTATCGTCCCTTGTTTTCTCAGGTCCAAGCCCGTAGAACTCGGTAACACGCTGACGATCTGGCCGGGTGAATCGCTTGCGCCTGGCGCCCTTTTTCAGCCGAGGTAAAATCCGTTCCCGTTGCGCCTCCGTTCCCAGGAGATCCCATCTTCGGGTCGCTGGTTGACTCCTCCCTAGCCCTTTTGGGTCCGCAGTTCAGTGGAGGAACTCGCCAACCCAAGCCACTATGGGTACCCAATCTACCCTGTACTGGAATAGGTGCTCCACAGGTAAGGCCTCCTGTTTGGACTCCCCCTGTGTGTAATTCCGCGGTACTGTCCCCTCACGAGCGGACCCCCATGTCCCCTTAGGCAGTTCCAGCTTCCTCGGTCGCCGTGCTGTACGCTTCCCCCGTCTACGAGGCTGGATCTACCACCGCACCAACTTTTCCACATAGGTCATAACAGGCCATGTGATGTATTTGCCACTCTTTGCCTCCCTTGCAGGGTAGGTGTGGCCTCCGCAGGGTCTTAAAAGCTAAGACCCCCTTCCCTCAATGCGTGTAAGGGCCCCGGCCGTAGTTGCTCTGTGCGAGAAACATAGAGAGAAAAGAGGCCCAGCCAGGCTGGCCCATTCCCAGGTTGGCGGCCATCACCTTGTTCCCCCCTCCAGGGTAACCAGAAGGACTCTGATGGCTTTAATGGGGCATTGGGGAAGGGTATGTGCAGTCTGATACAGCTGGTCGCCTTTGCACGTAAGAATACCTGCTCACTCCTGTATCAGCAGTTCACGTACATGGCTCAGCGCATGGCACGTTTATAAGTGGACCCCTAGTGTCGCTTCTCTGACACAACGTGGAGAGAGCGACAGAAGGGGAACGTCTAGGTTACGTATGTAACCTCCGTTCCCCGATGGAGGGAACGAGACGTTGTGTCTTCCCCGCCATATCGCTGAGCTGGCTCCTCAGAAAAATCCTGAATGAACTCCCGTATTTGCCCCGCTTAAATACCTGTATGTCCGGGGGCGGGATATGCAAATACCGGCTGCCAACTTCTCATTGGCCTTTTTTCATAGATCAGAGGTGTATATCGGCGCTCAAGAGAGACCCCTAGTGTCGCTTCTCTGACACAACGTCTCGTTACCTCCATCGGGGAATGGAGGTTACATACGTAACCTAGACGTTTTCGTCTACTGACATTTTTGGGTAGATATTTTTTCAATGTTTTGTCAGTGGAACTATCCAAAAACACTTTAAACAACTGTACAACCCATTAAAGAAAGGCAGTTGCTATTTGCACACTGGTGCAAATAATAGTATATGCTATTTACATCCGAGTTCAGTGACTGGCAGACATTATTTGCACCCCAACCCTGGTGCAAATAATGGTGGATACTAATTGCACTCTGGTCCAAATAGTGTCAGATACTATTTGCACGCATATTTAAATACTAACATATAGTATTGGCATCACTGCAATGTGTTTATTGTGTTTATTTAGAGTCCCACAGACACTACACTAACTCCTACCCCTAAACCTAATCTTAACATTAACTTTACCTTAAGTAACCATGGGTTTACTACAGTAACCATGGTTTCACATGGGAATGAGTGCGATCAACAGACCCTGCCTCCAGATCAAACCCTTCTCTGCACTCCCCGACATTCACTGTAACCAAATCACTGTGATGAAATCAACATTTATATAAATTTCTATCTATTATTATAAGTAGTATTAAAGGAAATATTAAGAATAGAAACAGGAAATCGGATAGAAAAAAGAGTGGGACAAAACGTGAATTCGAACTGCGGTCGCTAGGACACCACTTTTCATTCACACACTGTCTTTACACCCCATGCTACTGCAGCAACAACTATTGGTTAGTTTGTTGTATATTTCTATGGTTCCACCAGACTATTGGGGTGAAAATATCTCCACTGTGTGGCAGATGCTATTTACACATAGACAGTCCATTAAATAAACTGTACGTCTATCCCTCACAGCCTTGTTGTCATTCCCATCAAAAATCAAAGATGGCACTGCTGTGAATAAGATCTATTTTATTGAAAAGACTGATTGCAATATTCATTAAAAAAAAAATCTATTTTGTGTTCCACTTAAGAAAGAAAATCATATGGTTTTGGAACGATGTGTAAGTAAATTATGACAGAATTTTCATTTTTGGTGAATTATCAGTTTAAATGCAGACGTGAATTCCTTAAAAAAATAAAGGTGTGTCTCAAAAAATACTGATGGTTGACATAGTGATAATGTTATGGCATCTGTAAACAACAAACATGGATGTCAACTACAGTTTCACAGTAACCTGTTTGGTGCTAGACGCTTCCTTTCAAACTCTTTCTATTTGCCATTTTCTCTCTCTTTCACTCTTTATTTCTCTCTCACCTCTTCATACTACTTGTCCACCACCTCTTTCTCTGTCTCACTCAGCAAACTTCCCACTCTGGGTGAACGCGTCGTGTTGGGTTGCTAGGCGACAGCACTGTCAGTTGTGAGGTGGGTGTAGAGAGAAGGGTTACTGGGTAAACAGTGTTGGAGAGATTTACTTACTCGATTCGGTGTCTCTAAAGGTCCCTGCAGTTTCACAATTCATGGCAAACATCCATACATCCTTTTTTCTGAATCATAATTGAATGTGACGCTGTAAAGTTCAATAAAACATCATGCCTGTAGATGAAAATTTAGATCGCAGAGGAGATGATGCTCATTGATGGGAAACAGATAAACTAAAAAAAAACTCACTCTGGATTGGATTAATTGTAAGTATTTTAGAGGATATTAAAGGGATAGTTCACCCAAAAATGATAATTCTCTCACCATTTACTCACCGCCATGCCATCCCAGATGTGTATGACTTTCTTTCTTCTGCAGAAAAAAAGTAAAGATTTTAGAAGAATATATCAGCTCTGTAGGTCTATACAATGCAATTGAATGGTGACCAACTCTTTGAAGCTTCAGAAAGCACATAAAAGCAGCAAAAAGTAATCCATAAGACTCGTATTTGCATTCTTCGTGGCTATCGCCAACGGCAGGGAGGAGACAGAAAAAACAAGGCTATACAGCACATCTTGCCCCTGCACGGCTCAAGATCCCATACCCCATCTGCTCGCCAAGGGCATCCCCCTGTGGCGGCGAAAGACCAGACGGCTCCGCCACAGCCCAAGCCCAGTTCTCAACTCCAGCGTAGGCCTCCCGCAGGAAGTTGTTATATAAATATGGTATATAATACAAGTTGTATAGATATTTGCCTTTTATCATTAGAAAATAAAGTTAAAAGTTACAGGGAACTGTTGAGGAGAGACTGTTAGAATACATGCTTTAGAGGTTGGTTTATTACATCTGTTTTAATGAGATATGTGCATATTTGCAGACAGTATATGATATTAATGTTAGGGGTATAACAGTTTTGACCCGGACTAGATATGGAGAAAGAAGACCAGGAGTCGAGAAGTTCAATTAAAGAATCAAAAATTGACTGAAGTATAGTCTGCAGTGAAATTGGTAGAGCCAGCGGCAAAGTCTCACGAGGAGATCGAAAGCCAACTCGTACCTTACACAAAATCTTACATCAATTATACCATTTGCAAGGACGTACATTCCATTATTTTACTCCTGATTGGCTAAAAGACCATAAAGTCACAACATATAGACAGCTATGCGGCCTATCAACATTAATCAGCGCACTTGTCGTCCGAGCCCGAGATTTACATCTGAAGTGACCTCGCAGATGGTCGCGGAGCGTCTTCGAGTCGGCCTGGTGTGCATCCCTGGGTTCAAAACCTGGGTAGAAGGTCAAACGCACACACAAAACACTGACGAACATCAGTTCTTCTCTGGGCACAAGAGAGCCAGAGCACAACGTTATCAGGCCATTTAAACCAAAACAGAGAGATAAAATATTCACTCCTCGGGCAGAGGAGAGGGGTAGAAATTACATACATTTCTTCCCTAAAGAAATAATAAGAGAAAATCACACTTCTACTATTCAGGTATTATTACATAGGACTTTAAACCATATAATTAGTCATGGAAAGGTAACAATCAAACACAGAATACATCTGGAACCTATGTTTAACGCATTCTCCCCTGAGAGGCTGGAGAGCATCACAGATAAGCTTATCCCCAAAAGACCTTCAGCCTACGTGCAGGACAGAGAGAAAGACTCTGGAATGTTCCTAAAAGAGACTAGTTAGCATTCAACACACATATGATTCAAAGTATATTTCAGTTATGCATAAGAAAATAGAATTGATTATGTGATCATGCATACAGTTAATTCATCACTTTATTAAAGAAGTTAAGCAACAAAATACAGATAGATATTGATATAAAAGGATATATATATATATATATATATATGTATTGATATATCTGAAGAGACAAGGGATTTTGACCCTCACCCTTCAGTCCCCCGTTTTAGACCAATGTGGGGTCCAATACCGCCACGTCTGGTCTACCAAGTGAGGTCACTATGGAAGGTGGAGTGGTAACGCATGCTTCCCTGACGGGTCACACTTGTCTCTTTGCCTCATTGCGGACATGCTGGATACTAAAAATTCCCAGTCCCCACGCGAAGGCTCTCCCAGCTTCCACTCACAACAGGGCATGGATGTTATCCTTCTTAAGTTTCTCTTTCAAGCGTGTTGTCAGTTTTCTCAGTCGGTTCTCCTCCTCGGAAGGGTTCAAGTTACTGCAAGCAGACCTGCATACATAAGAAAAACAGAAACGAACACACATCCACACACACAGACAGAGGACACCCACTCCCAAAAGAGCTCCAAAAGCATATAACACATATTTAACAGCTCCCATGACCAAATTCTCTGACGCAGCCACAAACTCCTCCCAAGCTTCCTCCACATATTCCTCCACTGTTTCCGTCATGTCAGTAAATATTGCTCCTACCGAAAAAGCCAAAACCAATGCTACTGCTATAGCAGACAGAGGTTCTGAATCAGTATACCATGGAGTTCCCTTAGATTTAAGCCATACAGAATTCAAATACTCATAACCTGCAAATGGATCATTAGTTTTTATCTGTTCCAGAAATGCAGTGATAAATTTCTGCCGAGCTGTTTGGGCCTTCAACTGAGGAAAATATTCAGTCTTCTGCTTCAACTCTGCAACACAAAGAGACAGCTCTGCTTCGTTAGCTTTCTTACTCTTATCAACTGGACGCCATGCAGGACCCATGGGGTGTGTCAACCTGTGTTTAGCACAGTCCTCTGATGGAGTCTTAGACTCTAGATCTCTGATTTCCTGTACTGAAGGAATTGGACTCAGAAATTGTCTAAATTGTTTTGCCCTGTTAAACCACTCATCTCCAATAGCTACATCGGACAACTGAGGCCACATCCTCACCTGAAATGATTTATAATTGTCCCACAACAGCTCCTCATACATTAAAGGTACCAGACTAGTCTTTGCTCGAGTGTACATCATTTCAATATTCAGTTTAAACACTTGCAAGTGCATCCATGCTGTCACATTATAAGCCATCGATGTAGGATTATAACATTTATCTTCAAGGTAATCATGCAAGTGATCCATGTTGAAAACAGTTCTGTTAGCAAGGTTCCTAGCAAACTCATACTGGTGCAACACATCAGAAAAACTAGCCCAAGTGTAACCTGACTTAACAAAAGAAGCATTACTCACCTCCCAGGGTATCTCCATCATCTTCACACTGGTGAGCTTCTCAGAAATTTCTCTACATTTATCAACATCTCTAGGAGGAAACATCTTAACAAACCACTGTTGAATTTCTTTACCTAAACAACGCTAAACATGTGCAGTCTCCTTCCAAGGGTCATCGAATCTAGTGTACCTGGGCCAAGAGAGGGACAAAGCATTAATAACAGGCAAACCATTTTTACTGCCATTCAGATTGAACTTGTCCCTGTCAGTTTTATCTATCCGTCCTAACCTATCACAGACTGCACCATAAGCCCTATTAGTGTCCCATCGGATCATGTGGCATTTAGTTGGGACTAACACTCTCCATCTCATCAAATCCTTATCATTTATTGCTGTTTGATACTCATCAGACCCCGGTTCTTCTCTAATCACAATATTGCTGTATATATAGCTTTGGGCTACATCTTTAACGACTTTGTTGTAACCAAGTTCATTCTTAGCTTTGGGAAGATAGTATGACATGATGTGGCGAGGATCAGAAGCACTTGGGTATAACGGAAGTTTCACTGCTTTTCCACCTAAAGTCATGTGGGAGTCATTCACATCTGCTACCTGACGCCTCCTTCGTTCTGCTCTACTCACACCTTTTCTAGATTTTAACAAATATCGATTAACCATATCCATTCGTATAGAGCATGCACTCATGTTTTCACGAGCTATGTGGTCAGGGATCCAGCTCATTGAACTGAAATCTCCTTCAAACAGGTCAACGCCTCCACTCCTCATCCACCGACCTTTTTGCATAATGAGGGTAGTATCGGGATAAATTGGGGAGTGACCAAGCCAATAGGTCAATGTCTCATTTCCGTCCAGACGATAACAACGATCATTTACCTTTTGGTACATGGTCGGAATTAAATTTAGACCCTCAGTTGAATTTAGACATGGGTATTGTACCCATGATGGACGGTTATCGATCTCCTCACAATCCCAATGAGTTGAAAACGCATGGAATCTCCCTGTCCAAATTGAAATTTGAATCCACATCAAAAATGATAAAGCGATCAGAATTAAAAAATACCAACGAGAGCGGAAGTACCAATCGGATGAAAGCTCGTTTCACTTTCAGTCGTCTCTCACTATGCACTTCTTCTTGAAGAATTAGCAGCTTCAGTATGTCGTTGGATTCAGCCATCTGTAATGATAAAACATTTGTTCTAGAATTCTAGAATTTTAACATACACGACAGACATTTAATGATCCCGAGGTAGTAAGTTGTTACACTTTTCAAGTGGTTTCACCTGTGACCAATGTCTCCATACGGTACCCAAAACCCCCTGTCCAGTAGAACAGAGGTGTTAGTGGTCAATACCACCTGATAAGGCCCATCAAATTTCGGACCTAAGGGAAACTATCTCCCGCTGTAACATTACATTGTCACCTATTTCAGGCAAAGCAGGCATGTCTTTTTGCTCAACATTATCTTGATCTGCTTGTCGTGTGCTAACACTAACCCGTGTGTCTCGCAGACTGTCATCCAAAGCTTTCAGATAATTTTGTAAAGAGTCTTTCAAAGGCCCGGATGGTCCCTCATGTTGCAAGGGGGCATTCCAGGGCAGCCGCATGTAGCGACCTGTCATTACCTCAAAAGGGCTGAGCTGTGTAGTCTTGTTAGGGCTGGCTCTCATGCTTAACAAAATCGCTGGGACAGCCGCATGCCACCCTTTCCCCCACTCCAACAATCTCTTTCTCAATGAAGTTTTAAGCGTACAATTAGTGCGTTCAATAGATCCGCTAGATTGGGGCCTAAATGGAATGTGAAAGTGTTGCCTCACCCCCATCAATTTCATGACATTTTTCATCACCTTCCCAGTAAAATGTGTACCCTGATCTGAATCAATTTGTAAGGGCAAACCCCATCTTGGGAAAACTTCATTCAACATAATCTTGGCGGTTGCATCTGCGGTGCAGTTCCTCAGTGGAAATGCCTCAACCCATCTGGAAAACAGATCAACAATCATTAGAATGTATGTAAAATCTCCACTATGGTGCAGTGGAAATATGAAATCAATTTGGAGGTGTGTCCACGGCCGTTGAGGTCGAGGGCCATGTCCTAAGGGAATTTTCAGCTTAGAAGAAGAATTAACCTTAAGGCATACTAGACATCTCTTACAAAAATCATTGCAAGAAGCCATCAGTCGGGGCCACCACCAGGTTTTGGAAATCATTGCATGTAGTTTTTCAGGACCTGCATGTGCCAAACCATGATACAAAGACATTAGTTCAGTTCTAGCAGAAACAGGACAAACAAAACGCTCATTAAATGTCCACAGTCCTTCTGCATTTTTCTGAGCTCCTAATTTTGTCCATTGTTCTATCTCTTCAGGGTCATCCTCATCATAGAGTTTAAAAAGGTCTCTGGTGGTCTCACGCTCCTGAGGAGCAAGAGCCATAACATTCACGCAAGTCTCAGTCCGTGTTGCAGCCTCTCTGGCAGCTGTGTCAGCAGCTCGGTTTCCTGTGGCCTCAGGAGAATTGTCCGTTGCATGTCCAGTGACTTTGATAACTGCTCCTGTTGCAGGAAGATCACAGGCATTCATAAGTTCTTTTACCTGCTTTTGATGAGAGATCGGCAGACCGGCAGTGGTTAGAAATCCTCTGCGTCTCCACACAGGGCCGAAGTCATGAACAGCACAATATGCATAACGGCTGTCAGTGTAAACATTGACTCGTTTCCCCTGGCCATACTGCAATGCTCGTGTCAATGCGACCAGCTCGGCCACTTGAGCCCCTCCTCCTGAAAGAGAACCACAGTCAACAGTTTCACCATGTTCATTTACAACAGCCCAGCCAGTGAAGCATTTTCCTGTTCATGAAAGCTGGAACCATCCACGAACAACTTCATGGCATCAGAAAGTGGTTCAGATTGAAGAGGGCTCTGGCTGTCCATCTCGATCAGTCGGGCACAGTTGTGTGCAGTTCCTTCTTCTGGAAGTAAGGAGGCAGGGTTGATAGCAGTTTCAATGTCAATATTTATATCCACATTTTTACTCACGAGAGTGGCCTCCCATTTAGCTCGTCTTTGATTAGAGATAGAGCCTAAACAAGTGTTTGTTAACAATTTCAGAATCTGGTGTCTAGTGTGCAGTATCACCTTCTGATGAGTCACAATGTCCTCGGTAATCTTTACAGCCCACTCTGCACAGTCGCATATCAACAGGCATGGATGCTGTCCTGCCATTGAAACAGGAATAGGAGCAGAATAATATCCTACCATCCCATAGGAGTTTCTTCCTGGAACCCTTTGACCCAGGGCCGCTGAATAGGATCGAGTTCCCACCCATGTCCATAGATGGACCGGCCTGCTGACATCGGCATGACGTAATGCTGGGGAGGAAGCAAGAGTTTCTTTGATACTCACAAACGCCTCCTCCATCTCCTCAGTCCAGTCAATCAGCTCCGATCCAGGTTTTCCTCCTTTCAGCGCCTCTGTGAGTGGTTTAGAAAGTTCAGTGTATTCAGAAACATACTGGCGGCAGTAATTCAAAAGACCCATTACTTGCCTTAGACCAGTAACCGTGTTTGGTTTTGGAAGTTCAATGATAGCTTTAACTCGTTCAGGAGTGATGCATCTGCCTTGCACACCCACAATTTGCCCCAAATAAGTCACTTCAGGCAGTGCTAGCTGTGCTTTCTTCAAGTTCACTTTGAATCCCCCCGTTTTGGAGGGCATTCAAAACAGTCTGTACAGCAGTCAAATGTTTGAACTTGGTTGGACTAGCAATTAAAATGTCATCCACATATTGCAGGACAACAGATCCGTCATATTCAATTTGTTTTCTTACCGGATCGATGAAGGATGCTAGTACCTGATGAAACAGTGTGGGTGAGTTGCAGAAACCTTGTGGCAAACGACTCCATGTCCATTGGCGACCCCTGCTGGTGAAAGAAAATCTGCCTTGGTCCTCCTTGGCTAGGGGACAAGTCCAAAAACCGTTAGAAATGTCTAAAGCAGTAAAAAGACAATGTTCAGATCCTATCTCGTGTAGGATAGTTGCGGGGTTGGCCACCAGAGGGTGCATTTTCTCAGACACTGAATTCAGAGAAGTGTAATCAATGGTCAAATGCCAGCTCCCTTCCGGCTTTTTGACAGGCCACATGGGAGAGTTAGTGGGAGAGGAGCAGGGAATCACAATCCCCCGTTTGCATAGTTCATCTACAACAGTGTCAGCTCCCTCTCGAGCCTCATTTTTCAAAGGATATTGTCTTCTGGCTTCATGCAAAGGACCTGGGATGCTCAGTGGCTGAATCTGTGCTAAACCACAATCACAAAGTTTCAGAAGTGATCTCAAGATCGAGATCTGTAATTGCTACAGTCGCGCCCGTGTCAATCAAATTAAGGCATTGCCGGCCTCCTAACAACGCATGTATGAATGGGCGGGTGTCTGCATAATTACAGATCTCGATCTTGAGATCACTTCTGAAACTTTGTATATAGAAGGTCTAAATGGCACAAATGTATATCATAAATCTGTTCCTATCCCTCTAACCATTTCTAACTCTGAAAAAGTCTATTGGACTGAATTTTGGGTAGGGAAAAATACTATAGGGACTCTAATTGGTGTTGACATTCTGAAAGAACTCGAAGCTGATGTTTTGCTTTCTCAAGATAAGCTAGTGCTTGGCTGCAATGAAACAATTCGCTTATCTCAGAGTGGTCCCCACCATGAGCAGAGATGTGCAGTGGCTGAACCTGCTAGTCTAACTGAAACTCGCCCTGAGTGGAAGTTTGTAAATAAATAAAGTATGATGAACCGGAGGCCGCTGACCCCTATTCGTCCCCTATCAGCTGCCTCAGCTTTTTAAGCTCAGCTGTAGTCAGAGAGTTAAGCTTCGGAGCATCACTGTTGACAGAAACATCATTTTTAGGACCTTCCTTTTTCTCATTTCTGTGATTTTTTTGTTTACCACTACGACAATGTCTAGCAATGTGGCCCTCTCTGTTACAATTTCTGCATCTGGCAACAGGCTTGGTACGATCTCTAGAGGTATGACCTCTCTCGTCACAATTATAGCAGGTTATGTTATTGCGGGGACTCATTTCCACTTCAACTGACACAGCAGATACTTTACCCACATTAACATCATCATCACGTGTTTGCAAACGGCTCCAGCTTACAGAGCACCAACGAAGCAAATCCTCCCAATATCTGATGTCAATGGCACTGTTCAACAACAGGTCTCAGTATTGTTTATTAAATCTGCCTGTAGCGGATTCTATCACTATGGCAGAATCAAGATCTTCTGCGTTGTTGTTTGTAGCACAGTACGTTTCATAGGCTATGCGAAAGCGCTCAATGTATTCTAAGGGGTTTTCGCCAGCCCTCTGTTTAATCTGTGTCACACTGGTCCAGGGAAAAGACCCCCGACCCAAAATATCTTTCACGCGTAACTTGTAATCTGAGTAAGCTTCACAAAACTCAGGCCAATCTGTGGGGACTCTGGGGTGGAAAGGAGCAATCTGAACCGCCCTTAATTTGCTGGTGGGAGCCAAACCCTCAACCAAAGACTGTATATCTGCCATCCCCAGATTCTGTTGCCTAGCAACGGCCTCTAGCCTGTCCCATAGAATTTTGTTTGGGTTATACAACTTAAAAGGTTCCAACCCTGCAAGCAAACTGTTTTTCTCAGCCGCTGTGAGTCTGACCCATTGACCATCCTCCCAGCCAGCACCCATCTCAGTATTCAATCCTCCCCAAGCCTGATGTCGGATTGGGGCAGCGAATGCCGTCTCTATGGGTTTAGACATTTCTCTGGGGGACAAGCTAAGATTTCCGACCCCCGGTTTTTGCTTAATCTGCTTTGCTTGCACGGCAGGAATCTCCGAAATGTCATAAGGTGGGGGCGCAAAACAGCCACATTCAACAATCTGCGCGCCTCAGCATATGGCCCATCGTTCTGATTATCAGTCTGATCAGCAGCGCTGAAAGCAGCAGCTGCCTGAGCAGTCTGAGAAGAGAAGGTTGGGGCCAAGGGAGCACGGGGAACTGTCTCATTTTTCACAGCATTTTCTGCCTTCTCACAAACAGCCTCAAAACCCTTACTCAAACTAAACAGATCACAGCCGACTTCCTGCCCAATAATTTTTGCCACTCTATCACGCTGGGCAATCAAACTAGACCATCCGTCCATCATATTTGGAATTGCCTTTTCATGGCTTAAAGGTATACCACCCAGTTTACAAATCCATGAATAGGCAAACACGGATAGATATTTGGCCCTATCAGTGTCTTTTTTGTTCTGCAGCCAGTCAATCTGCTGCATGACGTTCCAATCAGAATCAAACCCCTGACTGACCATTTTCTTAATGAGCTGTGCACATTTCTTTGATTTGAGCTCGTCAGAGCAGAGCTGTTTACAGCGTATGCCCTCCTCGTTTTGGTCAGAACTACTCAGAAAATTCCCTTTATCAGTCATTTTTCTTGGTCACAGTTGAAAATCACTACCGAAAAGATTTTAGCAGCAAATATTTTACGCGGATAAATTAACTATAGCAGCAACAATACTGGATTTCTACACAATACACCACAAAGTATTCTTCACAAACATCCTGGTCACATATACTGATCCAATTCGGGTCATAATTTATTTATTTACTTGGGACCGCTCCTGATGCATCCCTGGCAAAACAATCCCTATTGTATTTTATTTTATTTTATACCTAATATCTGAATCCCTAACTGCCTGATTCACTAAGCTCGGGGTACCCCTATCTGAGGTGGAAGAGATTGAGCAGGTATACGGTGCCACTGGTCCTCCTGTCCAGGGACGCACTCTGCCGGGGTGGTGCTACACCAATGCCCACCTGGGCCCCCCACAGAGCACGCTTCACTTGCGCTGTTTGCTGTTTTAACCCTTAACAGCTCTCTCAGCGACTTCTTATACTTTCAATAGTATAATTAAATTACTCTTCACTCGCCTCGTCGGAGTGAAGCTTTCCCGCTCCCCTTCAAAATCTCTTCCAGTCAGACAGCCCTAACAATTAATAAAAGCTTCCTACCTTGTTTGCTGATTTGCCAGAGATGTCACCACAGAGTGGTTGCCTGCCGAATCCTCCACCAAACTGTGAGGGGTATAACAGTTTTGACCCGGACTAGATATGGAGAAAGAAGACCAGGAGTCGAGAAGTTCAATTAAAGAATCAAACATTTACTGAAGTATAGTCTGCAGTGAAATTGGTAGAGCCAGCGGCAAAGTCTCACGAGGAGATCGAAAGCCAACTCGTACCTTACACAAAATCTTACATCAATTATACCATTTGCAAGGACGTACATTCCATTATTTTACTCCTGATTGGCTAAAAGACCATAAAGTCACAACATATAGACAGCTATGCGGCCTATCAACATTAATCAAGCGCACTTGTCGTCCGAGCCCGAGATTTACATCTGAAGTGACCTCGCAGATGGTCGTGAGCGTCTTCAAGTCGGCCTGGTGTGCATCCCTGGGTTCAAAACCTGGGTAGAAGGTCAAACGCACACACAAAACACTGACGAACGACAGTTCTTCTCTGGGCACAAGAGAGCCAGAGCGCAGCGTTATCAGGCCATTTAAACCAAAACAGAGAGATAAAATATTCACTCCTCGGGCAGAGGAGAGGGTAGAAATAACATACATTTCTTCCCTAAAGAAATAATAAGAGAAAATCACACTTCTACTATTCAGGTATTATTACATAGGACTTTAAACCATATAATTAGTCATGGAAAGGTAACAATCAAACACAGAATACATCTGGAACCTATGTTTAACGCATTCTCCCCTGAGAGGCTGGAGAGCATCACAGATAAGCTTATCCCCAAAAGACCTTCAGCCTACGTGCAGGACAGAGAGAAAGACTCTGGAATGTTCCTAAAAGAGACTAGTTAGCATTCAACACACATATGATTCAAAGTATATTTCAGTTATGCATAAGAAAATAGAATTGATTATGTGATCATGCATACAGTTAATTCATCACTTTATTAAAGAAGTTAAGCAACAAAATACAGATAGATATTGATATAAAAGGATATATATATATATATATATATATATATATATATATATATATATATATATATATATATATATATATATATATATGTATTGATATATCTGAAGAGACAAGGGATTTTGACCCTCACCCTTCATTAATATTATAGATATTTGCCTTTTTCTCATTAGACAAGACAGGTAAAAGTTACCGGGAACTGTTGAGGAGAGAGAGAGAATGAAACAGACGAGCACTTTAACATTATGAGCTCAAACGTGTCTGCCGTGGCTCTGATATGCAGACCGTTTAAATGACAGTGTTGCAAACCGGTCTATTATTGTAGTAACATGATGACACGTAAGAAGAAAACTAACCGTGCCTGGTCGTTTACATGTCTCAGTCGCTTCACATGCAAGCAAGCGATTTCTGGCACCCTCGAGAAAAAAATCGGCTAATTGGGAATATTTTATCTGCCGTTGCCGATAATGAAAAAAAAGTCAGGATATCGGCCAATTTATCAGGCTCTGCGATATATCTGTCAACCACTAGTTGTATGGATGATGTTTATGCTGACTGTGTGTGATTTTTGGATCTTCAAAAGTCTGATTACCTTCCACTTGCGTTTTAAGGACCTACACCTATTTTTATATTTCTCTTCAAATTGGTCCTGCTGAAGAATGAAAGTCATTCACACATGGGTTATCATGAGGGTGAGTAAATTGTGAGAACTTTTACATTTTTGGGTGAACTAACCCTATAAAAAGAGGCAATTCGTTTTTTGCTGATTTCACACATGGTCAACGTCTGCCCATGCCTTCTTCGCCCACAGAATTTCACCGTGCAAAGGTAAATGTGACAACGCCTGTAGTATACATACTACTATATACTGTACTGTAGACATAGCAAAAGTGTTGTGGTATGCTATTCCCTACATTCTCTCCACTTTCTGTCATCCTCTGCCTCTCGTTTATCCTCTTTCACCCTCATTCATACATGCACTTGTCATAGAGTGTTGTATAATCATGCATTCAGTAATGGTAATAGCATGATTTAGTGCTGGGTGCTGTTATTGAGTGACTATGATCAGTGTATAACCCTTAGGTGATCTCACAAGTACAGTCAGCGTGATGTTCTGACTCACGATATACATCTTTGTCCATACATTTCTCCTTTGTCCACTTAAGTATTTTCTGGTTGGCTTGTCCTGTCGTTCTACATACCTAATGCATGCTCAGCATGCACACACACATAGACTGACATCAATAGTTCCTCACTGAGCTGAGCTGTAACGCTTGGTCTCACTCTGGGTGACACTTTTGACTTCAACGCAAAAACACCTTGCACAGCAGACCAATCAAAAATCTATTATAAGGCTAGCGTAACTGCACTGAATCAATGACATCATCTGTAGCTGGGCGAAAAGGTGCTTGAAGACAGGAAGTTGAAGAACAGCACGATTTGTGCTTGATGTCTTTATTGCCATGGAAACTGGACAAATCTATGAAAGAGTGAAAGAAAGAGTAAGGGAAAGATTCTGAAAGACATAGATGGCTGGAGAAGGGGGGGGGCTCTGGGCACATTAAACGCAATGTGTCATATCTAGCTCTCTTTATCTCTCCATTTTCTCTCAACCTCTCATTCCATATACTGTAGGAGCTCTTTGAAACGAGTAGAAACATGCAACAAATTATTTACAGCAGAAATTCAATACAGTATATGTTGCTGAGTCAGTATATGTTGCTGAGTATTGCCTCATTTTTTGGAACAGTGCGCCTTAAGTCCTCTTCAGTCTTTATCATCAGTTGGTGATTTTTATACAGCAGTTACCAGGGCTTCTGATCCTCTAATCGGATTAAACAAGCAGTGTTCTAAGTGTGCTAATGTTCAGTAGAACAGCACTGGAATGCTTCACTTTTTGTATCACTCCACTTGTCCATGTTTGCTAGTTGACCGTTTTTTTTGCTCCTTGATGTGCAAACTTTGTCTTCGTTTGGAACAGTGCGGAACAAAAATAGACAAAATCTTGTGTCTAAAATCTATTTTTCTTGATATTAAAGGAATAGCCCAAAAATTTTATTTCTCTCATCATTTACACACTCTTATGCCATCTCAAACTCGTATGACAGAATGCAAAAATGCAGCTCCTTTTTCACTATATATCTGCATCTGCAGTGGTGACACGTCCTTTTGCTTGACGCATGAACAGAGCATGTGTCCAGTGCTCTGCGCATTCCTCAAGCACCAGAAAGTGTAATCAACTTCAAATCATAATGCAACAAGGAGACTGCAGGTATCAAGATTTATTGTGAAATAGGAGCTACATTTTATATTCAATTTTTTACTGTTTTTAACTGTAGCGCTGCAGAAGACATGGATTAAACCACTTGAGTTGTATGGATTACCTTTATGCCCCATGTTGTATTTAAAGCTGGTGTGTGTGTGTGTGTGTGTGTGTGTGTGTGTGTGTGTGTGTGTGTGTGTGTGTGTGTGTGTGTGTGTGTGTGTGTGTGTGTGTGTGTGTGTGTGTGTCTGGAGTTAGAGATATTTGTTCTTCAAGCAAGAACTTAGGAACTTGACTGAACTTGGGTTTATTCACTCATATGCCTTCAAACTGCAAAGTATTATTTTAGTCCAGAAATGTATCTTATTAAAAGACATGAGGGCTACTTAATGTTAAAATCCAGAGTGTGTCAAGAGGCAGACTGCAGACAGATATGTCTCACTCTGAATGTTTTTTTAAAAGCACTGCATGCTGTTTCAGTAGTGCATGGCAGGTTTCAGCAAAGCAAATCAATGGTAGCTGTGTTTAAGCAGCTGAAACCAAATATGAATATACAGAATGTGTTAAAGAAATAGTTCACAAAAAATGAAAATTCTCTACTCATTTACTAACCCTCATGCCATCCCAGATGCGTATTATTTTCTTTCTTTTGCAGAACACAAATTAAGATTTTTAGAAGAATGTTTCAGCTGTGCAGGTTCATTCAATGCAAGTTAATGGTGGCCAGAACTTTGGAGCTTCAAAAAGTACATAAAGCATAAAAGTTATCCATATCACTCCAGTGGCTTAATCCATGTCTTCAGAAGCGTTGTGAGTGAGAAACAGATCAATATTTAAGCCCTTTGTTACTATACAAATTGTGACTTTGGTCACAATTCACTTGCCTTGTATGGACATACAGAGCTCAAATATTCTTCTAAAAATCTTTGTTTATATTCTGCTGAAGAAAGAAAGTCTGAGATGGCCTAAGGGTGATTACATGATGACAGAATTTTCATTTTTGGGTGAATTATTCTTTAAATTGTTAGACTACATGTTTAAGTTTACTACAATGATTACTTTTGTGTATTTGTCATACAGCAAGACCATCAAAAATGAGCAAGTGAAGGCAAAAGTTGATAAAAAACGAAAGAAAAATGGTGACCAGTCACAGCACTTACTGTAAAATATACAGAACACTTTCCCTTATAAAATCAAATTATACATTTTAACCTAAAATCTCACATTTGTAAATTAAAAAAGGTTCTTAGACATGTTATGTGTCAATTCCCAATGTATACAAATGTTTAACTCATTTATCTTGATTTCTTTTCAGGTTTGTCAGATAACCCTATAGATCTGGAGAAGCGCAGACAAACATTTGGACAAAATTTCATACCCCCCAAAAAGCCCAAGACCTTCCTTCAGCTGGTGTGGGAGGCATTACAAGATGTCACTCTCATCATCCTGGAGATCGCTGCCATCATCTCTCTTGGCCTGTCCTTCTATCAGCCTCCTGGACACGAGAGCGAGGGTGAGACTGAGGGGAGCTAGAAACACACAGAGAGAGAGAGAGAGAGAGAGAGAGAGAGAGAATTAAGCAAAGAATGTTAGAGGGATGAGGTAGAGGAAGGGCCGGTCAAGGGAGGAGGGAGGAGGGAATGATGGATAGAGAGTGGGAGGGAAGAGAGAGTGAGAGAGAGAACTGAATCAAGGGAGTGTGGGAGGAAAAAGGTGAGAACGAAAGTGAGAAAATATAGAGAAAACAGAGGATGTCAGGCAGGAATGCAGAAAAAGAGAAATAAACAATGAAACATAGCTTTGATTGTCAAAGAATTATAAAAGTTTTATACAACCTACATTGACAAAAGCAGCCTAAAGGAATAGTTCACCCAAAAATTTAAATTCTCAAATCATTTCATCCCAGATGTGTATGGCTTTTTCTTATCTGCTGAACTCAAATGAAGATTTTTTTAAAAGAATTTCTCTGATCTTTTGGTCCATACAATGCAAGTTAATGGGTGACAGAATTTTGAAACTTACAATAAAAAAAAAAAACACAACTCAGCATAAAAGTAATCCATGTGACTCCAGAGGTTAAATCAGTATCTTCAGAAGTGATATGATAGGTGTGGCTGAGAAACAGATCATTTTCATACTCTTCTTCTTGTCTTTTTAATTATCCACATTCTTCATGCATATCACCCTCTATTGGGCAGGGCAGAAGAATTTCTTGCACAAAAAGGACTTTAATATTGCTATGGTTCTCACCCACACCTATCATATCACTTATGCAAATATGCATTACAACACTGGAGTCTTATGGATTACTTTTATGCTGCCTTTATGTGCTTTTTGAAGCATAACAATTTTGCCACCCATTCACTTGCATTGTGTGGATCTACAGAGCTGAAATATTCTTCTAAAAATCATAATTTGTATTCTGCAGGCGAAAGAAACTTAAATACATCTGGGATGGGTGAGTAAATCCTATCCTTATAAACTATCAAAGTCACTGGTTTGCTGGTTTTAACTGGACCCCCAGCTTGGTACGGTTGGTACGTTGGCTAGCTTTAAAGGAGTTTTGGACACTTTTCAGCTGGTCAGTTTGGCAGACCATTTTAGGCTGGTTTAACCCTCGGAGACACAAAGATTGACATTGATTAGGTTTTTTTTTAAGGCACTGAGCACAAAACATTGTTTTGGGGTGAATTTTGTGTAATTTTAGCAAACAATGGCAGTCAACACAAATACTCAAATACTTTGCTCTGGGGTGAATTTTGTATTTAGCAATCTGTGACATTCAATATGAAATTTTCTTTCCCATCAAAACTGTTATTGTGATAGTGCCAGCTACTGTTATTTGTAATTCTGCTGAGTGGGTTCTCTGAGGTTTAAGCTGTTGTTGTTGTTTTTCATCAGGTCATGCCTATTCATGGGCGTTTCTTTAACTTAACTGGTAGAGCATAGTGCTAGCAATGGCAGGGTTGTGGGTTTGTTTTCCAGGGAACATATGGACACCTAAAATGAATAGCTTAAATGCACTGTAAATTCCTTTGTACCAGCTTCAACCAGCTATGAACAGTGAAGGCTGGTTTAAACTGTTTTTGCAGCAGGGAAATAAAAAATGAAAGCTATAAACACTGACGTTTTATATTTAAGTTGAATTGTCCTGTTTTATGGAATCTCATTTTGAAAGCTGCATGGCAACCGCATGATTATGACGTTTAACCCCTGCAGGCTGTGGGAAAGTGTCTGGAGGAGTCGAAGATGATGGGGAGGCAGAGGCAGGATGGATTGAAGGTGCCGCCATCCTGCTGTCTGTAATTTGCGTGGTGCTGGTGACTGCTTTCAATGACTGGAGTAAAGAGAAGCAGTTCCGTGGGCTACAGAGCCGCATCGAGCAGGAGCAGCGGTTCGCTGTAGTGCGCAATGGAAATGTCATCCAGATCCCCGTTGCAGAGATGGTGGTTGGGGACATGGCCCAGGTCAAATATGGTCAGTTCCTGTGCTGCTGAGACCAGTAAATTGAGTGAATGTTGAGATTAGGCTTAACTCATCTAATATGAGGAAGTTTATGAGGTGTGGATTAATACAGCTTTTAAAATAATGTTCACATGAGGATCGGAACTCATTTGTTGATAATGTACCCTGTTTAATAATATGGCATTATTGGTCGGACAGGAAAATGCTTTTTCTGATATTAATACCCTACTGATAAAGAGATGTTTATTTGTATCAGTGTGAGTTTGTCCTACTTTATTTTCCTCTCTCAGGTGACCTCCTACCTGCTGATGGCATCCTGATTCAGGGAAATGACCTGAAGATTGACGAGAGCTCTTTGACCGGTGAATCAGACCATGTTCGGAAGTCAGCTGACAAAGACCCCATGCTTCTCTCAGGTAAGCATGCGTAGGCATGTTTCATAAGTTCACATTTTAAAGGTATAGTCTCAAACACTGAATGGTGACTGAGAATAATATACAGTTGGAAGCACACAGTTCTCTAGAATGTCATTGTGTAGATGTCTTCATTGGAATTAAAGGGTTAGTTCCCCCAAAAATGAAAATTCTCTCCTGATTTTCTTACCTTTAAGCCATCCCAGATGTGTATGACTTTCCTTCTTCAGCAGAACTGAAATTTCAGAACCCATTTCAGCTTTGTTTGTCCATACAACGCAAGTAAACGGGTGCTATCTGGCTGCTGGCTGTTTGACGGTCCAAAAGGCATATTTAGGCAGCATAAAAGTAATCCATACAACTCCAGTCGATCAAGTAATGTCTTGAACTGAATCGATACATTTGTGTAAAAAATGAATCGATAATTAAAACGTTATTAACTTTTAAAAATCTCTTCCTGCCAGCAGTTGAGGCATCACGTTACCGTAACATGAGGTAAGTACAATGGAGCGTTCATGAAAGAAGTTGGAAGTGCACGCTTTGTTAACAACAGAGGAACAAATGTCATGCAAGAGTTAGTTCATTTCAAACAGCAATCCAGGGCTGGCCGGAAACAATGATTTAAAGTTAAAAACATTTTAATTATCAATTGGATCCTTACACAAACCTATCAATTTTCTACAGAAGACATGAGCTGTCTGGATTACATTTATGCTGCCTAAATATGTCTTTGGACCATCAAACAGCCAGCAGCCTGATGGCAGCCATTTCAACAGAGCTGAAATGGGCTTATAAGATTCTTAATTTTGGTTCTGCTGAAGAAGGAAAGTCATACACATCTGGGATGGCTTAAATGTAAGTAAATTATGAGATTATTTTCATTTTTGGGAGAATTTACCCTTTAAGGGGCCTAGCCAAATCATTAATTAGAATGGATTGTCCATATAGTTTTGGCCAGTGTAGTGTACCATTCTGAGGTTTTGATAAATGCGTATGCTAAATTAATTAATGTAATAATCATTTACCAATCTCAGTAATCTGAAATCATCACTGCTTTATAGTTCCCTATCTGTCACTCACTCGACGTTGTGTCGATGTAATGACACAAGGGGTCGAACTTGGGATTCCCAATTACCTCTGATATTTGAGAAAAGGCCAATGAGAATTGGCGAGTGGAATTTGCATGCCACTCCCCCTGACATACGGGTATAAAAGGAGACGGCTTCCATCCATTCATTCAGATTTGTTCTTCGGAGACGATCAGTGTAGAGCATCCACTGGCATTCCATTCACCTCGAAGAGTGTATACAGCTGTTGGATATATGACACATTTACAGCAGGTTCTCTCTCCTTGCACAGATAAGTGCATAGAACGCCCCTGGGCACTTCAGCAGCCACACTAAAAGTGTAACATTCTCTAAAAGAGTGAAGCACTGATGGAGAGCATCCTTTCCATCTATTTGCAGTTCCTGGTTGCGGCCGGTATCTTTCTTCCTCTGACGGCCATGATAACTGCCTCACATGTATGGGTCGTAGTTACGCTCAGACAGCGTTCATTGATGGCAACATTGCGATTGCAGCTTTCTTTCTTTCATAGAGGGAAACCCACTCCAGCCACTATCTGTCCTGTTCCTTCTGCTTACATACATAAGGCCATGGCGGCTAGCGCTGGGGGCGATTTGGGGGCTTCAGTGGGAGCATTTCCGCTGGGCGAATCCCCACGAGCCTCCCATTTCCCAGCACACTCGTTTCCACCGGTCGAGTTCATGGATTTGTCAGATGGCCCGCCCCAGGGAGGGCTTAATGTCTCATTCACGGCTCAAGATAAGGATGAAGAATCAATCACAGAATTGGAGAGCAGGCTTTTACAGTCTGACGCTGAGGACTCGTCTGGGATCCCAACATCTGGTGCAGTCGCCTGAGGCCATCGTGGAGCTGGCGGCTATGCTTGCCCAGGCTGATGTGAGTGTCGGGCTGGAGTGGAAACCTCCACCCTGCCCTAAGCATTTGCGGCTGGACGATTGTTACCTGGGCTCAGAGCATCGCACATAACCGTGCTATGCACCAGTTCCTTTCTTCCTGGAGGTGCATGAGGAGCTCACAAACTAGTGGCGGGTACATTTTACTGACCGGTCCCTTTTCGTGAGTTCTTCTGCTCTCACTACCCTTGATGGCGGGGCAGCCAAGGGGTACACAGAGGTTCCTTGGGTGGAGCAGGCGATCCCATTGCACCTGTGCCTGCAAAACGCTGGCACCTGGCGGAATCGTCATTGGCTCCCGTCCAGAGCCTGTAAGTTCACGTCGTCCTTGGTGGCCAAGGCTTACAGTGCTGCCTCCACCTTGTATGCCATGGCCATCCTGCAGGTCCACCAGGCCAAGGCTCTGAAAGAGCTGCACGAGGGTAGTCCTGACCTGGGATTGATGCAGGAGCTGCGCTCGGTGACCGACTTCAGCCTGCGGGCGACGAAGGCCATGGAACGGGCTCTCGGGTAGCGATGTACACTATGGTGGTCCAGGAGCACCACCTGTGGCTCAACCTTGCAGAGATGAGGGACGCCGACAAGGTTCTCTATCTTGACGCCCCATCTCTCAAGGTGGCCTGTTCGGTGACACTGTTGAGGACTTTGCCCAGCAGTTCTCAGCAGTCAAGAAGTAGACGAAGGTGATCCAGCACATCCTGCCCAGGCGTGATTCCTCTGCCACCAACAGGCTGCCGAGATCCTGTACCCCGCCTGCTCATAATACACATCTGGGATAGCTTAAAGGTAAGTAAATCATGAGAGAATGTACATTTTTGAGTGAACTTACACTTTAAGGGGACTAACCAAACCATTAATTAGAAGGGATTATCCATATAGTTTTGGCCAGTGTAGTGTACAATTCTGAGCTTTGATAAATGCCAATGCTAAATGAATTAATGAAATACTCCCTTACTAATCTCAGTAATCTGAAATCATCACTGTTTTCTAGTGTTTTTAGAGGAGAATCTTTCATTCCCTTTTTATGATTTTTCCACATTCCCAAGGGGCACTGGCACTTTCATCCTTCTCTCCTGTCACAGACCAGTCCTATGGTGGGTACAAGAAGCGAGGTAAGTGCTCTAACATCTCTCTCGGCAGAGCCATGAGTTCAGGATGCAAGGCCTCTCAACGTGGCAGCTCCTGTTCTGCCCTGCCGCGAGGCCCCATCCTCAGGTATGTCAAAGGTGATTGTCCCCTTGGTGCCCCTTGCACGGAGTGTGGAGGCGTGGTTAGCGTTCTCCAACCCGTCATGCTGGGTCATCAGGACAATCCGACTCGGCTATGCGATTTAGTTTGCCAGGCGCCCACCCAGATTCAGTGGCATCTGTTTTGCCTCAGTAGCAGGTGAGGACACCACAGTTCTGCGTGCGGAAATCACAGTCCTTCTAGAGAAGGACGCGATAGAGCCTGTCCCTCCAACCGAGGTGAAGAAGGGGTTTTACAGCCCCTGCTTCATCATACCGAAAAAAGGCAGTGGGTAGCAGCCAATCTTAAACCTGGAAGCTTTGAATCGGGCCCTGTACAAGCTCCCATTCAAAATGCTGATGCAGAAGTGCATTTTGTCACTTGTAGACCTGAAGGACGTGTACTTTTATGTCTCGATTTTGCCTTGACGCAGACTGTTCCTTCAGTTTTCCTTCAAGGGTCAGGCATACCAGTACAAGGTCCTCCCCTTCGCTCTGTCCATGTCACCTCACATCTTTACGAAAGTTGCAGAGGTGGCCCTTGCCCCGCTAATGGTAGTATTGCTGGCTCTGCTGAGGTTTCGGCCGTTGATCCAGGGCAAGTATGTGTTAGTCCGGATGGACAACACGGTGATGGTAGCATATATAGGATTTACGCTCAAATTGCATGTCGTAACTCGCCCGCCATCTCCTCCTTTGGAGTCAGCAGAGACTGATAACCAGACCTCATTCCCTCATGGGACCTCTCTGTAGTCTTGCTGGGCATACAGAGAGCCCAGTTTGAGCCCCTGGAGTCAGTTGACCTAAAAGCCCTCTCATTGAAGATGGCCCTCCTGACTGTGCTCACTGCCATCAAGAGGGTTAGGGACCTGCAGGCGTACTCTGTCAGCAATACATGCTTAAAGTTCGGTCTGGCATACTCTCACGTGATCCTGAGACCCTGGCCTGGCTATGTGCCCAAAGTTCCCACTACCCCTTTTAGGGATCAAGTGGTGAACTTGCAAGCGCTGCCCCAGGAGGAGGCAGACACAGCCTTGTCGTTGCTGTGTCCAGTATGCACATTGCGTGTTTACTTGGACAACACAGAGAGCTTTAGATGCTCTAAGCAGCAGAAGGGAAGGCTGTCTCCAAACAGAAGATTGCCCACTGGATTGTGGATACCATCACTTTGGCATATCAGGCCCAGGGTGCACTGTGCTCCCTGGGAGTTCGAGCACACTCCACTAGGAGTGTGGCATCCTCCTGGGCTCTGGCGAATGGCGAAATGATAGACATCTGTTGAGCTGGGGGACACCCAATATCGTTGCGAGATTTTGCAATCAGCGGGTTGAGCCAGTTTCATCCCATGTGTTAGCAGGTACAAACAAGTAAATATGCGGGCAGCTGGCTGGGTGTACCAATTGCACACAGCGCCTTTCCCCTCCCAGAGGGGATATCCTGTGCTTTTTTGTCCATGTGAGTTCCTAGGACCGGCAAACTCTGGATGTCTTTCCTCCCTCAGCACCCTGTGGCAGGCGAATTCAGTACTTGTGAAGTATGCCCTGTCAGGTCAGCCCGTGTACTAGGGATAGGTGCTCCATATGTAGTGATTCCCTGTCGGTAATAACATATGAGGTATTTTTCATGGTACCGTTTTCCTGACGGTAAACCCATGTCTTCCCCTATGCAGAGCTCTACTCTGCCACCAGTCGCTGCACATGTAGAGCTCCTCCCTTCCATGTATGACCTAATGCAGGGACTCCTTTCCATGTGTGGTACTTCCCGGTTGGTAAGTCCATGTGATGTGCTCTCCACATGTTAACCTCCCTTTGGCCAGGACGTGGTCTCTGCGGTGTCCTCTCTCCTTGGGGGAAAAGAACACCTTCCCCGGCACGAATATATCTTGGTCCCAGCTAAGTGAATTTTCATTTTCAAAAAGGAAAAAAGAGAAAAGGTCAAAACAGCTGATGCGACCTGTTACTATTATAAGTATGTCTTGTCCTTAACTTAAAAAAGATTTACTTCAAAAATAATGAATAGAAATTTTGAAATATATGTATAAAACCATGACCACACCTCACATGAGATGACTCCAGTCATATCAGTGACCTTATAAAAAAGCTGTTTATTCTACAAGGAGAGGGTCCCCTCATAGGGCTGCCATTTTAGGATCACATGAGCAGCCAAATACTACTCGCTTTATCTCAGTAACTGCTCTGTTATTGCCATTTTTCACTCATGGATTAAAGTCCATGAGTAACTGCTCTGTTATTGCCATTTTTCAATCATGGCTAAATGTGAATAGTAAATTTCTACAATGGCTTCAGTAACTGAAAACTATTGTGTTTAAATGATGCCACATCCAAGGGCAGTGTTGCCATGTCCGCTTATTATAAATATACAAATCACGGGTTGTGTTTTTTTTGGTCTTGTTTCTTGTTTTGGCACAGTTTAAAACTATGAAGTTGATCCAGGACTTTATTAACTCCAGAAGAACATGTGCATGTGCACTGTTTGTGTAAATAAAAACTATAAACTATTTTTATAAACTATAAAAATATAATCTACCTGCATAATGTGACATTCAGCCAAATGGGCTAATGCTGATATATGCTGAGCATTGATAAGATGACAACCCCTGGTTTGAGAGATGCACGTGGCCATGCTGAATGTGTGTCTGTGTCCTTATGTTTATGTTGTTTTAAGATATTTTATATCATTAAAGTTTTTGTTGACTGTTCAGCCCATTCCCGGCTCCTTCTTGCCATACTTGAACTGTACAGTTACATTTAGGAGCTATTTCTAACTAATATTACCCTTAAAATAAATTTTGTTGGTGTAAACTAATGTATTCAGGTTGATACATTGATGTTAAATAATATGTTTGACTTGAATAAAACCAGTTAATTTAGGTTTCACCACATTAAACAACATTTTTAGATACAAATGTTTTCAGTGGACACACTTTTTTTTTCTTTGTAATACCATGCATAATATAGTCAAATTACCTGACAGATATCACTGAAATTGGTGTCCTGAAAAATCACACCTGTCTCTGTGACAGCCCTAGACCCTAGAGCCTTAGTCAGGGGGCTGGCCCATGTCTTTAGCCAATAATTTCAGCAAATCTTAGCTAATAAGAAAGCTTTTGTTTAAGAAATACCTACCCAATCATAAATTAATCATTTGAGCGATCAGTTCGTAATTTTGCATTTTCAGATTCGCTGTCATCAGGTTTGCTGGCATGGGTTTGGAGCATGGGTTTTTGGAGATATGAGCAAAAAGGCTAAAATCACTTACAACACCTTTAAGTTTCTATAATCTTGTGTTCGTAGCAAAGGGAATCAATGTGTATTAAAGGTGACTCTCTTGATATAATGATGTAAATCAATTCATTTTTTAAAGGTTGATGCCCATCACCTGTCTACTGTGAGATTGTTCTGAAACATGAGATTGGTCAACCTTTCTTTAAGGTGTCTGGTTCTGTTTTGCATTCCTCGCACTGATGCACTCTTTTATCTGTCAGTCATCTGCACTTAGCACGCTCAGAGCACATGCATTTTGTGTGTCAGTATAACTGAGATGCTGCAGTGGCATCCAGATGTTGATAATTAGATCTGTGAATCTCTGTTTCCTGCTATGATCACTGGTGCATGCCCTCTCCCTTCCTCCCTGCTATTCTTAGACACTTAAGTCGGATAACTCCATTCGCTTTATGAGGCTATCCTGCTCAACTGCTGATATTATTCAATAATATCCCAATTATGTTTTTGTGAAGATGATGTATGCTATCTGTTGTTGTGTACAGTGCAGTGACAGTATAAGACATGTGCTAGTCGTGAACTGTAGCAGTTCACTCTGTCCTTGTTCGTAGATATCTTCATATTGATGTCATTCCTCATGTATTCACTTCTGTTTGTGTCTTTTTCATTTGTAATAATATTGTGTAGTTGATTCTCATGCCTTTGTAATGGATGTGTGAGTTTAGATTGAGCAGTGTGTTTCGGTGTGTTACCTTGCTACCTCAAACAGGGAAGCAGGTTTAGCATTTTGGGGGTCTTCAAGGCAAAAAAAACATTTTCTTAATCATTATTTTGTCTTATATTCAAAGGGGAATAAATCTAAACATCTTTAAAGCAAGATACAATTACTTGAGAAACAAAATTGTGTGAAATCATAAAACTTGTTTTAAGAGAATACATATTAGTTCCCCTTCATATGTAGTGACACAAGAGGTCTTTCTTGAGAGCCTCGTGTACCTCTGGATTTGAGGAAAGGCCAATGAGAAATTGTCAGACAGAATTTGCATGTACCGCCTCCGTACATACGGGTATAAAGGGAAGCAGAAGTGCATCTGTCAGTCAGATTTTTTCTTTGGAGCCGGGCGGTTGTGCAGCAGCAATTTGAGCCTCACTACTGTTCCACTCAGCTCTATAAGCAGAGCATTGCTGTTGGATCTATGGCGCTTCTCTTAAAAGAGTGTATACCTCTAAAAGTGAAGTATTTTCCCCTCTAAAAGAGCATATTTTCACTCACAAAAGAGCAATACACAGCAGGCGTTAAACGTCCTTTTCAGGATGCGTCTTTTTAAAAATGCCCTTCCGCCCCTGTGTAGTTCCTGGATATGGTCGGTATCTCTCCAAGTCTGACGGTAATAGACGCTGCCTTGTGTGCCTGGGTAGCGATCACACCGAGACAGCATTTGTGGATGGTACATGTACTCACAGCGAGAATATGATCATGGCAACGTTGCGGTCGCGGCTTTCATTTCTCAAAGCGAATGCCACTTCAGCCGCCCCTCGCTTCGCTCCTTCTTTCGTTTTGAGGACGACCTGGCTGGCGATGGAGGCGATGGCCGACATGCTTTCCCAGGCTGCCGTGTGCATCGGGTTGGACTGGAACCCTCCGTCCTCCACACAACCTTCACAGCTTGGTACCTCTTAGTACCTCGGGTACCATGGCTTGGTACCTCCCAGCCACGCCCCCCCTCCCCCCCAATAACTTTCTTCCCAGAAGTGCATGACGAGCTGACAAGGTGATGGAGGGCACCTTTCACTGCCCGGAACCGACCTCCTCGCTCGTCCGCTCTCACTACCCTTGACGGTGGGGCATCCGACGAGTACACGGAGGTCCCACAGGTGGACAGAGCAGTTGCGATCCACCTGTGCCCCGAGAAAGCCGCCACCTGCCGGGATCGCTCCGAACTCCCCTCCAAGGCCTGTAGGATGACTTCATCACTGACATCGAAAGCCCACAGCGCCACTGGTCAGGCCGCCTCCGCCCTGCATGCCATGGCTCTCCTGCAGGTCCACCAAGCCAAGGCATTCAAAGAACTGCACCTGGGTAGTCCCGACCCCGACGTGCTGCAGGAACTGTGCTCTGCCACCAACCTTGCTCTCAGAGCCACAAAGGTCACAGCGCGGGAACTTAGGCGGGTGATGGCCACCCTCGTGGTCCAGGAACACCACCCCTGTCTCCCAGCTTGGCCTCTTAGGCAACACCGTCGACGACTGCGCCCAGAGGCAGACGGAAACGATTTCACACATCATGCCGCAGCGCCGCCCCAGCACAGCCTGCGCTCCATCTGCATCGTCCCTCTAGTGCCCCTTGCATGGAGCTTTGATGTATGGCTTTTGCTATACAACCCGTCGCATTGGCTGGCCAGGACCATCCAATGGGATTCAATTTGCCAGGCTCCCGCCTCGTTTCAGCGGTATTCGCTCCACTTTGATGCACGGCGACAACGTCAGCACCTTACAGGCAGAGATTACAACTCTGCTACTCAAAAACCGATAGAGCCTGTCCATCAAGCCGAGATGAAGAAGGGTTTCTACAGCCCTTACTTCATCATACCCAAAAAAGGCAGTGGGTTGCGGCCAATCATGGATTTGGGAGTTCTCAACTGGGCTTTACACAAATTCCCATTCAAAATGCTCACGCAGAAACAGATTCTAACCTGCGTTCGGCATCAAGATTGGTTCGCGGCGATAGACCTGAAGGGCGCTTACTTCCATGTCTCCAGTTTGCCTCGACACCGACCCTTCCTACAGTTCGCGTTCGACGACCAGGCAGATCAGTACAAGGTCCTCCCCTTCGGCCTGACCCTCACGTCTTCAAGAAGTTTGCAGAGATTACCACAGGTACCAGGTGCTCAGGCACCTCGCCATCTAGGGCTTCAGGTCAACTGGGCTCGCCCCAGTTTAGAGAATCTCTTTTCTCGACATGGAGTTAGACTCAGTCTCAATGACAGCACGCCTCATGAACAACTCGGCTTGATGCATATGACACCGCTTCAGTACTGGCTTCAGACTTAAATCCCGAGATGGACATGGCGCCGCGGCACATACCGTGTGTTAATCACCCCTTCCTGCCATCAGACTTTCAACCCTTGGACAGACCTTTGTTTTCTGTGGACTGGAATCCCCCTACAGCAGGTGTCCAGACGTGTCGTGGTCACCACAGACGCCTCTCAACTGGGTTTGTGGGCCGTGTGCAACAGGCCCGCAGCCGCTGGCTCCTGGACATGGTCCCGGCTGCGTTGGCACATCAACTGTCTAGAGTTGCTGGCTGTATTCCTTGCCATGCGTAGGTTTCTCCTGCTGATTCTGGGCAAGCACATCTTGATCCGTTCAGACAGCACCCCAACGGTAGCGTACATAAATCGCCAAGGCAGCGTAAGATCTCGTCATATGTCACAACTCGCCCACCATCTCCTCCTTTGGAGTCAACAGCAACTCAGGTTGATGCAGGCCATTCATATCCCGGGCAACCTCAACAGGGCAGCGGACGCGCTGTCGCGACAGGTCTCGCTCAGCGGAGAGTGGAGGCTCCACCCCCAGGTGATCCAGCTGATTTGGGGCCTGTTCGGCATGGCACAGGTAGATCTCTTTGCCTCCCAAGTCAATTTCTACTGCCCGCTCTGGTACTCCCTAACAGAGGCCCCTCTTGGGACAGATGTGCTGGCACACAGCTGGCCCTGGGGGCTGCGCAAATACGCATCTCCCCCAGTGAGCCTTCTTGCACTGGTGCTGTACAAGGTCAGGGAGGATCACCTTACTGGCTCCTTACTGGCCCACTTGGACTTGGTTCACAGATCTCATGCTCCTCGCGACAGCACCTCCCTGGCAAATTCCCCTGAGGAGGGACCTTCTTTCCCAGGAGTGGGGCACACTCTGGCATCCGCGCCCAGACCTCTGGAACCTCCATGTCTGGTGCCTGGACAGGACGAGGAAGAACTGAGTGACCAACCACCTGAGGTCGTAGACACGATCAACTAAGCCAGAGCTCCCTCTACCATGAAGCTATACGCCCTAAAGTGGCGCTTGTTCGCAAATTGGTGTTCTTCCCGGTTTGAAAACCCGCAGCGAGGCGCAGTTCGGTCAGTAATTTCATTTTTGCAAGAGAGATTGGAGGGGAGGCTGTCCCCCTCCACCTTGAAGGTGTATGTAGCTGCTCGGCCCACCACGACATAGTGGATGGCAAGTCCTTGGGTAAGCATGACTTGATTATCAGGTTCCTTAGAGGTGCCCGGAGGCTGAATCCTCAGTAATCTCTCAGTGGTCCTCTCGGGCCTTCAGAGACCCCCTTTCAAGCCACTTGACTCAGTTGAGCTCAAGGCCCTCTCCTTGAAGACAGCCCTCCTGATAGCGCTAGCTTCCATCAAGAGGGTTGGGGACCTGCAAGCATTCTCTGTCAGCAACACTTGCCTGGAGTTCGGTCCACCAGATACTCACATCATCCTAAAATCGCGACCGGGCTACGTGCCCAAGGTTCCTACTACCTCCTTCATGGACCAGGTCATGAACCTGCAAGTGCTGCCCTGTGAGGAGGCAGACCCAGACTTTTCATTGCTGTGTCCGGTACGTGCTTTGCGTATCTATTTGGACCACACGCAGAGCTTTAGATGTTCTGAGCAGCTCTTTGTCTGCTTCGACAGACAGCAGAAATGGGAACGCCATTTCCAAACAGGCAGCACCCGCCCCCTTGCAGATTCCAGCATACTCCACGAGAAGTGTGGCATCCTCGTGGACACTGGCCAACAACATCTCCCTAGCAGACATCTGCAAAGCAGCGTGCTGGGCAACACCCAATACCTTTGCGAGATTCTACAATCTCCGTGTTTTGTCAGGTCCGAGCCGGTAGAACTCGGTAATACGGAACAGCCGACCGGGTGTTCCGCTTGCACCTAGCACCCTTCACCAAAGTGATCCAGTGCGCTCTCTCTCCCAGCTTAGCCACTAAGCTCTCGCTTCCTGGATGTTCTTCCTCCCTTGTCTTCTGGCCGGCAAATTCAGCTGAGGAATTTGTGGCCTGACCCACTACGAGCCTCAAGTGCTCTGTACTGGGGTAGGGCTCCACAGGCCTAATTCCCTGTGATGTATTTTCCGCGGTATGGTCGGCGGACCCGCGTCTCCCTTGGGTAGTCCCTCTGACCCCGGTCGCTGTGTTTGTAGAGCTCCTCCCTCACCAGGTAGGACCTACCACCGCACCACTTCCACGTGTGTCTTGACAACCCATGTGATGTTTTAGCCACATGTTACCTCCCCCAAGTCTGGGCAGGATGTGATCTCTACAGGGTCTTTTCCCCCTGAAAGAATAGGAACGGAAAAGATTGCCTTCCCCAATGCATTTTCATAGCATTAAGCCCCAGCTGCTTTATAGGCCAAGGATGGCCGGCTTGCTCCCATGATAGTTCCCCCCTTAGGAGTGCTGGGAACCTATAGTCTGTATTTGACTGTATATTTCTGGGGTCATTGGGGAGGGTTATGTGCGGCTGATACAGCTGCTTCTAGCACGTAGTAGCTTGCTTGCACCTGTGTCAGCACTTCACGTAACACGGTCTAGTGCATGGCATTTTTAAATGGGACCCCCTGTGTCACTACATTCGACACAACGCCAAGTGAGTATCAGAAGGGGAACGTCATGGTTACTTTTGTAACCTCCGTTCCCTGATAGAGGGAATGAGACGTTGTGTCCCCCTTGCACGACACTAGTCCTACCACTGTAAATGGTCGAACCTTACTCTCAGCTCTTCAGTGAAAAACCTGACTGAAGAATGTCCGCTTCCTTTATACACGTATGTCCGGGGGCGGAACATGCAAATTCTGTCTGCCAATTTCTCATTGGCCTTTTCTCAAATCCAGAGGTACGCGAGGCTCTCAAGAAAGACCCCTTGTGTCACTACATTCGACACAACGTCTCATTCCCTCCATCAGGGAATGGAGGTTACAACAGTAACCACGACGTTAAGCTCAATTAACAGTATTTGTGGCGTTTTGTTGATTTCCCTCGATTATAATAAAAAAAGTGAGGCACTTACAATGAAAGTAAATGGGGCCAGTCCATAAACGCAACATTTTTTCATAATTATAGCAACAAGATGTAAACATTATACATGTTAACATGATTTCAGTGTCACAAAAATCACTTACTAACCTTATCTGTGAAGTTATATCCAATTTTATTTTAGTTTTGGTGTTCATGGACTGGCCCCATTCTCTTCCAATTCCTTGTTCATTGCTGTCACTGTAATTCTTTCTTTTCCTTTTTCTTTTTTTTTTTTTTTAATGAGGGACAAGTCTAAAATATGTTTGTGGAAATCAACATTATGCCACAAATGCTGTTGTTTGAGTATTTTTTTTACTTTTTTTCCTTTCATCATTTGTAAACTGAGTTTTTTTTTTCTTGCTTTAAGCATAAACTTTGTCTTTAACTACATTTTAATGTTTTAAATATAGATTTAATTAGATTTAATTTATTTAGGTTTAATTAATGCTCATGTAGCTCAACTGGTAGAGCATGGGTTGGCAGTGTCAAGGTCATGGGTTTAATTGTCTGCAAAGTGCATAAACATAATTTTGTTCTGTAAGGATTTTCTACAGAACAAAAATATTGATGTATTTCCTCTTACGTACTGCAGTCTAATATTACAAATATCACTGATGTAGACCTATTTTGTGTTTTTTTCCAAACTCTCCCTCTCTTTGTCTCTTTTTTCAATCGTTCTGTCTCAGGTACCCATGTGATGGAGGGATCAGGGAGGATGCTGGTGACCGCAGTTGGAGTCAACTCTCAGACCGGCATCATATTCACTCTACTGGGAGCCGGAGAAGGGGAGGAGGAAAAGAAAGAGAAGAAAGGTAGGTGTAAGGAAGGAGAGCAATAAATGCCAACCAAAACAGACACACACGCACCATCATACTAGAAGAATAAGCTGAATCTACTGTAGGATGTAGTGAGAATGAATGCACACTTTCACATTGTGAGTAGCACCACCAGTAGAGAATGGAGAGAGGGGGTGGGAGATCCTTACATAAGATAGATCGAGAGAAATGGGTTTTGATATGAATGGAAGGCCAGTGGGATCAGACCCTGCAGGAATATTTATGAATGGTAAGACGAACAAGAGATAAGCAGAGCTCCAATGCTGCAAATGTTATGGCCCATGTCATGGGTAATTTAACCTGCTGCCAGCAGAGAGGGAGAGAGGAGACTGGAGACTGGAGGGAGAGGAATAGAGAAGGATTGGGAGTTATATTGGAGGAGGCTGATTAATTATTCAAAAAAGGGAATGAACAAGAGAGATGGAGAGAGGGAGTTAAGGTTGGATTTGAGTATATGAAGAATGAAGTGGTGCCATGTTCTGTTACTGTCGCACTGAATCGCTCATCAGCCACCAAACTGACTTAGAACTGCCTCACAATGACAATTCAATTGCCATTCTTTTCCTATAAAACTTGATTTTATTAAAAAAAATTTAATCATTTTTGATTGCCATATCCATAGATAAGTATTTTATAAAAAATAAATATGGGTAGAGGTGGTCAGCTGGTCTCTTGTCCTGGGCATGCTGGTTAGGCTGGTCCAGTTTGCTGGTTTTTAAGGTTTCAGCTGTTAGCCGACCAGCTAACTCAGATAAAACCAGCAAATTACCTTAGGCTGTTTTCTTTTTCAATAGGGAAATAAATTGTCCATGACCCTTTTTTCAAGTTTCAAAGATTCACAATTTTTAAAGGAATAGTTCACCCAAAAAAAATCTCTCATTATTTCCTCACCCTCATGTCGGCCCGATTTTGAATGATTTTCGTTCTTCTGCAGAACACCAAATTAAGATTCTTTAGAGGAATATCTCAGCTCTTTAGGTCCATGCAATAAATGTGCATGATGACAAGAACTCAGAAGGTCCAAAAAGCAAATAAAGGCAGCATAAAAGTAATCCAAATGACTCCAGTGTTTAAATTAATATCTTCTAAAGCAATATGATGAAGAAATGTAAGTCCTTTATTCTTAAAATCTACACTTTCACTTCATCATTTTGGTGTGGAAGTGACTTTCACTTTCAAATTCAGTTACCTACTCTTTTAGGCTGGTCAAAGGTGGAGATATACAGTAAATATTTATCTGTTTTTCACTCACACCTACACTAACACATCACTTCTGAATTTAACCACTGGAGTCTTGTGGATTACTTTATGCTGCTTTTATGTCCTTTTTGGATCGTCTGAATTCTGGTCACCATTCACTTGCATTGTATGGACCTACAAAGCTGAATTATTCTTCTAAAAATCTTTGTTTGTGTTCAGCAGAAGATAGAAAGTTATACACATCTGGGATGGCATGAGGGTGAGTAAATGATGAGAGAATTGTTTTGGGTGAAATATATCTTTAACTCACTTATAGTTTTTGTCCAGTTTACTTCAATTGTAACAAATATTTATTTGCAAGAATTAGAAAATTGTTAGTTAAAGTAATATTAGATAAAGGATAGCATGTCAATGCAATATACTGCTCTCACTGCTTGAAACTTCATGTCAACTACCCACATTATCCCCCAGAATTAACGCAACATGATTGCCACTATTTTGATTTTTTTTTTTTTTTCTTACCTCTACTTCCACCTAATTGTAAATTTTCCCATGGAAGTTTCCTCCACACCCAAATTATCCCTTAGTTTTGCTATCCAATCAGAGGACAGTAGTTTCTCACTCAATACTATGGCCCAACAGAGCAGCAGCACCAATGGTACGCAATCAACAGCCCTGTTCTTTGAGTGCAAAACACCTACAGTATTGATTATGTTACTTTGGACTTTCAGACTTTATAGAGACAGATTAGGCCATTCTCTACAACTGAATTGTATTGGAGTGTATTCACAGGTTTAAGACTTCTTAGTTTAAGGTTGTTGTCCACTGTGTGAATGTGTGCATTGTATGATTGTTTTTGTGGGGCTGTTTCCATAGTTCTGTGTGCTCTCATTTCCCCCACTCAAGAACACTGTGTGCTCTGTCTCTCATTCTGTCTCTGTCTGTCGCTTTTTAACCCCCCCCCCCCTCCCCCCCTCGCAGGCAAGCAACCAGAGGCAGCTGTGGAGACTAATCAGAATAAAGGTACCGCAGGGACAGTAGAGTAGATGAATGGAGAGAATGAGGGGTTAATTATTTTCTTATTGTGGAAAATGTTTGTGGACAGCTCAGCTATGGTGTTGCTATGTGAGAATAGCAACATGAAAGATAAGTGTTAATGCCATGTATGCACACAGACTCAGGGATGTCATGCACATTTATTTTTTTATTTTTGCAGTGGCAGTCCTGGCTAAATTTGTGCCTTCAGATGAGATAAGACATGGTCAAAGGTTAAACACTTTTGAGCTATTTATTGGTTCATTATATGATAATAAGATGGGATAGTTCAGCTGCACAGTTTTTGTTTTGCATAAAGGTGACACAGGTTCAAACCCCAACCTGAAATAATATACTGTATATATATTTAATTTATATATTTTATAAACCTACGAAAAATTGCAACTAAACTTGATAGCCGATGATCACAGTGCATTTTCGTTGCGTGGAACAGAGCAGCTTTGACATTTTGATCCATGGGGAAAAAAAGTTTGGAGAAACTTGAGGGTGGACTGATTTTTTCACTTTAAAGTTAATGATCTGTAGACAATGTGACTCAATTTAACTGACCAAATTTAGACATGTGAATGGGTGATTTCTGCCACAGCATTTTAGGGAACAATAATTGTGCAACTTAAACTTGGTAATTTTTTTCATCAGTAAAAAGTTTTAGAATTAAATAAATTAAAAGTACTTTTGAAAAATATATTTTTTAAAATCATGCACACTCACTCAGATGAAGACTTATTAATTCCAGCAGAGATTATTTTACTTACTGTGATAACAACCTTTGCGTTTTACCATAGGACAGAGCGTAAAGGTTATCTAGGTATTATGACAATAAGTCACTGTTTGCGGACACCAAACAAATGAATGGAAAAGCCATCAACTGACACCTACCTGTCGCAAAATTGTCCATGTCTTCTCTTAAAAAACATTTAAAAAAACGAATTCCATTACTATTATTTTATTATCCCCTTTTCTCCCCAATTTGGCATGCCTAATTCCCATGACTTACTAGGTCCTTGTGGTGACACGATTACTCCACTTTAGTTGCATCCACTTCTGATCAATCAATCTGCGCATCTTATCACGTGGCATGCTGTGCATGACAAAACGGAGACTCATAGCATGTGGAGGCTCATACTACTCTCCACGATCCATGCACAACTCACCATGCGCCCCACTGAGAGTGAGAACCACTAATCGTGACCACGAGGAGGTTACACCATGTGACTCTACCCTCCCTAGCAACCGGGCCAATTTGGTTGCTTTGGAAACCTGGCTGGAGTCACTCAGCACACCCTGGATTCGAACTTGCAACTCCGGTGGTGGTAGTTATAAATTGTATTGTTTTAAATTTCACACATTCAAAAGGAATTGTTTAGTGTAAAACATGTAGAAGATTAGCAGACAGGTGATCAATTCATTAAGGGATGAGCTGTTTCCTGACAAACGTGGTTTATTCAGCACACTGAAGCATCTCCTCCATAGACTCCTCTATTCCTCCTCCAAAAAGAATGTCCTCTTGTCTCCTCGTGTCCCAGTGTACCGCCATAGAATGTCTATGGGACCGCCACTTTATGCTATTTTAGGCTAAGCTTTTAGGCTCCCCTAAGAAGGGCTCTGAGCCCAGTGACCTAATGGGTTTTTATTTTACATAGAGAAGGACGCTATATAGGGGAAGGACATGTTGCGGTCACATGACAAACCAAATATTATTCGCTTTATTTCGATAATTCCACTGTCACTTTCGCTCATGAAATAAATGAGTCATGGCTAAATGCAAACAGCACATTTCTATAAATGCAACAGTATCTGAAACCTTTGGATTTTGCATTATACAATGTTTATGCACACTAGGTGTTCGTTTAAGTCTAAGATGACCACCATATCAGCAAGTGCAATATAAACAAAAAGGTTATTCAGTGCACCTGTTATTTTGAAAGACAAGGATAATTTTTATTTTCAAAGCATTTCAAATTTGCTCAGAAATTTGGGAGGGCACATACCAGTTTGAATGGGCATGCATGACTCTTTTGCACAGCCTGTAGTGCTGGACTACAGGCAAAACACATAGCTACTTTTTATTCAATGTCACACATTCTAGTGAATACACATGTCATTGGTTGCTCAACTGCATATATGATTACTGAGGACTCTGCAGTTCCATAATTCATTGTAGAGGAAAAGTGCTCAAACAATGCAGAACTACTGAATAGTGCAAGCTCTGTTGAACATGAGAGGGGTGACACTGTTGTGGTCCAATTATAAACGATGTCAGTGTTTACACCAAGAGTGTGCATGTCAACATTTGTCTGGCTTCTTTCGTTGTGTGTCTAGTTGTGTGTGTGTGTTTACACCACTTCAGCCTATAGTGTAACCACTCAGATATTCAATGTGTGGCATGGAGGTATTTAGAGCATTTAAATAAAAAGTCTCTTTCATGGTGGGGGCCTCTCACGATGCCTCCAAGTTGTGACATGACAGAGTTGTTGTGCATATTTAGTGACGCTAATAATGTCCCACCCACCAGCTAAAAAGCAAGATGGAGCCGTTGCCATGGAGATGCAGCCTCTGAAAAGTGCAGAGGGTGGAGAAGTGGAGGAGAGAGAGAAGAAAAAATCCAACGTGCCCAAGAAGGAGAAGTCTGTACTGCAGGGCAAACTCACAAAACTGGCTGTGCAGATTGGCAAAGCAGGTGCGTGGGACTTTTTGGACCAGGCCAATGGGGCCAGTGCTCCAGGGCCTCTACCTGTCAGGGGCCTCAAGCTGAGAGAAACCTAGAAACATGCGACTACAGATGTAAGATTGATAGATATTTGAGATATCATTTCTTGTCATTTGGACTTTACAATGTAATGTTGATTCTAATGAGGTTGGTGCCTCAGGGCCTCATAGGACTATAATCTGTCCTTGCACAAGCCAACGTCATATGAAATGATAATCATTTCACTCTAACACAGATGCTCACCGCTGTTCTGATTCCATAATCATTTCTTTTTTTATTCACATTCAGAACAACTTTACACTCTGCAAGATGCATTCATACATAATGGGAGTAAAAAATAGTATCTTGAAGGTTTATTTTGTCTGCTGTTATGTTTTTAGGTCTTGTAATGTCTGCCATCACCGTTATCATCCTGGTGCTGTACTTTGTGATCGAGACGTTTGTGGTGGAGGGACAGAGCTGGTTGCCCGAGTGTACCCCTGTCTACGTGCAGTACTTTGTCAAATTCTTTATCATCGGGGTGACTGTGCTGGTGGTAGCTGTGCCCGAGGGTCTTCCCCTTGCTGTTACCATTTCTCTTGCCTACTCGGTTAAGGTGAGACAGACAAGCTGCACAGTGTGTCTGTGTGTGTGTAATCAGCAAATCAGATTGATTGTAGTGTCTACAAATTATGTAAGTGCACATAGTTGGTGATTTTTTTTTGTGGGGGGGGAGTTACGTAATGTTTTTAGAGCATGTTGCTTTTGCTGACACCTTGAATGTAGCAGCCAGTTTTGGTGAAGCTAATTTGAAACAGTAGCTTGCAAAGCAACAAGCTACTCATAATTAAAAATTCAAGATAGATATAATTTAATCAGAGCCATTCTCAATTTCTGCATAAAGCGATACGTTTTTGAACGAATAAATTCATTTAAGGTGACAGCAGCAATATTGAACAGATTTATTCTTTACTCTAAATACAACTTAAAGATCTAGAATACACCTGATTTAAATAACAGAGTCAAACCATTGTAACGAACACCAGCATATAAGTTAATATTTCACAATGCCAGGCAATGTCATTTGTATAGGGACTTGAATTAGTGAATAATCTTTTAATCAGTTCATTTACATAAACAGTCCAAGCAAACTGATTTGAATGAATTGGACTTACCAACGCTACATACAGAAAAGTATGACAGTTTTGGAGTGTGCGATACACTACAATGTTTCTTCTTGGAAAAAGTAACTAGTAACTGGAAAGCTACACTATAGCTTAAATACTGTCACTCTATGGAAATTTTTCTTTTAAGTTAGAAGCGTTGCTACTTTTAGTTAGTTTCTCCCCAATGATAGTACAGTTTTTTCATCATCCAATCTTTATGCTATTGTTAATTCAGAAAATGATGAAGGACAATAACTTGGTGCGTCACTTGGATGCCTGCGAGACAATGGGCAATGCCACTGCCATCTGCTCTGACAAGACCGGCACACTCACAACCAACCGCATGACTGTAGTACAGGCCTTTCTTAATGACCAGCACTTCCGTGAGATCCCTGACCCCAGCCAGATCAACCCCAACACCCTGGAGATGATTGTCAATGCCATATCTATCAACTGCGCCTACACCTCCAAGATAATGGTGAGATTGAATATCATCTATTAACACAGCTGAAAAAAAAAAACAATTGTTCACCCCAAAATGAAAATTCTCTTATTTACTCACCCTCATGCTATCCCAGATGTGTGACTTTTATTCTGCTGAACACAAGCAAAGATTTTTAAAAGAATATCTCAACTCTATGTGTCCATACATTGCAAGTGAATTGTGGCCAGAACTTTGAATCTCCTAAAAGCACATTAAGGCAGCATAAAAGTAATTCATATGACCCCAGTGGTTAAATCGATATCTTCAGAAGCGATTTTATAGGTGTGGGTGAGAAACATATTCATATTTAAGACTTTTTTAAAGATTTTTTGTACTATAAATTCTCCTCCAAGCCCAGTAGATAATCACCAAGAATGTGAATAGCCAAAAACAAAAGATGAAAAATATGGAAGCGAAAGGGGACATTTACAGTAAAAAATATAAATAAATAAAAAATATTTATCTGTTTCTTACCCACACCTATCAAATCACTTCTGAAGATATGGATTTAAACACTGGAGTCTTATGGATATGTTTTATTCTTCAAAGTTCTGGCCACCATTCATGAATGGGCCAACAGAGCTGAAATTTTCTTCTAAAAATCTGCAATGGTGTTCAGCAGAAGAAAGTTATACACATCTGGGGTGGCATGAAGGTGAGTAAATGATGAGAGAATTTTTATTTTTAGGTGAACTATTCCTTTAAACCAGCCTGATGATTTGCTTAGGTGATTAAATATGGTCTTAGGTGATTTAAGATACTTCCAACTGGGCCAAGGTGGTATTAAGCAGCCAGCTGATCACAAGTGCGCCAAACCCCTTTAAAACCAGCCAACAGACCAGTCTGACAGGCTGAGAGACCAGCAAACCATCGTAGTCCAGTTTAAGCTGTTTTCCTTCAGCAGGACAGCTCTGATAGCCCTATGCATAATTTCTCTCATGACCATCTAACGATTCTTTCTCTTCACTTTGTACCCTACTTCTCATTCAGCCACCGGATGTAGAGGGTGGTCTGCCCAAGCAGGTTGGTAATAAGACTGAGTGTGGTCTGCTGGGCTTCCTGCTGGGCCTGAAAAGAGACTATGTTCCTGTGAGAGAGCAAATTCCAGAGGAGAAGCTCTACAAAGTATACACTTTTAACTCTGTACGCAAGTCCATGAGCACTGTGGTGCAGATGCCTGACGGAAGCTTCCGCCTGTATAGCAAAGGAGCTTCTGAGATCCTACTGAAAAAGTAAGTAAACGGCATAGAGATCAACTACACGATCATGGAATTGTAACCAGTTCAAGGTGCTTTGTATTGTTTTATATGCTTACCATGCTTTTTGAAATAAGGATGTGTTCCATTCATATCAACTAATCATTTGCCTCTGACTGTAGATGTTAGGCTTGCATTAGGGTGATTATTAGTTGATTAAAATGTGGTTCTGGAAATAGTGAATGATGTTGATCAAGAAACATTTTTGTAAATCATGTTGTGCTACCTCATATGATGGCTAATTTGAAGTGAATGTTAAGTGCTTTCCAGTGGTCATTGAAAACGTCCCCTGATGGAGGGAACTAGACGTTGTGTCGATGAGTTGACACTAGGGGTCGATCCTGCGGAGCCCAGATATCTCTGAACTTGAGAAAAGGTCAGTGAGAATTGGCATGTAGAATTTGCATGCCACTCCCCCAGACATACGGGTATAAAAGGAGTGACGCTGCACATCCACATCAGGTATTGCCCTGAGGAGCCGAGCCAAAGACCCGGCTTTCAGCGGTTGGTTCAGTGTTGTGGCCGGAGGGACACAAAGTCTTGTTCCCTCGATCAAGGAACGGAGGTTATAGAACCACGCAAAGATGTTAGGTGTTGCCCAACCCGCGGCTCTACATATGTCTGCCAGAGAGGTGCCGTGGGACAACGGCCAAGAAGTCGCAACACCCCTGGTAGAATGGGCTCGTAGGCCAGCAGAGGGAGGTATGTGCTGGGCGTGGTATACTGGCGACCCAGTGGGCGATCCTCTGTTTGGAGACAGCGCTTCCCTTCTGCCGGAGCTTCTAAAGCTCTGCATGCGGTCCAAGTAGATGCAAAGAGTACACACCGGACACAGCAACGCCAAGGCTGGGTCTGCCTCCTCCTGGGGCAGCGCTTGCAGGTTCACCACCTGATCCCTAAAAGGGGTCGTGAGAACCTTGGGCACGTAACCCAGTCGGGGTCTCAGGATGACGTGAGAGTAAGCCGGACTGAACTCTAGGCACAGTTCGCTAACAGAGAACGCCTGCAGGTCCCCTACCCTCTTGATGGAGTTGAGTGCGGTCAGGAGGGCAGTCTTCAGGGAGAGCGCCTTTAGCTCTGCTGACTCAAGGCCCCGAAGGACCACGGAGAGTTAACATGAGGGAACGTGGTGCGGCCTGGTGGGGTTTAACCTCCTTGCGCCTCTCAGGAACCTGATGACCAAATTGTGCTTCCCTAAATACTTACCTTCCACTGCATCATGATATGCCGATATAGTGGCTACATACACCTTCAAGGTGGAGGGGGACAGCTAGCCCTCCAACTTTTTCTGCAGAACGGAAAGCACTGATCCATCTGCGCATCGCTGGAAGTCTTCACCACGGGAAGAACACCACTGAGCGAACAGATACCACTTCAGGCTGTAAAGTCGCCTCGTTGAGGGGGCTCTCGCCTGAGTGAACGTGTCTACCGCGTCCCGTCCAAGGGCCAGACATGGAGATTCCAGAAGTCTGTTCGTGGGTGCCAGATGGTGCCCCGTCCCTGAGAAAGAAGGTCCTTCCTCAGGGGAATTCGCCGGGGGGGGGGGGACTGTCGCGAGGAGCGTTAGGTCCGAGAACCAAATCCGGGAGGCCAATAAGGGGCCACTAAGAGGACCTGCTCCCCGTCCTCCCTGACTTTGCACAACGTCTGTGCAAGTAGCCTCACTGGGGGAAACGCCAGCTGTGTGCCAAGGCATCTGTGCCGAGGGGAGCCTCGGTCAGAGAGTACCATAGTGGGCAATGGGAGGATTCTGGGGAAGCGAACAGGTCTACCTGCGCTTTGCCGAATCGACTTCAGATCAGCTGAACCACCTGGGACTGGAGCCTCCACTCTCCCCTGAATGTAACCTGCCACGACAGCGTGTCCGCTGTGCTGTTGAGGTAGCCTGGGGTGTGAGTGGCTTGCAGTGACTTGAGTCAGTGCTGACTCCAAAGGAGGAGATGGCGGGCGAGTTGTGACATGCGGTTTGAGCATAGACCGCCTTGATGGTTGATATACGCCACCACGGATTTGTTGTCCGTCCGGAGTAACACGTGCTTGCCCCGGATCAATGGCAAAAGCCTCCTCAGGGCCAAGGGCCGGCGACTGAGTGCCCGCTGCATACGGTGCCCCATCCCAGTTGGGAGGCATCTGTCATAACCACGACGTGCCTGGAGACCTGGCCTAGCGGAACTCCTGCCCGTAATAATGCTAGGTCTGACCAGGGGCTGAGAGAGCGGCAACAAGCCTGCGCGACGAGGACGCGGTGTGTGCCGTGGCGCCATGCTCGTCTCTCGACTCGGATCTGTAGCCAGTGCTGGAGTGGTCTCATATGCATCACCTCAAATGGCGTGACCATCGCTGAGGATGCCTTATGCCCCAGGAGCCTCTGAAAGGATTTCAGTGGGACCAACGAGTTCCATCTGAACTTATGTGATGGGGCTGGACGACGAGCAGACGGGGTGCAGGGTCTGTGGCTCTGCCTGGACAGGATGTGCTGTATAGCCTCTGTCTGCATCCTCACCGTTGAGAACTGCCGGGCGAAGTCTCCAACGGTGTCACCAAACAGCCCAACCTGGGATAATGGGCGTCAAGGAAACGTACCTTGTCAGCCTCTCGCGACTCGACCAGGTCGCCTGCCGTGACCTTCGTTGCCCGGAGGGTGAAGTCAGTCAGCCTCGGATGGTTCTGCCAGGTGGAGGCGTTTTGCGGGCATAAGTGCAACTTGACCACTTGGTCCACCTGAGGAATCGCCGCGTAGCTCCTTGTTGCCCCGCCATCGAGGGTAGTGAGAGTGGAGGAGCTCATGTATCGCGTGCGGGCAGTAAAAGGTGCCTGCCATGAGGGCGTGAGCTCCTCATGCACCCCCGGGAAGAAAGGAACGAGGGCGGAGCGTGGCCGTGAGCAGCGCTCTGGCCCCAGGAATCAATCATCGAGCCGTGAGGGTTCGGGGGGAGGCGGAGGATTCCACTCTAGTCCACCGTGAAACGAACCGGCAACCCCGCTCCAGCGCTCGGTTGGAGCATACGAGCGTGACGGGGAAAGGGAGGTCCGTGGGGTTATACCCGGCGGAGAGGCTCCCACTGAGGTCCCCATATCGCCCCCAGTGCTAGCCGACACTACCTCATACCCGTAGGTAGAAGGACCAAGTCGGGGAGCGGCTGGGGTGGCTTACGCTCTTACGAGGGCGAGCCGTGACCTCAACGTAGCCAACATAGCCTCACAGTGAGGGCATGAACCATCCACAAACGCTGACTCCACGTGGGTAGCACCCAGACATGTGAGGCAGCGTTCGTGGCCATCAGACGGGGAGAGACAACGACCGCAACCAGGAAATACACACAAACGGAAAGACATCTTGAAAAAGAAGCTTCACCGCTTGCACCACTCTTTTAGATAAATATACTCTTTTATTTGTGTTTATATATATATATATATATATATATATATATATATATATATATATATATATATATCCTAAAGGATTATTAGGAACACATGTTCAATTTCTCATTAATGCAATTATCTAATCAACCAATCACATGGCAGTTGCTTCAATGCTTTTAGGGGTGTGGTCCTGGTCAAGACAATCTCCTGAACTCCAAACTGAATGTCAGAATGGGAAAGAAAGGTGATTTAAGCAATTTTGAGCGTGGCATGGTTGTTGGTGCCAGACGGGCCGGTCTGAGTATTTCACAATCTGCTCAGTTACTGGGATTTTCACGCACAACCATTTCTAGGGTTTACAAAGAATGGTGTTAAAAGGGAAAAACATCCAGTATGCGGCAGTCCTGTGGGCGAAAATGCCTTGTTGATGCTAGAGGTCAGAGGAGAATGGGCCGACTGATTCAAGCTGATAGAAGAGCAACTTTGCCTGAAATAACCACTCGTTACAACCGAGGTATGCAGCAAAGCATTTGTGAAGCCACAACACGCACAACCTTGAGGCGGATGGGCTACAACAGCAGAAGACCCCACCAGGTACCATTCATCTCCACTACAAATAGGAAAAAGAGGCTACAATTTGCAAGAGCTCACCAAAATTGGACAGTTGAAGACTGGAAAAATGTTGCCTGGTCTGATGAGTCTCGATTTCTGTTGAGACATTCAGATGGTAGAGTCACGATTTGGCGTAAACAGAATGAGAACATGGATCCATCATGCCTTGTTACCACTGTGCAGGCTGGTGGTGGTGGTGTAATGGTGTGGGGGATGTTTTCTTGGCACACTTTAGGCCCCTTAGTGCCAATTGGGCATCATTTAAATGCCACGGCCTACCTGAGCATTTTTTCTGACCATGTCCATCCCTTTATGGCCACCATGTACCCATCCTCTGATGGCTACTTCCAGCAGGATAATGCACCATGTCACAAAGCTCGAATCATTTCAAATTGGTTTCTTGAACATGACAATGAGTTCACTGTACTAAAATGGCCCCCACAGTCACTAGATCTCAACCCAATAGAGCATCTTTGGGATGTGGTGGAACGGGAGCTTCCTGCCCTGGATGTGCATCCCACAAATCTCCATCAACTGCAAGATGCTATCCTATCAATATGGGCCAACATTTCTAAAGAATGCTTTCAGCACCTTGTTGAATCAATGCCACGTAGAATTAAGGCAGTTCTGAAGGCAAAAGGGGTCAAACACAGTATTAGTATGGTGTTCCTAATAATCCTTTAGGTGAGTGTGTATATATATATATATATATAGGAATATAAATATATATATAAACGAAGTTATTCACTCCATGAGCTCTTTTTCTGCTGCTGAAGCGCCCAGGGGTGTGTGCTCAGCACAACGTAGTGTGCGAGGGGGAGAACCGCTGGAAAGCGCCGTAGAACCAACAGCTTGGAGAGATGAATGAAGATGGCAGAGGAATTCAGCTCTGTGACTGCTCTCTCGGCTCCGAAGAAGAAATCTGATGTGGATGTGCAGCGTCACTCCTTTTATACCTGTATGTCCGGGGGAGTGGCATACAAATTCCACACGCCAATTCTCATTGGCCTTTTCTCAAGATCAAAGAGGTCTGGGCTCCGCAGGAGCGACCCCTAGTGTCAACTCATCGACACAACTTTGAGTGAGTAACAGACGGTGAACCTGGATGTGTGTGGGAATTTAAAATTGAGATTGCCAGGCCTGAAAATGCCATTTTTTTCTATGTATGCTAAGCTCTAAAATTTGTCATTGTCTAAGAATTACATTTTGTGAATGCAATCTTTATAAACTGTGTTTAAAATTCCTTATAATCACAAATCACTGGAAAGGTTATGGACATTTGTTGGTCAAAAGATCTGAGAACTCTGCTGCGAAGACCCATGCCTCCCTGCTTTCTCCTCTACCTTAGGTGTTCTGGGATTCTTGGTGCCAATGGTGAGCCACGGAGTTTCAGGCCACGGGACCGAGATGAGATGGTGAAGAAAGTGATCGAGCCCATGGCGTGTGAAGGCCTCCGAACCATATGCATCGGTTATCGTGATCTTGCCTGCAACCCTGAACCTGACTGGGATAATGAAGCAGAAATTGTTACAGATCTGACCTGCATTGCTGTTGTCGGGATCGAAGATCCAGTGCGACCTGAGGTATGTCATGAGAACATCAAATAACCAAGCAATATATAGTATGTTGTGTTTTGTTTGCTGGTATGCTGTGTTCTTACCAGGCTTCTTAACAACATTTAGTTGACCATCAAGGTTGACCAGCATTTTTATGGCTATGCTGTTCCACAAGTTATACCAGCATCTAATGAGCATAAACCAGCCTGGATCAGCATGGAAATTCATGCTTGTCTTTTCAACAGGGCAGAAAGTCCTCAGATGTGTAATCGGCAATATCATGTTTATGTAATGCATATGTTCTCTTTTTCAAGCATTTCTTTGCATCTACCGTAGGTCCCTGATGCCATTCGGAAGTGTCAGAGAGCAGGCATCACTGTGCGCATGGTCACTGGTGACAACATCAACACAGCACGCGCCATTGCTGCAAAGTGTGGCATAATTCAACCCGGGGATGACTTTCTGTGCTTGGATGGCAAAGAGTTCAACCGAAGAATCAGAAATGAGAAAGGAGAGGTGAGTCAGAATAAAGAGTTCCTTGGTACATAACCTAACTTGTGGTCATAATCATGAGACATTTTAAGACCATATACTGTAAACTTGGTCTTGCTCTAAGACTGGGCCTTGGAGCAAGATCGGGTCACAGTTTTCTTGCAACTTAATAAAGTTAAACGTTACCTCAACCACTAATGTGTGGTATCTTTTCATGACCCCATATGATTTTTTCAAATGATTTTTTTATTTAATTTTTATGACAATGTCAATAAAGGATCATTTTACTTAGGACTGTCATTTGGATTCAAGGAGCCTGGCAATTCTATTTTGGAAGAACCAGCCCCCGTACACTTGGCATTTTCTCATTTGTCCTACAACCCTCCCCAACAACAGCTCTGGTTTTACTTATTATTCATTTCTGATTTAGGACATTTTTTTTAAACATTTTATGAATTTTGAAATAAATTCAGCATTTCACTGGGCAGGTGGGGGTGTTGGGGTTTAAAGGGTTAGTACACCCAACAATTTCAATTCTTTCATAATTTATTTACCCTCATGAAATCCCTGGTGTATGTATGACATTCTTTCTTCAGCAGAACACATTTGAAGTTATATAGAAAAATATCTAAGCTCAGAAGGTCCTTAAAATGCAAGTGGATTGTGATCAGACTTTTGAAGCTCCAAAAAGAACAGATAGTCAGCATAAACATTATCCATACGACTCCAGTGGTTAAATTAATGTCTTCTAAAGTGACACAATCGCTTATGGTGTGAATAAGATCAATATTTAACTACTTTTTAACTCAAATTTCAGCAGCAGTATGCACATGTGACATAATCACGTTGGGATGTGAGAACTGATGCACGTACAACACACATGGAAGAGCAGTGCTGTTTACAACCAAGTAGAAGGAATGCTGTACAGAAGTTTAGTTGGTTTCGGTTTAAAATCTGTATTTGCATCTGTTTGATATGCAAATTTTCACACCAGAGACCACATTAACTCAGCTCTCTCATTAAAGTGTATACTGTTGCTTACCGTAGTGATGGTTTATAGTTAAATAGTACTTAAATATTTAGTTTTTCGCATCAAAAGTGATAGTTTCCCTTTAGAAGACATTCATTTAACTGCTGGAGTTGTATGGATTATGTTTATGCTGACTGTCTATTATATTTGGAGCTTCAAAAGTCACCATCCACAAGCATTTTAAGGACTTACTGAGCTGAGATAAGTGTCTATTTCTCTTTTATATATCTATATATATATATATATATATATATATATATATATATATATATATATATATATATAAAATATTGATTTTTTTTTTTGGGTTAACCATATGTAACAATTAAAGGTAGGCAAGGAGGAGATGTGAACTGGCTGAACAGTCAGCATAAACTTTAATGATATAAGTGAACTTAAAAGAAACATAAACAAACACAGACACACATACAACACGGCCGCGTGCGTCTCTCTCTCTCTTGAACCAGTGTGTCCTCACGGCCCGGCCCCACCCTACTCCTCGTCACACCTCCTCCATTGCCCGACACAGGCCGGGAGAAACCATGACGCACTTCCCTCCCCTCTCTTCCTGGTCGTGCTTGCCGTCAGGTCATCCCTGGCTTTCTGGAGCCCTGGGAGAGACAAGAGGAGGGAAAGGGGAGCGAGACAGAGTAAGCGAAGCGACAGTGAGAGAGGAGAGAGAGAGAGAAAATTGCTCACCGGTTTCCGGACACGCTTTCGCCTGGTCCTCAATAGCTCTACCACCATCTGGTTGACGACAGCACGCTCCTGGCCGGCAGACAGCAGCGAATCCTCCGGCCCCTGGCGGATGGTCGCGGCTGCTCCCCTGGTGGATGGCAGTGGCAAGGACTCCGCGACAGCACATCCCTCCTCCCTCCTGGGTTTCAGCACCACTGTAACAGGTAAAGGATGGGCAAGGAGGAAGAAGGAACTGGCTGAACAGTCAAGATAAAGTTTAATGGTAAACTTAAAATAAACATAATCAAACATGCAGCACGGTCTAGTGCATCTCTCTCTCGCATCGGTGTCTCCAGCCGTTCCTTTATCTCACTCTCCCGCTGATCAGCTGATTCAGCGCTGGTCATGCTCCATCACGGCCCGGCCATGCACTCCTCCTCGACACATCATCCCTTTAAGGAATCTTTTTTTTTCTATTTTCTGTAAAGCTGCTTTGGAACAATATGCATTGTAAAAAGTGCTTTACAAATTATATTGAATTGATTTGAATAAATTGAGCATTTCCTCTATTTCAGTTCATTAAAATGGACAGCCTGGTTCTTACAGGAATTACTTGGTCTGGATCTGGGCTTCAAGGGGTCTAGTCTGGTCTGTGTCTTGGAGGGTCTGATCTTGACTTCAACTCTGCTGTATATGTTTTGTGTTTAGGTTGAACAGGAGAGGATTGATAAGATCTGGCCCAAGCTAAGAGTTCTGGCACGCTCTTCCCCAACAGACAAACACACTCTTGTAAAAGGTGAGATGCTCTCTCCATCCACTCATCACTCTCACACCTAGCCTCACCTGCCTCTTAACATATATTTACAATGTAAATTTGTGACTGAATAGACCACATATACAATTAATTAAAGTATCAGTCTGATAAATTCATCTTCTGTGTTGACAGTAGTTATATTCAATGATTGGTCAAGGTTATGTACTAGCTGGTAATTGTTTGCTGGGTGATGATGCCATTATGCAGGCATCATTGACAGCACTGTTTTGGAGCAGAGACAGGTGGTGGCCGTAACTGGTGATGGGACCAATGACGGACCAGCTCTGAAGAAGGCAGATGTGGGCTTCGCGATGGTGAGCACATGAGAGGCTGACAATCGCTTCCTGTGTCTGTTTCTCTCAAATATATACATATATTCATCCATCCAAGAGGTAGTTTAACAGATGAATACTGATGAAAGATGAATATTGATTTATCGGATGCCTCATTCATTTTATGTTAAAAATCACATGGGCACATCGAATAAGGGAGTGGGAAGATTGCATTTTAACACAACAAGATCTTAATCCTACTGCTGATTCGAGTTCAGAAAAAAAGATTTTGCTCCAATGAATCGTACTTCGATGCATGTATTGCTTAAATACCCCATGAAATCAAAAAGAGTGTTTTGTGCCTTTCAGTGCAAGGGCCCTATTTTAAGAGGGCTAGCGCTAAGCTTTAAGACATGGCCATGAAGTTTTAGTATTTTCATACAAGCATGTGATAAGTCTAGGTACAAGTATGTCTGGCAAATCTGCAACGTGCTAATGGGCTGAGTCATTTGCAATTGAATTCTGAGGTTCTTCTCAGGTTATTGCACCATCTGCATCCTATTATGTTATTTCTTGACAAGCACCTGTGATATAAACAAAAACAGCAAATTAATAAGAAGTTGGTAGGGTAATGGACTGTATGCAATTAATTAGAATAATTAAAAATGATGTTCTTTTCGTGCATTAACGGCATCCTTGTTGAATATCAGGCATATTTCTATGACTGTGACACACTTATTTTATATGTATGGAAAATGTGATTCTCATTAGAAATTGGAAGTACACTCCATTATATTATAGAGAATGTAAGAAAAATGTTCATCTACTGACACTCAAATCATGGCTAGTATTAACAGTGATTGTATCGGAACGCATTTCAGTTCTACCGTTCGATTTTGAAAAATGTAATTCATTTATATAAAAACATTATAATATATATATATATTTCTAAATTCAAATTACACTTCAAATGAAGTGTATAATCAAATAACATAGTCAAAAAATAATACCAATTCCAAATATTTTACTCTCTCCGACTTCCAATGGCCCCTTTTACAGTGACTTAAAAATCAGTCTACTACTACAGGTGGAACAATACAAATACAAATTAGACCATAAATACAATTGTAAATTTAAACAATAAAAATAATAATAATTGAAAAATAAACCATGAACTATAGATAGTTTAACACAAATCTCATACATTTTTTATTCTTAAAACAGATACAACAGTGATCGTCATGGACTTAATTTAAATGTTCCACTATATTTTCAGATTTTGGACATGAAATTTATTACCACCTGATGGTGGAATTTTTAAACTGCAAACGGAGAAACTGAGTTTAAACATTGTGCTGAAAACAGACCTGCTTTTGAAATGTCTAATTGCCTTGTTGCACTTCATAACTTCATTAACATACAATACACCCACAGTTTGCACATGCACAGCCGTAGATAGCACAAACATGCCCACTTTAAGCTTTAAGTGCTTTAAGCTGGTACAAAATTGCATTTCGAATTAGTGCTCTCACGAAAATTGGATAAGATGAAATTAAGCCCATGTCTTTTTGATTTGGAGCCATTTGAGTGTCTGTAGACCTAAAAGTTGGCAAAATTAACCTTTAGATAGAGAAATATCCAAAATATCCATTTAAAAATCTTTGCATTTTCTTTTAAAGGCTTTCTGTTCTGGGAAAATAGACCAAAAAATTAATGACTCATGCTGCACTACACACATTTTTGTCCAATAAAATGTTCTGTAGAGCGACAAAGTCCCTCCATCTAATACGATCTGCAGTCGACTAGAAAGTAGCAAATCACGATTCATGGCTATGAATCACACTAACAAAATAGCCTATTGGCTATTTAAAAAAAAAAAGCTACTAAATGCCGCCCCATACTTTGTTTCAAGGTAAATGCACAGGAAAGAATACTTTGCTTGTCAAGTGATTTTATGGAATCTTTAAAATGTTTCTCTCTTTTTCTTTTTCTCTTACTCTTTCTAGGGCATAGCGGGAACTGATGTAGCTAAAGAAGCCTCTGACATCATCCTGACTGATGATAACTTCTCCAGCATTGTGAAGGCTGTCATGTGGGGGAGGAATGTGTATGACAGCATCTCCAAGTTCTTGCAGTTTCAGCTTACTGTCAATGTAGTGGCCGTCATAGTAGCTTTCACTGGGGCCTGCATCACACAGGTACCACAAGCATACACAAACATACACACTTGCTTGGTCAGTGTCATTTGTTTTAGAATGCACTGCAAAAAATCATATTCTTCACCTAGTACCCAGTATTTTTGTGTTGTTTTCCAGTAATATCCTTAAAACCAGCTAAATTTACTTGAGAAATTAAATTGTGTAAAATAATGTTGATTATAATTTAGATTATACTGAAATGATAATTCCAGATAATCTATCCTGAATTAAATAAATGTTTACCCCACTGACAAATAGTTTTTTAAACATAAACCTCACAAAATGTTGTTAGTAAAACAAAGATATAATTCAAGTAATTCAAGATATATTCTCTATATGTTTTGCAATCTTGTTTTAAGGATGTTTAGATACTGAGTTCTAAAATACTGAGCACTAAAATAGTTTTTCACTGTGTATAATGTTGCGCTGGGTGCAAGACAAAGGTTTACACATTGCTCCGACAAACGCTAACATTTCAAACATTAAAAATAATTGTCCGTTTGATTTAGAATGTTTCTTAAGAAACATTAAAGTCCAGGTTCAGAACAAGTTAAGCTTAATCGACAGCATTTGTGGCATAATGTTGATTACCACAAAAAGCTCATTTTGACTCATTTTGAAAGCAAAAATCGAGGTTACAGTGAGGCACTTTCAATGGGAGTGAATGGGGACAAGTTTAGGATGATTTAAAGACAGAAATGTGAAGCTTATAATTTTAAACGCACTTACATTAAATCTTAAATAATTTAATTAAATAATTTGAGCTGTAAAGTTGTTTAATCGTGCGCAGTTTATACAGTGAAGAAAAACACACTTGAGCAGCAGAAGAACACAGACATGCGTTACGTTCTTGCGCTCAAAACACTTGATGGAGCGCAAATCCGAACTAAGGGATCTCAATGTGTGTTCTAAGTATTAAACTATATTTAACTTGACACAGTGACCTAAAAAAAATTATGTTTATGACGCAACGCACACGAGACGCTACACAAGCATGTCTGACGCAGGTGTAAATTGACGGGTCCTTAAACAAGCCCTCATAATAAATCTCCAACTGATTGACAAATTCACTTGTGAAATGGATTGCTGTGAACTGTGTGCCAATGATTGACTTATGATCAATAATATGGTAGTAAACAATACATTGTATTCTAAAGCCACTTTTTGTATTGTCTTATCAATGATGAACTTTTCTGCCACAAGAATGTATAATGCATTTTAATTATCTGAATATATATATATATATATATATATATATATATATATATATATATATATATATATATATATATATATATATATATATATATTATTATTATTATTATTTTTTTTATATCTATTTAAAGATAACTATGTATCATTATTTCATCATTATGTATTGAATTATATTTATATGAGGGGCTTTCTCCACAAATATTTATATATGAGATTAAATGTGATTAATCGCGATTAATTAATCGGGACACCATTTAATTAATTTGATTAAAAATTTGAATCGATTGACAGCCCTAATATATATATATATATATATAATATGTACTGTAATTGATATTCTGAAGTTTGAGTGCACTTGTGAAAATGTTTCTATTTTACATTTTTCTAATTTAATAATTTATTTTTCATTGCAAATTATATAAAAAATTGTGCAAACTCTATGATTATGATATAATAATGCATGTGAATTTTCACAGAGCATCTTATGAAAGTGCTTTAATGAAAGAAAACCTGTGGTAACACTTTATTTTGATGATTTTGAATGTGACTATGATTTAATGAGGGTGTACCTGTATGCTGGGTTGGAAAACTCAAGGATTAATAGTGGTGTTTTCCTTATTACATCACGTGTTGTTCTGAAAGCAAAAAGAAACGAATGAAACAGGCTGTTATCTGCGTAGCCTGACCAAAGCAAAGCGGGCATGTTTACTCGTGTGATTAACTGAAAGTGAAGCACTGCCAGCATGTGATGCATTAATGGCTTGCATGCGCTGCACTAGTCTGTTGGGTGTACTGCAGTCGAGTCACATTTTAACTTTTTGTTTAGCCTCCCATTCAGCTCATGTAATCATCATATGATCTTGAAGCGTGTTCCGACGCCTCTTCGGTTCATGAGGGGGACCACGATTCTCTTCCCGCCTCTGAGCTTTCCGTCCGCGATAAAAAATCAGCGGAGGAATTGCTCGATGTGGTTACTCGTGCGGTTGCCAGACTCCAGTTGGACTGGCCACGCCAAAAAGAGACTCCCAAACCCTCCAAATTAGGGGATAGATATTATTATTACAGCTGTATTACAGGCGTACCAGGCTGACCTGCTGGACGACCTGAGTGTGGGTGCTGCGCTCGACGAACAATCTTTCTCTGAGCTCGACCAAGCAAACAGCCCATGCTATTGGGCTATCACCCCTCCCAGTACCCCCTTCGAAGCCTCTCCATTCCTGCCACCTCTTGATGTTTCGGGTGGCAAAGGCTCCCATCAAAAGTTGGGTGTTTTTGCTGTTCTCTGCATTTATTCAGGACGCGAAACACTCGACAACCCCTCAACAGGAAGTGTTAAAATCTAATACCCATCTCAGAGATCCTGGCAGCTTAGTAACTTCTGCCAGATATATACTTTTTCTGTGGGACTTAAAAACATTATGAAAGGGCATCAGGATTTAATTCACTGCCGCCTTCCGTGTTTCAACAGCGTGGTTCTCACTACCGTAAACCGGATTTCTTTTTTATGTCTACTGTGAAAAGCAAATCTCCTAGTTAAAGGGGCCATGGAATGTGTTCCCCTTCCAGAGAGATAGTTAGGTTATTACACTAAGTACTTCCTGGTTCTCATGGAGGGTGAGGGGTGGCATCTGGCTTAGATCTTAAAGCTTGAACTGCCCAGTCTGGGTGTTCAAGTCCTAGATGCTGCCTATCAATACGATCATGTCTCAAGCCCTACGTCTCGTTTGGCTGGTCACCATCGATCTTATGACGCACTTCTTTACTTCATTTATAAGTTCTGCCACAACACAGGAAGTTCCTGAGGTTCACTTTCGGGGGCGAAGTCTTCCAGTGTCAGGTTCTTCCATTAGGCCTAGCCCTTTTTACCCTCACATTCACAAATGCATGATGTAGCGCTGGCTCCTTTGTGATTCCGGGGCATCTGCATTCTGAATTATATGGACAACTGGCTGATCCTAGCACAGTTCCAGGAACTGGCAGTTCAGCACAGGGATATTGTCTTAGTTCATCTGGTTTCTCTGGGGTTGAGGCTCACTCTAAGTGCGTCTTGTTGTCACAGGCTGCTAACGACAGACGCCTCCCTGACGGGCTGGGTAGCGGCCTTAAGTGGACGTCCAGCTTAAGGGGATAGGAGGGTCGTCAGCTCGGTTGTCACAGTCACTGTCTCGAGTTGATGGCTGTATTTCTGGCCCTGAAATACTTCCTCCTGAGGCTGCCATGTCTTGGTGCGGGTGGGCAATACAGCGGTAGCCTCTCACATAAATCATCAGGGAGATCCACGTTCTTGTCAGCTGTATTTCTGATGTGTCTGATTCTCCTTAGGGCCCAGGGTAAGCTCCTGTCACTCAGGGCAGTTATATCCCTGGATGCCCGTATGTGGGAGCAGATTTACTGTCCAGACAGAAAATACCAACAGGGGAGTGAAAACTCCACCCTAAGGTAGTAGTTGGCCAGAGTTCGCCAGCAAGAGTCTTGCTTCTTACTGATAGCACCGCGCTGGCCGAACAGGGTTTGGATCTCGGGGCTAATTTCTTTCCTCGACGGCTCGCCTTGGGCGATTCCGAACAGGAAGGATCTTTTTTCTCAGGCACAGGGGACAGTATTTCATCCCTGCCCCGAATTGTGGAATCTTTCATGCTTGGCCCCTAAGGGTACCAACTGAGGGACACAGGGCTTTCTCCTGAGTTTATCGAGACCATTTTAAATGCGGGCTTCTTCCACTTGGAACAAGTTTGGGTGAGATCGTATAGGGCAGAAGAGCACCTCTTCGCCTCTATGAAGAGCGCAATGTCTCCTCTACTTCTCCCTGAGTCACCCAGCCCCCTTGGGTCTGGACGTTAAGACACATACATGACCCAGAATGCATCTGTATGCGGTTCTTTCCCCGGTTTCTCTGCTTCCGGGAGTCTTGGCTAATGTTCACCAGCAAGGGTCTTGCCTCCTACTAATGGTGCTGCACTGGCCGAACAGGATATGGTTCTTGGAGTTAATATCTGTCCTCGACGGCTCGCCTTGGGCGATTCCGAACAGGGAGGACGTTCTTTCTCAGGCTCAGGGGACATATTCATCCCCGGCCCGAAGTGTGAAACCTTTCATGCTTGGCCCCTGTAGGGTACCAACTGAGGTTCACAGGGCTTTCTCCTGAAGTTATCGAGACCATTGCAAGTGCTAGGGCTCCCTCCACTTGGAACTGATCTGGGTAGATTTTACAGGGCAGAAGAGGACCTCTTCACCTCTGTTGATAGCGCAATGTCTCCTTTACTTCTCCTCGAGTCACCCAGTCCCCCTCCCTCGGGGGTGCTGATCGTGGTGGCGCATACTTGGCACAAATGCTCCTGCATGCATTTCCTTCTAATAAGTTCATATTACAGAACCAGCTAACTGCCAGTTTGCTTCAGTTCTGGATTTTCTGTAGAAAGAACTGTCAGCGGGCACTTGCCTCGCCACTGCCAGATTCTATGTGGCCTCCACTTCGGTTTGCCACACCTTGGTGGGCGGGGTGCCCTCTAAGAGGCATCCTTGCTAGGACCTCTTCATAGGGTAAGACCCCCCTTTTAAACCTCTAGAGTCAGCGTTTGGTAGACTTCTGACTCTCAAGATGGTTTTTCTTATGGCAATTACATCTCTAAGGAGAGTGGGGTACCTACAGGCTCTGTCTCTTTTGCCAGCCTGTTTTGAGTTGCCCCAGGTAGGACCAAAAGCATTATTTGCACCCTCACCCTGACTACCTGTCCAAGGTGCCTTTCGCGACCCGTGGCCAGTTATTCTCTAAGCCTTCTGCTCCCTGCCGTTTGTAATGCCGGAGCAGCTAAGACTTCTCAGACTTTGTCCAGTCTGTACCCATCAGACTTATGTCCACCGCATTTGCTAGTGGCATAAAGTCAGGGCAGCAATTCTTCACTTGGAAGCCGTGACCGGGTGGCGGTCACATCCTGGCAGACTATGTCACTTTGAGTGAGGGACATTACTGCCCGGGCCTACGAGGCGCGCGATCAAGCTTCGCCAGTAGGTTTTAGGGCGCACTCTACCAGAGGGCTCTCCTCCTCTAAAGCCTTGGCTAGAGGTCTCCCTCTGCAGCAAGTTTGTGGTGCGGCAGGTTGGTCCTCTCCTCACACATTCATTAGACTTTTATAGTTTGGATGTTCTTGCCACTCCGGGCTCTTATGCCCTTGAGTCGACATCTCAAGCTCATGTCTGAACAAGTTTGTGATGCGGCAGGCTGGTCCTCTCCGCACACATTCATAAAATTTTTATGGTTTAGATGTTTATGCTACTCTGGGCTCTTACGCCCTTGAGTCGACATCTCAAGCTCATGTCTGAGACCTCTCGCATTCTTGTGAGCACACTTCACAACCGTAGGGGTCCGGACAGCCCCAGTGCGGCGGCGTGGGTATTGCGTTCCCAAAAGCGATTAGCAAAAGCGCAGCATCATAGTGAAGCTTTTTGTAAAGGGAACGTCTCGGGATGCCCCAGGACTGCTCTTCAAAAAGAAGTATCTGACGACACCTGGTGACGCATCCATTTATAGCCTGACCACAGGTGCGTCTAATGATTATATCAGCCGAGGCTATAAATTCCGGTCAATGTTCATTGACGTGTTACACACATATTCACAGCTCGGTCACAACTAGGATTGTTCCTAAAAGCACTTAGCAAAAGCGCAGCATCTCGTTCCGCTTTTTTCAGGGAACAAGGGTTACATACGTAACCCGAGACGTTTTACGGCGTTATGTCATCATGGCAACGAAGTTGGAAAATGTTATATTACTTGACACAAATAGGTCAGCAATCGATTTTATCACACGAAAATAATTTTAACACACATATTGTTTACGTCTTGAGGCTATACTTTTGAAAAAGTGACTTTGAAATGTATTTATTTTTATTGGCCCCATTCACTTCAATTGTAAGTGCCTCACTGTAACCTAGATTTTTTTTTTAAGAGAAGGAGGGAAAAGTTTAAATAAATTTTTGTGGTAATTAACATTATACCACAAATGCTGTCGATTAAGCTTAACTTGTATTGAACCAAGAATTTTCCCTTAACTGTCGTAATAACACACTTATCTTGTGGGGCAGATAGTTCATACACTACTAATCTAACAAACCCAACACCTGTTGGAATTTGTTGTTAGTTGATGATTATTATCATTTTTTGGTCGGTTATAGCTGTGTGTCATGTAGGTAAGGGGAACTGACTGCATTGCACCTCACAAGCTCTTGCTGTAGCAATCGAAATCCTTAATTAAACCGGCCACTGGGCCCTCTGCTGGAGACGGGTGTGACTGCTTTCACTCACTGCACTCAGAACTCTAGTGTCAAGTGTTGTTCAGTTGTGCCCTCTTTTTTTATTCTGCTTGCATGAAGGACTCTCCACTCAAAGCAGTGCAGATGTTGTGGGTAAATCTTATCATGGATACATTTGCCTCTTTGGCTCTTGCAACTGAGCCCCCCACTGAAGCCCTGCTGCTTCGGAAACCTTATGGCCGTAACAACCCCCTCATCTCCCTCACAATGATGAAGAACATCCTGGGACATGGAGTCTATCAGCTCATCATCATCTTCACCCTACTGTTTGTTGGTAGGACAGAGAGCTTTACAATCATTACAAAAGTTTCGCCTTTTACATTATTTCAGTGTTGAATTAATAATTAATAATTATGATGGAACTCTTTACTGACAGTTTGGGAGCATACAGCTCACATTTGCATTGATTTACATTTGTTCGTCAACCAGATGCTTTTTTTCTAAGTGACTTACAGATTAGAATAATACAAGCAGAAGCAATTGATCTAAGGGAAATAATAAGACACTATCATAGAAAATTTTAGTTGAGTACTAGAATAGTATGACACTAAAACAGACCAGCTGTAACCACATATATAAGATCATAGTAATGTATAAAGTAAATTTACCAGTATATAAAGATTAGGTTATAGATTACAAACATATTCAACAATGCCAATATTTCAAATGTTAAATATATTGTTTTTATGACTGAAGTAAACTGATCTCATTCTCCTTTTCATTCTCCTAAGGAGAAAAAATCTTCAACATCGACAGTGGGCGCAATGCCCCGTTACACTCCCCACCCTCTGAGCACTACACCATCATCTTCAACACCTTCGTCCTGATGCAGCTCTTCAACGAGATCAATGCCCGCAAGATCCATGGTGAAAGAAACGTGTTTGATGGCATCTTCGGAAATCCAATCTTCTGCAGTATTGTTCTGGGAACATTTGTAATGCAGGTCAGAGATACCGTAGTCTGCTTTGTGCTCCATGAGGTTGAAGTTATACATTAAATCAAGTGAGAGAGTGACTTGCATACATTTTTGACTCTGCAAAGAAAGATGGTGTTGACAATAGTGTTTGGTTATGTGTTTTGATCTCTGTGCAGATTGTAATTGTGCAGTTTGGGGGGAAGCCCTTTAGCTGTTCCCCTCTAAATATGGAGCAATGGCTGTGGTGCCTCTTCGTGGGAGTCGGCGAACTGCTGTGGGGCCAGGTAGGAGAAAGTGAGAGAGAGAAAGAGAAAAAGAATGAATAAGAAGAAAGACTATCGATGAGCTTATGACTGAAGGTGTTCAGAAGTAATGAGGAACTCATAAGATTCTTTAAGATTATTGCAGATATGACATCATTTTTGGTCATATTTGCCCATTTTGAGATTATTGGCGTCAGCTAACTGTCCCCAATTGGCCGATTAACATAACTGGTCATTCCGCCTTTTGTGTAATTGTTTTTGTTTTATAATTTGTTTTTGTGAATTATGAGTAAATATCACATAAAATAAAATAAGTGTATGTGTAAATTCAGCAATTCTGTGTACATTTGATCTGCCATAATTTAACTCCAAGTTTTCTGCTGAACACAAACAAGGATTTTTAGAAGAATATCTCAACTAGGTCCTCACAATGCAAGTGAATGGGTACCAACATTTTGAAGCTCCAAAATGCATATAAAGGCAGCATTAAAGTAATCCATATGACTCAGTGGTTAAATCTATATCTTTAGAAGTGATATGAGTGGGTGAGGAAAAAAAGCTCAATATTTAAGTAATGTTTTATTATATATTCTTCTCCCTGCCCAGTAGGTGGCGATATGCAGGAAGAATGTGAATTGCCAAAAACAAAAGGAGAAGAATGTGAAAGTGAAGGTGAAGGTGGAGAAAGGATTTAAATGTTGATCTGTTTCTTACCCACACCTAGATAGATGAGAAATTCTTCTTAAAATCTTGTTTGTGTTCAGCAGAAGAAAGTCATACACATCTGGGATGTCATACGTGTGTGTAAATTATGTGAACATTTTTATTTTTATGTGAACTATTCCTTGAAGTCTGGCTTAAATGCATTATACTTTGTGGAACCACTGTATAGCAACCACCCTGCTCTCTGGATGGGTTTTCGACCTCAGCCATTAAAAAAACCCGGTTGAACCCCTCGCATGGACACTCTCAACATTTTTTTCTCCCTCTTCTCTTGATTTCAGCTGATCGCCACAGTGCCCACTAGTCACCTTAAGTGTCTGAAGGAGGCGGGTCATGGTCCGGGTACAGACGAGATGATGGAAGACGAGCTGGCAGAGGATGAAGAGGAGATTGACCATGCTGAGAGAGAGCTACGCAGGGGGCAGATTCTCTGGTTCAGAGGCCTTAACCGTATCCAGACTCAGGTGCTGTGCTTGACACCCCTCACTCGCCAATCCCTCTAGTAGAAGTAGTAACCGCAGTAGCAATAGTTATAAAACGTGAATTCCACAGGCCGTAGAACTTACGTCTATTCAAAAATGCACTTTTGCTTTCTCCTTTTTTTTCCTCCTCTCTCCTTCTCTTCACCCTGCTCCCTATAGAGTCTAGACCCTATTTGAGTTACCTGCATTAGTTCATCCTTACCTCTTCCCTTCTCTCTTTCCACCTCTCCCTCGCTCATCTATCTGTGGGGACCCTTCGCTAAATAAGCATAGATTTCCCAACAAGAATCTATAACATGCCCCCTCTCCTGTGCTCAGAGCTCTGGTTTGTCACTTTATTATGTTACTCGAGTCCTTTAAAGTCCTAATTTATTGCTTAGTAACTCATTTGCCTTTGAGTAGCAGCACAGAATCAGCTGCATCCAGATCTAGTGTGTGGGACCTTACAGGAGAGCTTAGAAACATTTGTGAAAGACTGAGACAGTGGTTGACCCATCATTTACTCATCCTCTTGTTGTTCCAAACCATAATTTATTTCTTTCTTATGTGGAGCACAAAGTCTGAAGAACGTTGATGCTGCTCTTTTTTAAATGAAAGTGAATGGTGACTGAGGTTTTCAGTCGCCTTTCTGTACCACGGATGAAAATAAAATGATGTGGGTTTGAAACAACATGAGGGTGAGTAAATGATGACAAAATGTTCATTTTGGGGTAAATTATACCTTTAATTTTGTAGGCTTTAGTACAATTTAATGGTGCACTCGGTAATTAAAAAAAAATGTGTTATCTTGAACTTGCACACTGACACCTAGTGGCATGGATGCAGCATCATTCCAACACAATAGTTTTCAGTTACCGAACCATTGTAGAAATTCACTATTCACAGTCAGCTATGATTAATTTAATCCACGAGTGAAAGTGTCCAATAACAGGGTGGTTACTGAGATTAAGCGAGTAGTATACAGCCATATTTATATGATCATAACATGGCTGCCTCCATGAGGGGACCCTCTCCATGTAGACTAAAACTACCCTGTCCATGTAGTTGTGCTTATTGTAGTTCTTTATCCGTAACACATGGTTTGTGTATTTCTGTGTATGGGTGTGTTTGCATGGAATCATTGTTCTGGTTTGCCTTCTGGAGCGTGCTCCCTCGTGTGTGTTGTTTCATTTCCTGATTTTGAATTTCAATTGAGCTAGAAGGAAACATGGTGTAGTCGTTGTGGAAGGATGGATTTTTTATTTGGTCTGCTGAGTTGTAAGTAGTGGTTATGGCACAATCAGTAATTGTTGTATCACTGCAATTTAAAAGGACATGTATAGCAGAAAGAGCTTTGATAATACTCTGGACACCCTGAAAGCATATACACATGAATGAATGCTCAACATAACACAGTATAGCGCTCACTCTTTTGGGCACTTTCTTGCTGATATGCATCATCAGTGAGCACACTTGATGGTACGATACAGCATTATGAAGATATTTTTTTTAATTTGAGTGCCTGGTATAGATTACTGAAGTGCTTGTAAAAGTTCTTATAAGGTTTCCATCGATTCGCTCACTGCTCGACACTGAGGAGGCAAAACACGACATGCATTATTGCGGCTGGCCTCATATAATCAGTCTTCCTAATCTAATCACAGCTTTCATCCAACGTGAACCTGCTCAAGAGAGAGAACCTCCATTTCTCAGTGTTTGTTTTTGACAGAGAGTGTTTGCAGATTCATTATTAATGTTGTCTTTTACAAGATCATTGCATGTTCTTACGGGATTGCGTTTGAGTTGAATGAGGAAGAATTGAGTGGGGAAATGGTTTAGTGTACAAAGTGAGTTTCAGAAAGTGAAATATTTCTGATGCTGTTGTAGTGGAGATGTCCTCCAGAGAATTAGTTGTGTGGGCATTTATTATGTTGTGATACCTTTACTATACATTTTAAGGGAGTCGTTTACAATCAAAGCAATACAAATGATATCCTGTCTCGATATAGTATTTGTGCAAAAGAGATATTAGGGGACAATTTACAGTATGTCCTTGACAAATGAAAGGAATATTTCGGAATATTTTAAGTTTAGCTCAGTCGTCAGCATTTGAAGAATAATGTTGATTACCACAGAAAATTATTTTGACTTGTTTTATTTAAAAAAAAAAAAAAGAATCAGTCACAGTAAATTACAATGGAAGTGAATGCAGTCAGTCCTTAACCTGTTGATGTGCACCCCTCCACCCAAGAACTTATGTCACTTTGCTTAAATTAGTTCACATTATACAGATGTATCATTTGTCAACATTATGAACAATTTTGAACAGCACACTATATAGTAAATGTGCACTCATTTAAGCAAAGTAAAGTCAGGCCCATGTGTGGGGTCAATGAGCATCCACAGTAAACATCAAAATGTACACTGTTTCAAAAGTATAGCCACAAGACATGTACATTATATGTGTTAACATGATTTAAGTGTGAGAAAAATTGCTTACTAACCATATCTGTGTCAAGTTATCCAATATTGCAACGTTGTTGTGATGACAAAATAATGCTGGTAAACCCTGTAATCTGATAAACGCATTAACGCCAGTTAATCCTTGATTTTAGGACAATAAAATAATTTTCACACTTTTAATGTTTATGTCTTGTGGCTATTCCTTTGAAACTTTGAGTATTTTAATGTTTATGTTTTGTGGCTATTCCTTTGAAACTTTCAGTATTTTAATGTTTATGGATTGACCGTATTCACCTCTATTGCAGGTGACTTACTGTAACCACGATTTTTGCTTCTTCTTTTTTTTTTTTTTTTACTTTGTTAAATAAACAAGGGATGAGACTAAATTATTATTTCTGGTAATCAACAGTATCCCACAAATACTGTCGATTGAGCTTAACTTGTATTGAACCCAGAAAATTCCTTAAAGGCTTTGTATTTCTTTAATTAACAGGAAACAGTTTGCAGTTTGATTTTGTCCATCTGTTATTGGTTGAATAGTGAAAAGTTGTCTATATGACAGGTGGTTGGAAGGGAGGGTTTGAAAAATAAGAGGGTTTGGTGACTTGGAAAGTCTATTCAGATGCATGTTATGCTTTTTGATGAAAAATTATAACAAATATTTTTCTTAAGAATATTTTGGAATAACGTGCATTGATGAATTGTGTAAATAAAGCAAATCGGTTGAACTTTGATTTAATATTTCTTGACTAAAGACATACAGGCCTGAATGTGGATAGTTGTACAAAATTTAAAGATAAGTTAACTTTTCTCTCCTGTCTGGTGAGGTATAATCCCTAGCATATTTTCACCTCGTTGTACTCCTTCCTTGCTCCTCTTCTTGCTCCTATTTCTCTCTCTCCCTCTTTCTTCTGAAGTGTGTGTATATGATATGGTTCTCTCTCTCTCCTGCAGATGGAGGTAGTGAGCACATTCAAGAGAAGTGGTTCGTTTCAGGGTGCAGTGAGACGTCGCTCTTCAGTGCTCAGCCAGCTCCATGACGTAACCAATATTTCTACCCCCACTCATGTAGTTCTCTCCACTGCCAATGCAAGCAACGCGCCCGGGAGTGAGTTTCCCTGCTTTCCTTACCTGTGTCAGACACAATGCTCATGTCACACTCACTCAAAAACATGCACTCATGTCAGAAACAGTACAAAAGCTTTTATGAGTTCTGCCATACAAATGACAGCAAACATACACAAACTTAGCTTGCTAAATGGGGACATAAAACAGACTTCTATTGCATTGCTGAAAGAAATAGCTTTGTTGCTTTTGTTGTGTTTTGGTTGCTGGTTAACAGAACTGGATGCTTCTTGACTACAGAAGGTCAACCAGCTTCACCATAAAAGCCATGCTGTTAAACCAGCTTTGTTTTGCTGGTGAACAAGATGGCTAAGCTGAATTCATGCTGCTAGTTTAAATATATACAGTATGTCACTGATTCTTAAGATGAGGGACACAATATAAATGTTTAAAATGTTAGTTTTTATACAAAAATAATTTGAAATGGATATATTTGCAGACACATTTCTCAACAAACCATGTAAGAGAACAGGTTTTTTTTTATTAAATAAATACATCTGAACGTTGACATTTATTCACTTTATAACTTACACCTTAATGTGATCATGACATTTTCTGATTTATTCAGGAGTTGACACAAAGTGAGGACACAAATTTGATAAGCAGTTTGTTATGGGAAATATAATTGAAAGTTTACTTTATGTATTTTTTTATATCTAAAAATCCCTAACATTCAATTGATCTCTATTTTTATTAATTTGCTGCATTTTTAAACACTTTGTTTGGCAGTTTAACATTGTGACCTCTGAGGACAGGTTCAGTTATAGAGCATGAATTTTGAAAAAATATAATTAAATTATTTACAAATATAAGTAATAACACATTTCCTTTAGATTGAACTTTTTCAGTATTTCTATTATCATGAGTTTCTTGATTTTTAACATAATGAGGACACTATTTGAACCTTATCTCAAGAATAAGTGGCATATAATATATTATTTTAAAAATGCTAAATAATATATATTTAGCATTTTTTACATTTTCAGAAAGTTTTATTCTGCTTTATTTATTAATTGTTTTTCCAACTGAGGATTTCCCCAAAGTTTTGACGGACTTATCTCACTTTTAGGGAGTTTTGTCCCTAGACTATAGTTACATAAACACTCACACGTTCACTCAAAGCAACATACATCTCGAAGCATTCCTCCTCACACATAGCAGCACATGAAAAAAACACATTCCACCATGTTTGCAATGTTACTTTCTATCTTTTGTTCTTTGTTTGAAACCTTCTCTGGTGTCTCTCTGTGACTGAGTGGCTCTTTGCAAGATGGCCTGTCTGGCTTTGACTGATTCTGTATGGACCGCTGTTTGTGTGTTCCCCCTGAGTCCTTCTCTCGATCTCTGTGTGCTGTCTTGCTGTGTCGGGCCTTTTCTCTTGCTGTAGGGATCTTATTTGTTGCCTGATGGTGTTGGTTTTGTTTTCAAATACCTCTTTCTCGATAAGCCATTCTCTCTCTTATCTCTGTCCTAAACTGAACAGATTAACTTCAGCTATCTGAACTGTGTGTCAGAAGCACAGTGACAATGTGGAATGCACAGTAGGAAATGGCCATTTTGGGCTCAAAAAGCCCAATGGGATTTACTTGTCTTTAAAGATAAAGTGTGTCATTTATGTGCCTCTATAGCGGCACCAAATAGAATAGCAAAAACAATGATGTTTTCCAAACACTCTCCCGTCTTCCATTGGTTGGACAAACTGATTGTTCTGCCCCAAATTCATGTCATTAGTTGAACCAGTTGCTGTGCCAAGCTGGTTGAAATGCTCAAAAAAGCAGAGCAATGTTTTGTTAGCACCACAGTGTTTACACTTTTCAGGGAAATTAACCTACTAAGCGTACTTATAGTTATCTCTGCATATTAAGTTGGGATAGGACAGTATTTTTACATCGCAAAATTGACACACTTCTCCTTTAAAGTATATTCTTAAAAATTTGTCAAATCACCAAAATCAATAAATGTCATTCCAAAAATGTTACCTTTTTACTGAGATGTAAAAGATTTTTGTTAAAGATGGTCGATTATTTCTCCTATATTGAACCTGTAATGTGGTACAGGTAGAATTTAGGCATGTCCTGAGAGAATACAGAGAGATCATGGCACACACGTATTTTCCGAAAGGCTTCTGTTGTCAAGGGTGGTTTTCCAAATAGCCACAAAGCAACTGGCTTTACAGTAATAAGAGGTTCCCGATGTAGAGCACTACTATGGCATCTTAGCCTGTACAGGGGTAAACCTTCGAGTATAAGCCCTATATGGTTCTTCTCTCTGTCTGTCTCTCTCTCTCTCTCTCTCTATTACTTTTCTCCAGATTATGCATCTTGCATTTATCTATCTTGAGACTGTATGAAAGCATCTTCTTATGTCTCTGTGCTACTGTGTCTCCCTTCCACAGATCTTCACTGTATCTATCACCATCATGGCTTAAATCTCTTTTATCCCTGTCCTTTTCTCTCCTCTGTCTGTAGGCATCTGTTCTCTTTCAAACTAGAACTTACAATCTTACAAAAAAAAATTAAATTAAACATAGAAATGTCTAGATATAATACTTTAAAGGAATGCTCCAGGTTCAAAACAAGCTCAGTTGACAGCATCTGTGTACAAATATTGCGTTTACAATAATGCGTTTACAGGGGAACAGATGCTGTCAAAAGCTCTTACATCTTATACTTAACATGCACTGTGTGTTTCCTGCAAAGCCTGATTTGTCTGTCCATACTTAAAGTGAAAATGCTGTGCATCATAGTGCAAGATCAGCCAATCAGAACGTGTTTAATGTTTAATATACAGTTAGGTGGAGTGGGATTGTCGACCAATGAGATTTCATGGTCTGTTGCTGGACACGATATAACTTGTATTGAACCCAGAATATTCCTTTACGAGACTGATAATAAATACTTTGATAGACGTTTTTAAAAACATATACGTATGTTTTGTTTTTCCGAGTATAGCTGCTGCTTCAATGCTTATAGATTTTTTACAGCTGTTTTCCGTCTTTGTTGTATTTTTTATTTCAGGATAGAAATGATAGGATTATGAAACTCGCACATAATTTTCCTTTGTGGCTGACTGTTTTATGTCAAGCTTCATGTGTATCTGTGCATTTGTCATCACATTTATTTACTGCGTGTGGATGTGGATGCTTATGTATTTGAAATGTCTAACTCTACTCACTCTAGTCTCTCATCAACTCTATTCATCTCTTAATTTTTGTTGTTTTTTAAATGTTAACTTTAAACATTTTATGTTTAAACACCATTCTGTGATCCTCACATTAGAAATTAGTCAGTAAAACCTTTTTCTTACACCTTGGTTTTACAGAACTTTACTTTTTTAGTATGTTCATATTTTTTTATATATTTTAATAGTGAATATTTATCATGGATCTTTCAGAGCTTGAAAATAATTTCATTAAAGGGAAGTAACAATTAGATGGAAAGAAAAACTTACATTTATATCAAACATTTATCTCAGCTCTCCAAAAACATGCCACACAAATGTTTGTTTAAATATATTTTATAGATCCTCGGATCAAGTTTGTTTTCATTTTAGGTTTCGTAAAATGGGTTCACATTCTAAGCCAGAGGTTGACAAGAGGCACAGTGCTGCCACTGATATATATTCATGTTTATCTCCAGTTTGTTAGCTCACTCATGTGCTCAGACATTTGCCTTGTACGGTAATGGTTCACTGCACAACACAGACGCTCATGATCAGAAAGCAAGTTAGTGGAAAATACATTCTCGTAGTGGGAAGGTCCAAGTGAGGGTAATTTATTAGAGCTTTCCTAATCCCTGAAGCTTTGATGACTACCATCTGATAACACAAATTATATTAATAGTCTGTGTCACTGTGTGAATTCTGCCATCAGATAGAGGAGATGCAGTATTATACAGTTCATTGCTAAAGGATTCAAACCCTTAACCAACTCACCCATTTTACTGAATTATAGACCCTACAATGAAATTTTGTTTAGCAATAAATTGGAATATTGTACAGATTTTTCTGTTTTGGAAGGGAATTGGTATTTTAATTCACCAAAGTGGCATTCAACTGATAACAAATTATAGTCATGACATTACTGATATAAAAACAGCACCATCACTACTTTACAAAAGTCAATTTTGATCAAATCTATACAGGCCACATTTGCAGCAGCTATCTCTCCAACTCCTTATCCTTGAGTAATCAAGCTAAATTGCTAATTCGGTACTACAAAATCACTTGCCATTATATCAAACACAGTTGAAAGCTATTTGGTTTGTTAAATGAAGCTTTATATTGTCTTTGTGTTTGTTTTTGAGTTTCCACAGTATGCAATAGACTGGCATGTCTTAAGGTCAATATTAGGTTGAAAATGGCAAAAAAGAAACAGCTATCTCTAGAAACTCATCAGTCAATCATTGTTTTGAGGAATGAAGGCTATACAATGCTTTAAAGTGGCCAAAAAACTGAAGATTTCATACAAAGGTGTAAACTACAGTCTTCAAAAGGACAACTGGCTCTAACAAGGACAGAAAGAGATGTGGAAGGCCAGATGTACAACTAAACAAGATGATAAGTACATCAGAGTCTCTAGTTTGAGAAATAGACACCTCACAGGTCCTCAGCTACAGCTTCATTGAATTCTACCTGCTCAACACCAGTTTCATGTACAACAGTAAAGAGAAGACCCAGGGGTGCATGCTTTATGGGAAGAATTGCAAAGAAAAAGCCACTTTTGAAACAGAAATCAAAAACAAAAGGTTATAGTCGGCAAAGAAACACAGACATTATAACACAAATTGATAATTGGAAAAGAGTGTTATGGATCTTAACTATTGATCTAGCTTTTGTGGGTTCAGCTTGACTGTAAGGTGCGTGAGAATTGCCCGATAAGACAGCCACATCTTTGGCAAGTGCTACAGGAAGTGTGGGGTAAAATGTCACCTGAGTATCTAGACAAACTGACAGCTAGAATGCCAAGGATCTGCAAAGCTGTCATTGCTGTATGTGGAGGATTTTTTGATGAGAACTCTTTGAACTCTGAAAAAAAATTCAAATTGTAATAGTAATTCTTCACATTATTAATGTCATGACTATACATTGTGATCAGTTGAATGCCACTTTGGTGAATAAAAGAACCAATTTATTTTCATAAGAGCAAAATCTGTACATTATTCCAAACTTTTGACTCGACCAATGGTGTGAGTTCAGGGCGGGACTACCTGACAGGGGCTTATTCAGTAACCAAAATAATGTTTCTTTTTGCAATTCCGGTTTGGTGCTGCTAATGGTTCAAAAATTACACACTTCAGCTTTAGTTATAAGAAACAACCACTAAGAAAAAGAAGAACATTTGCAATACATTCAACAGAGGCAAATTATCACTTTGATGGAGCTATTGAATTCAGAAGATTTACAACTTAGTAAAGGCATTTCAGTGGATCATATAAAGTTCTCTGGCTTGTATGGTAGGGTTTCACAAAAAAACAATGGAAAGTATGTCTGGATTATACAGAATATATATATATATTATAGTAGCCCAGTTGCAATGTGGCAAATGTTTTTTTTTTAAGTTTAGTGTGCCATATAAAAATCGCTGCCCACACTTAAAAAACAGGGATTAGGCATTCATTTTAAAGTGATTAATTTTCAGTTTATTGCTATAATTTAAAATGCAACAGAACAAAAGTCCAGTGTCAGAGTCTAGGTACATTTCAACGATGCTTTATTATATAATACATTTACAGTCATTTACATTTACACATTACAAGTATTTTTTCACAACAAACAAATTAAAGACTGTGGCAGTAGGGGCGTGGTCAAGCACCCGTCCGGGAGAGGAACACTGGTGCCGAAACCCGGGATCCATTTCCAAGTGCATCCAAGCATGGAGAAAGGTCGCCCCATAGAGTCCTCCCAGCTGGCGGAGGTCCTCCAGTCCCTCGCGACGTTACATCAAAGCCACCAGTGTAAGACCCTCATAGGAAGGAGGACACAGGAAACGAGGTTGTGAACTAAAGATAAGGCTTTTAAATGACGTATTCTCTCACAGAGATTCACAATAAACAAAACAATATACAAGCGCACTGGGTTGGCTTGTGGGGCTCTCTCTCCCCTGAGGCTCTGTGTCTGCTTTTATGCCGCTCTCCTCGTGCTCACTGGAATTAGAGACATAATTTAGCTCAGGTGTAAGCGCCCTTACCGCTTTCCTCTCCTGGACGGGTGCTTGACCACGCCCCCGCTGCCACAAAGACATACAGTAAAGACGTTTAGATATATTGAGAATTCACAACATTATTTGATGAGCTTCATTATTTGCCCTTTATCGTGAGTGAAAATTGGTCAGTGTCTTTCCTATTGGATGCAGAGCACTGATTGCTCTTAAAGGGATAGTTCATACATTTTCTGTCATAATTTTCTCATCCTCATGTTGTTACAAACCCCTTTGACTTTCTTTTTTCTGCAGAACACAAAAGGAGATATTTGGCAGTCACCATTTACTTTCACTGTATGGAGAGAAAAAATAGGTAATAGAAGTAAATGGTGACTGATGGTAACATATTTTTTGTTCCATGGAAGAAAGTTATATAGGTTTGGAACAACATGTCGGTGAGTAAATGTTGACAGAATTTAGATTTTCAGATGAACTACCCCTTTAATATGTTATAATGCTTTACACATAATTGAATCTAATAAATAAATAATAAATAATAATAATTAAATCTAATAATAAATAATCTTTCCCACAATGCAAACTTAAAAATTCAACATGATGTAATTATTTCTCACTTTCCATCACAGTTTTGTTAACTACTTCCTCTCCTTTCCTGCATCTTATCACTGTTTAGCTCTATTTTTGATTTCAAACATCTTTGGGCAATATTTGTAAAAAAAGTCCTTTTTTAGTTTTGTTGAAATTATAATTGTAATTATAAATAGTATTTTCTTTTGAAGGACAACGTGGGGGACCCAGTGGATAATAATCTGGCATGTTAGCATCCAGAGCAAAGAGAAAATCAGTTCTAAAAGCACACATTTCAAAAAGTGGGCAATATACTCGAATGTTTACATGTATCCATGCAAAAAAAAAAAAAAAAACACACACACACACAAAGAAAGAAAAAAGCTCAAATTAAATCAAACAACAAAAAGATTTGTCAGTTCAAATTTGCATGATATTTTTTCTTAGCAACAAACAGGCTCTTTGGAAAAAGAGATAAGCCCTTAACCAAATTCTAGAACGACCCTTCCTGTTTGTTTGTTTGTTTGTTTGTTTGTTTGTCTCTTGTGAATTCTTTCTTGGTCATTTTAGCTTCTTTTCCTTTGCTGGGTGAGTGTTGGAATGGGTGTAGGGGGGTCTGTACTGGCCTGTGGCCACAGCAAAGGATTGTACTCTTAAATCTCCTTACTTCTAAATATACACAAAAGAGATGCATGTGTATATTTGATACAACTGCATTTGATTTACTCATACAGCATGAGTTTGACTGCTGACCATCATGCTTTTAAGTTTTTTGTTTGAACTTGAGTTTTATTTTGTTCCTGTAACATGAGAATGAGACAGCTGCACTGGAATGAGCACAGCACGCTGTGGATTGTGCTTTCTGATTGGTTCCTGTGCTTCTTCCTCTTTTCTCTGTATTCCAAGACAGAGGCTGATTTCTACGACTATTATTTCTCTGTCATCTGCTCTTGTCTGCACTGCTGCATGCTGAAAGATGCTTGCACTCTCTCTCTCACTAAATATGCTGTTCCACACATTTCTACACATCCACAACGGTATCTGTCATCTAAACAGTAATCCAGAAAAGTATCCCTTACAGAGATATATAAAAAAAAAGAATTTAATTTCAGAGATATGATACTGTAAAGGTCTGATCTATTTGTGCTGATAAGGTGACTTTGGCAGAAACCAGAGATGTTGTGTCCTTGTTTATTTTGCCTGCTCTGTTCTTGTCAGTGTGATAGTGCTTGTTAAGGTCTTCTGTCACATCAGTCTGTGTCATGTAATCAGTGGCTTAGTGCCAGGAAGTGAAAAGCCTCAGCGAAGCCATCATCCAACTAGATGATGTCTTTTGAAATTCTATTAGATTTCCTCTGGCAGACAATGAGATTTGAACCTAAGGAGCAAATAAGCAATATGGTACGAGAGGTAGGGCTGTATTGTGAATACAATTTTGGGGAGAAATTTAGAAGTATTGCAATACTTTACCTCACAATACTGTATCGATATTCTAAAAGCAAGAATCAATATTTAGTTACATTTTTCAATTCAATACTTTTGGGGGAAAGAGATTGAGCACCACTCAATCAAGCAAGAGTGTAAAAAAAAACTTACTGCGGTATTGGGTTATAATTGCACAAAGACCCTGAGTCCAATTTAGAATAATGAGAAGAACCAATTTAGAAGTTGCAAAATTTTACCTCACTCAAAACTCTTAGAAATTTAAGTTTTATTCATTTAAATTTGGTAAAGATTAATTATTTTTATGGAATTTGATGGACTTTTGTTTTGAAATTGAAATGCATAAATCTTAAAAATAGGCTAAAATATTTTTTGAGTGCAATACTGTATCAATATTGTAAAGGCAAGAATCTGTATTTTTTGTAAAATATTTAACTAGGGCTGTCAATCAATTAAAAATGTTTATAAAATAATTTGCATGATGTGCTGATTAATTAATGTTTTGATTTCTTACTATTTCCTCATGTGTCAGATGGATGCTTTTGGAGTGTCTCACGTTGGTTGTGTCGCATCTCAGTGGTTTTCAACATCTCTAATCATTAGTGCTGTTTTTAGGGCATTGAGTCATCTTATACAGTTTGTAACTAAATTCAAATTCTAAATTCTGTTGAGCTTCGTTTAGCTGTCTTTGAGAGCAAGAATGCATCATCTGTGAAAGACTGTGCTGCCTGCTCTCGTGGGTTTGACGTGGTGCGTTGTTTAAAAAAAAGTAACCTTTATTTTTCATATAATAAATCACACCGAATTAATATGTTAAATCGACAGCCCTATTTTTAACTTAAATACTTTTGGAACAAAAGAGATTGAGCCACAGAATTGTTAATCACAATACACTAATTTTAAAGAAGCGTAATATTATTGTTTAGTGTTGCAATATTCTAACGCTAAGAATAAATATTTAAAATATTATTTAAAATGTCAATATACACTAAATAGAAAGGATCACATTATTATTGTATCTAGATTTCATAGCAACCAGATATCAATGTAATATGGTATTGCCAGGTCCCTGCTGATTCCAACACCTAGTCACGGATAAAGAATGTTCTTTAGGATGTTGCACAGCAGAATATTCACAATAGCATCTCATTGAGTGCCTTCTTGTTAGTGAAACAGAATATATAAAAAAAGTAATTAAGTGTCATTCTTCCAGTAGAAGATATCATCCCTGACACAACAAAATATTGTTATGCCACAACAATAACAATCCCTGCTATACAGTAGGTGCAGCACAGTAATATGGTGGACATGTGTCGAACAGTCAGCTTTCACAACCGGTCTGGAACTATCCATTTTATAATTTTTATATTGTAGCCATCGTACTACTGTAAGATATTGATCTTCAAACTATTATTAATTCAATTTCAATTAAACCATGATAGTAGAATACTAAACAGAAATAAAACTCTGTTTGCTATTCAGGGTGACACTAATAAATGCATAGATAAAATTATGAGATCATTGGATATTTAACACACCTCAGCTATAGTGTCTCTTCAAAGCCTGTGACCTATTTTCACTCATTGACATTAATTGACACCATTGGCTGATGGCCGCATTACGCATGTTACATCCATGGCTACATTTGTGACATCACGATCACATGACTAGAGTGCCATTTCTTCATTACCATACCTGAGTTGTAGCCACACCCATGAATGCTGATAGTACTAATAAGGTATAAGATGATGAGTACATCATCACTGCAGGCTGTGGGTATGGGTGTGTCCTTTCTCCATTATGCCGGCCAGAACCTCAGCCATGCATTTGTATATTCTGCATTTTTCACTCCATCTGATGTTTTGCTTAGCACTTTGTTGCAGATCCTAACCCACTCTTTTTTCAATTGGCAGTGTGTCTATGTGTGTATTAAGACATCTTCCTGATTCTGTCTCTCTGTTTGGATCACTATTTCAGTTTACCACTAATGGGTCAATAAACACATGGCATATGTTTTGTATTGGCTTTTTTGGTAGTTTGTGCTTCGATTTGTCTCTCTGTCTGAGGCTTGGTGTGTTTTCTGTTTTGAGGTTATGAGAATGTCCATATTTTTGATGTGTGATGTTTGTGAACTGAGAGCTTGGGGCCATTTCCTGCATCTTTACCATTTTTATTTATTTTGTTTGTCATCTTTCTTTCTTTGAGAATCTCTTAAGATCTGGTTGTGCAGCTTTAGTGTAAAGCCTAAGCTTCTACATATTAGAATCTAAAGGATGAAAGGTGCAGTGTGTAAGTGCCATACCAGTAGTAGCATTAAACAGAATTACAATCTGTTTATTTGAGTGGCCCAACATAGCAATATTGGCTTGTTGTAATATGGTTCAAATGGGTAAGCAGGAGGCGGGAACTGGCTGAACAGTCAAAGTTATATTTAATGAAACAAAAAGACACAAAACACAAACACACACATGGCAGCTGTGTGTGGCTCTCTCTCTCCTGAACTGTTGCATTCGACTCTGCCTTATCCCTCTCCTCGGCTGATTAGCCTGAGGGCGGAGCCTGGCCGTGGTCTGCACTCCTCCTCGTCACACTCCTCCCTCATTTGCCTTAGGCCGGGGAACCCCCGGCATGATGTACATCCCCCTTTCCGAGGGGAGACGTTGCTCTTCCGGCCGCGCCTGCTGGCAGGCTTTCCCCACCTTTTGAGACCAGGGAGGGAGACAAGGGGAGGGAAAAGAGGAGAAGGAAAGGGCAAGGCGGAGCGACAGTGAGAGAGAGAGAAAGGAGAGAGAGAAACAAATTGCTCGCCGGTTCCCTGACATGCCGTAACCTGGTCCTTGACCCCTCCTCCACCCTCTGGTGGATGACAGCCGCTCTTCCCGAAGTGGACCTGAGCGAGTCCTCCGACCCCTGGCAGATGGAATTCCCCTCCGCATTCTGGCGGCCAGTAGCGAGCCCCTCAGCCCCTGGCAGTGGCTCCACTGCTCCAGGTCCAGCAGCGAGCCCCTCCCCTCGTGGACAGCGGACATTCCTCCATGTCCAGGCGGCCGGCAGCAACTTCTCCATCCCCCAACAGATGGCCACAGCTGCTCTTTTGGGTGGGTCGCAGTGCCAATGACTCCACAACAGTGCATCTCTCCTCCTTCCCGGGCTACGGCATCAATGTAACACAGTTCAAATAGGCATGGAGGAGGCGGGAACTAGCTGAACAGACAAAGTAATATTTAATGAAACAAAAAGACACAAAACACAAACACACACATGATAGCTGCATGTGGCTCTCTCTCTCTCCCATACCGCTGCATCCGGCTCAGCCTTATCCCTTTCCTCGGCTGAATAGCCCCATTGGGGGACTCACAGCCCGGTCCCACTCTCCTCCTTGTCACATGGCTCAAATAATGGAATGAGATTGACAAAACAATAGAAAATGCGTAGAGTGTCATTAGTGTTGGCCTCCATATATCAGCTGCAAAATATCATGGGGGTCGACTATTTTTACTTGGTTTACTGTTCTGAGACCCTGTGTGGCCCCATACAGGGTCTCAGAACAGTAAACCAAGTAAAAATATAATATAGACATGGGGATGGGTTTTTCACTTGGGGTAATGTACTGAGGTCTATGTGGAGAATATAATATAGACATGGGGATGGGTTTTTCACTTGGGGTAATTTACTGAGGTATATGTGGAGCTTTAACATTGGGGCCCAAATATGATAGACATGGTTGGCTTTTTGGACTCATGGCACCTAACAATAGAATTTGAGGCAAACTGAGGCAAATTTGGATTTACTTCATCATTCAGCACTGCACAGTATGGCTGTACTCGACTCTGCATTTTGGGGTGTTTTCCACTGTGGATAGTACCTGGTACCTGGTACTTTTTTTAGTACCACTTCGGTCGAGGTTCCAAGCAAGCCGAGCCGATACTAAATGTGACGTTAAAACCCTGCAGATCACTGATTGGTCAGAGAGAATCTATAAGATTGATGACAGGTTAGCTTACAGTTGTGCGTTATCGAGCTAACACAGTGATATCCTCGTCTGCACTTTGGTGAATGATTTCCCAAACTCTGCTGTTTTTTTAGCTGTATTTTGTCTTGCTGCCATCAGCCTCTTTTGAAACTAATTTGTCGTCTTGCTGTGAAAAACAGCCACATGCTGAGAACCAAGAACACCATTCCTTAGATATCCGCCATTGCTCCTTTGTTGTGTGTTTGTGTCACGTTTATTCTGCTTCCAAATATTTGGCTCATAACTCTTCCTGTCATACACTCATGAATGAGGTGTCAAAACAACCAGCTCAATGAATAGAGGTTTGCTTTTGGATGTGAAACACATGTGAGAAAATCCTGTACATTTAACATTGAAAAGGGATCAGAGTGATCATTTCTCCAGATTAGAATGTCATAGACATTTCGAGGTGGGCTAATTTGACTCGGGTAAGTAAGCAGTCTTTCAGTATCTTCCTAGAAACTGGCTAAATATGCTCTAGCAACCGTATAGCAAAATCCCCCAGCCATATCTCAGCACTGGGACACTGCAGAGACATGGGGATGGACTAATTTGACCTCAAGGCCCTTTGAGGGCCCCTGGAGGCCCCTAGGTGCCCAGCAATATCTCAGCACCAGAACATTGTAGAAGCATGAGGACAGGATTTACTTGGGGCGGTGTACTGAGGCCCTATTTGGGACATTGTGGTGGCATCTAGTTATTTTTGCAGTTCACTTTGGTGTCACTTGTATGCACAAATCACACACTGTACCTTTAAGTACCAAAAATGTTTTGTGTAACTACCCAAACTAAAACACATTTACTAACCAATTACAAACTAAATTTGGTTGAAGCTCTGTTTTGTGTGCAATACAAAACACATTAAAGGTGGGGTATGTGATTTTCTTTTTTGACCATTTTTTCAAAATAACTTGAAATCCTATTCCTAACCCACTTACTGGCTGTAAATTAGAAGCACTGAAATGAAAATTAAGCAATTTAATCATCTGTGGAACGGGCAGGACTCGAAAAACTCCAGCCGATCATTTTCAAGACCATCTAGAATCATTGGACAGAAAATGTGTCAATCAAACGGTCGTACCATGCCTCCCTCCCCCACCACCCTGGCGCGTGTGTCCCGTTCGTCATCAGCTGCTTTCAGATGGAGCGGCATTTACTACACAGAGCTGTAGTTCATCACTGACAAGCTGGGCAATTTACCCTTCATTATCACGGCCCAGCTTGTTAGTGAACTACGGCTGTGTAGTATACGCCGCTCCATCTGAAAGCAGATGATGGCGATTTACTAATCAATGAATGCACTTTATGTTATGTGCTTTACTGACGAGATGCGCATAACAATCTCATCTGATAACGTTATATTGGTCAGCCCTATATTTAGCCATAAACTTCGGTGACAACCAGGACGTCCAATATATTTTTATATATATTATATATATTTATACAATATATATTTACATTTCAAAAACATCAATTTTCTAACAATACTAATGATTTATGTGACTGTTGAATGTTAATAATATCTGGTGCAACTTACCGCTGAATGTTGTGCCATGTTGACGGTCTTAGCAGGTAAATGGTGACGTCATGCAGAAACTCCAACCTATGCTAGCCTGGCTCGCTCTCGCGCATCTGAGTTTTCGCTCGTGCATGATTGCGCGTCCATGTTTTTCGAGTCAGGGCCAGCGTTGGAGGAGAGAAGGTAGGACCTTATGAGTTGTGTATTTTCAAAATCTGCCGGCCGTTTTGCAAATCACATACCCCACCTTTAAGTGAATGTTACATTTTGCAGCAACCTGATCTTGAGCTGTCTGTTTATTGTAAGGCATGTTCAGAACAGTTTCTATTGTGTTTCAAGTACATTCTACCAAACATGCACTAAAAGATTTCTTTGCTCCCACTCTTCTCTCTCTTTCTTTCTCTTGTCCTTACATTTCCTCTCCATCTCCCTGTTGTTTCTTCTTCCATTTTTATCCCCACCCTCTTTTTCTGCTCTTTTCTCTCTTGCCTGTTCTGTGCTTTACACCCTCTGCTCACATCTAGATGCGGGTGGTGAAAGCGTTCCATAGCTCCATTTATGAAGGAATGGAGAAACCTTCATCCAGGAATTCCATCCACAACTTCATGGCGCACCCCGAGTTTCTCATCAATGACAACATTCACAACATCCCACTGATTGACGACACAGACACTGACGAAGAATCAGAGTGGTCGAGGCATAACCACCAATTGCATCCGGCCTTCCGAAAGCCCCCTCCTCCTCCAGTCCAGAGGTCCCATCCACCGCCACGCCCCTATCGCCAGTACAGCCTCCCCGCCACACCTAACTGCAACAACAACGCCATCGAGAGTGCTATCTACAACCTAAACATCCCCACAAGCCCCAATGGGCACTGGACATCCCCCTCTCGACAGCTCTACCCCCTCCTCACCCTGGAGACTTCTCTCTGACTGACTCCAGATAAACCTAAAAGACTTTGAGGATGCAGTTGTGTGAGTCATGCTGGTGGGGGAGGCACCTATGGACATGATATAGGTGGTTGACCCCATACTCACTGAGCAGAAGACAGGGTCCATCACATTACAATCACTTACCCTTACAACTACCACCATCCACTACAATCACTAACACTCCTCGTGTTTCAAAAACAACTAAGCCCACATGCAACTCTCCTCTCACTGTGTGGAGAGGAGGCCAGTCTGCTGTGTGTCTGGAGTTCCTTTGAACGGACCTAAGGTGAGGAATCCAGACCCGATGGACTTTTAGTGGTTATTTAGTGCAGGTGACTACTGACTTCTCAGAATGCAAAGGAATATTCTCAACAGGTGGTGTAGGGGTCCATTCACTTAACTTTTTTTGGGGTTACTAAAGTCAGTATGATTATTATCATGTTTTTACTTACTATTTCAGCCATCTTCATGAGTGCTCAGATTATCATTGCAACATCACAGAGTACAATTTGTAATACTCTATGACCAATGCTTTATGCTATGATTAGCTTTACAAACATTTATTTATTTATTCATTGGTTTATTTATCTATTTATTTATTGAGATCATCAAAAAAATCATTTTCACTTTATCTATTTCTCTCTCTCTATGTGTCTGTGTGTGTGTTATGTCTGTCCTAAAAACATAAAAAAGTGACAAAAAATAAGCACTAACAAAGCAAAGATTATATAAATTTGAAGCTTAGAATAATTTAATTATAATGCGTCTGCTATTAACAAAAAGAAGACAAAAACATTGCAGCGCCATTTAACTTTCTGTTGCCCGATCATTGTTTTACAAACATTTAATGGAAAAATATAATTTTAGCTTATTATTTCAGGACAATTTGTAGCTTTACTCTGAGTGAGAGGAAGCATTTTTCAATACCATGAGTACTGATATTTTAAATATTTACTCTATATGTTCTTGTTTAAAATAGGCTACAGGGTAGAGGATTTGGGCAAGCCCCTCTCAGAGATACATTGGTTGAAGTGGTAGTCATTTTGATGGTTTTCCATCTTAGCAATGGCAATCAGCCTTAAGACAAAATAGCCTTTGTTAATATGTATTACCTTATTCAAATGAGCTGACTCAAAGTCCTGGTGATTTCAGTGGTATTGCCCAGACTCAACATTTAATGGTGTCTTATATTTCTCTTTTGCTTTAAAGCCATTGAAATCATGCTGTTTAGAGGACACCAACAAATGCATTAACCCTTTAAACATTTTCAAATAATCATATTTGCTCAGTACAGGCATACATGTTAGCCCTTTAAAAACATTCATATTCACACTTGCTTTCCTCATATGGGTCAAATATTTATCAGATTATGATAAATATCTATGATGAACTCATACAGACTGTGGTCAGAGGGCATACACGATTGTAGGGTAATCCATCTTATACTGCCACACCTTAGTTAATGAATATCAAAGATACAAACGATGGACAATCTGTGAGGGTATCATTACTTTTGCACAATATCAGGTTTCACTGTTTTGGGCAAACACCCAAAGGGTGGTGCATTCAGAATGATTGTGATGTTCACCATGGCACACTGTCTGACTATTGGTCTCTATGATTCCAGAGAGGACATTGTAGAACAATATGTTTGCACAGAACAATGATCCCATTATATAATGACATGCATGATCAATTTATAGTATGTTTGATTCACTTACATTCTATCTACATTCCTCTGATCAGTGTACCATCAGGGGTTACATCCTAGTACATCCCATAATCTTCTGGGTTTGTACAGTTTTGATCATACTGCTAAAGTCAAAGCATTGCAATGTAGACTGGCACTTATGCAACATACTGCCCTGTCCACAGCTCTGTGAAATATGCTTAACGACATGTACATAAGGATCTAAGAAAAATACCTTTATCTGTATAGAATACTTTTCTAGATTGTCCAGTTTTGAGAAACTGGCAAATATTGAAAGCTGACAATGCAAGCATGAGCCTCACTAGATCATGTCATTGCATTGGTCAATCGTGTCTGTGCAGAGCATGTTGATATCATAGCGCTCTTCATCGTCATTGTTTGACTTCACTTTTGTCTGTCAGTGCTTCACTGTGTCTCTGTCAATGCTTCACTGTGTCAACAGTTGGTGGATACACATTTCTCTTCCCAGCGCATCTGTGCTGTCGTTTGTGTGGGATTGTCCATGCTGATTTTCTCCTCCTGATTCTCTGCCCTGTTATAAGGTATTGAGCCTGGGGTTGGAGCAGTATCACGCTGCCAATCTGACTACTAAATGCCATTAGACACACTGCTTAAAATGGGTTGACCCATTCTACAAAGACAGAAAATGTGTTTATTTAGACATAGATGGAAACTGATAATTAAAAAAAATAATAATAATTCTGTTCACCCATTTTAAGCAGTTAATAAACTTCTTTCTATGTATGACTGTGTCCAGCCTTTCAATGAGTTGATCATGCTCAGACAGTTCCAGTGGAGTCTCCTTTGGGGAGAGCGCTGGCAGGTCAATGAGAATGAACCCATTTAAAGGCACAGACGCAACCAGCAGACCAAAGTGGTGGTCAGAGAAGATGGAACTTGATTAGACCACTGATCCTGCTAAACATATATGCATAATAAACAAACATTTCCTAACCTTATCTTATCCTCAGTAAAGTTTTACTACCAAAATAGGCCTCAAGCTACGCTTGTCTCTGAATAATTAGAATTTAAGTATATCGAAGATGTATACCCCAGTCTTACAACTCTCCAGACAGTGATGATATATATAACAATGGCATATGTATGGTATCCCTCCTTTCCATCAAAATTATCAGCCACTTTATCGAGACTTGGAATCCTGATAGAGTGAGAGATACATATATGTATATTACGCATACATACTGTATATATCAATTTAAAAAAAAAAAAACAGGTAAATCAAAACTTTATTGTCTACCTTCATTTTGTTTCATCCTGTTGTAGAAATATCATGCAAGATAAGGTGAAAAAAATTTAATGTGAAAAAGAGTAAATAATATAATATATTTAATATAAAAGTTATAAATTATTGTACAACTGCACCATCACTGTACATCTTGCCAAAATGTGCACATGTGCATCTTTTGTTTACGATTTAAGCACTTTTTTATTTTATTACTTTTTATTGTCTCTTTCTTTCTCCTTTTGCTTTTTTGTAAAGAATCAAAATTGAACAGCTTGTACATTATAATGATTATTATTATGACTATTATTACAATGATTTTTAGCAATTTTGTCTTTTTCCAGCAGTGCTCTTTTAACTGATGGAAAAAAAAACAGACAGTTGCACATTCTCCTGAACATACACATACTGCTCTACAATGGTAAAAAATTATTAAAAAAAAAAACAGAAAAAAAAATTAAACTATTAAATATATTAATAATTACCTGCCTGTTATTTAAGAGAAAAAAGTATCTATCTATGATGAAAGAACACAGCTGTAAACTGTAGACTAAACTGTATGGAAATCTAAGAATTTACTGGGAAAATAAGTCAACTCTTTTTGTCTGTATAAAAAATCTAATCAAAGTATTCTACAATAATAACTTTGACCAGTGTCTGTGGTTGTGTTTCATTGTGTGACTGATTATTTCTTTGGCCTGATGAAATTGCTTTAACAGGACTACCTTCAAATCTCTCTCTCCCTTATCAGAAATTTTAAATCTTTGAAATATGTAATAATTATGGGTTAGGGGGGACCTGGGTAGTTCAGCGGGTATTGACGCTGAGTTTGAATTCAGGGCATGCTGAGTGACGCCAGCCAGGTCTCCTAAGCAACCAAATTAGCCTAGTTGCTAGGGATGGTAGAGCGGTATAAGATGCTGCTCTGCCTAAATGCGCCACACAATGTTAAGATGCGCGGAGTGACGGTCTTAATAGCGGAGGCAACTGAGACTTGTCCTCCGCCACCCGGATTGAGGTAAGTAACCGTGCCACCACGAGGAACTATTAAGTAGTGGGAATTGGGCATTCCAAATTGGGAGAAAAGGGGATAAAAAAAAATAACAATTATTATGAATTAAGATTGAAGACCAGGGTCAGATCATGGTCCCACGATGTCCCTGGGTACATGTCTTTGGAGACACAGTAACGCTGTCCCATTTTTGGCAGTTTAAAGAGGGAACATCACAGATACAATCTTGATTTTGAGCTAGAAATGTTGTAATCCTCATTACAAGCTTCACATGACTAATGCATAACTAAATGAAGGCATAGAGTAAATTATTTTTTAAAAATACATATAGAATTACTTTGTATTCAGATACTTGGCACTATTATATAAGATGTTGCTTTTGTCACTTATACTTGGTAGGCTACCTAAAATAATTGGGGGGTATTGGTACTGCCACGAATTGGTAAGAGGTTGTGATCCTCTTAGTTTTCCTTTGGACAGGTGATCCTTTCACTTGTACCTGATTTCAAGGTCATCTGCCTTAGGAGTGGAGGGAGGTATACTTAGAGAGACCAAGGTTACAGTTCATTAATTAACTTTAATAAGTTTGTTTAATTTAGGCCTTTTAATGTGAGGCAACGTGTGCCCTGCCTCTTGCCTCACTTTCACCTTCTGTCACAGTTGTTTTTGTTGTCGACCTGATGTGTTGGAATGGAGGGACAGATTACCAATGTGTAATTGATCATTAATACGGCAGTCGTGACTAAATCATGAGTAACAGAGATATGACTGTGTGACTGCCCAAAATTAGGTGACGAAAAACTGGATAGCACAGGCTCACAAGGAACTTATTCGCCCAAGACGGAGCACTTGAATTAAAATTAAAGGGAGAACTTGGAATGCCCATTATGACAGATGTAGAAACTATGTTAATGCGACCCTGTGCACTTGATATGCACCAGTAAATTATTCAAGTGTTATGTTGTCTTGGCAATGCAGTTTTTACACAGAATTGTTAGAAAGCATTTTCATCAAACTAAAACCTTGTTAACACACATATTGTGGAAATCCTTTTAATACAGAGAGTATTTTAATGTTTCCATTGTAAGTGCCTCACTGTAACCCTGATTTTTGCTTTTTTTTTTAAAAAAAGGAGGGATGATTCTATATTCATTTTAGTGGTAATCGACATTATGCCTCAATTGCTGTTGATTGAGCTTAACTTGTTGTATACTTAAATATTTTATATATGTATGTATACACTCACCTAAAGGATTATTAGGAACACCTGTAAAATTTTTCATTAATGCAATTATCTAATCAACCAATCACATGGCAGTTGCTTCAATGCATTTAAGGGTGTGGTCCTGGTCAAGACAATCTCCTGAACTCCAAACTGAATGTCAGAATGGGAAAGAAAGGTGATTTAAGCAATTTTGAGCGTGGCATGGTTGTTGGTCCCAGACGGGCCGGTCTGAGTATTTCACAATCTGCTCAGTTACTGGGATTTTCACGCACAACCATTTCTAGGGTTTACAAAGAATGGTGTGAAAAGGGAAAAACATCCAGTATGTGGCAGTCCTGTGGGCGAAAATGCCTCGTTGATGCTAGAGGTCAGAGGAGAATGGGCCGACTGATTCAAGCTGATAGAAGAGCAACTTTGCCTGAAATAACCACTCGTTACAACCGAGGTATGCAGCAAAGCATTTGTGAAGCCACAACACGCACAACCTTGAGGCGGATGGGCTACAACAGCAGAAGACCCCACCGGTACCACTCCTCTCCACTACAAATAGGAAAAAGAGGCTACAATTTGCAAGAGCTCACCAAAATTGGACAGTTGAAGACTGTAAAAATGTTGCCTGGTCTGATGAGTCTCGATTTCTGTTGAGACATTCAGATGGTAGAGTCAGAATTTGGCGTAAACAGAATGAGAACAGGGATCCATCATGCCTTGTTACCACTGTGCAGGCTGGTGGTGGTGGTGTAATGGTGTGGGGGATGTTTTCTTGGCACACTTTAGGCCCCTTAGTGCCAATTGGGCATCGTTTAAATGCCACGGCCTACCTGAGCATTGTTTCTGACCATGTCCATCCCTCTATGGCCACCATGTACCCATCCTCTGATGGCTACTTCCAGCAGGATAATGCACCATGTCACAAAGCTCGAATCATTTCAAACTGGTTTCTTGAACATGACAATGAGTTCACTGTACTAAAATGGCCCCCACAGTCACCAGATCTCAACCCAATAGAGCATCTTTGGGATGTGGTGGAACAGGAGCTTCATGCCCTGGATGTGCATCCCACAAATCTCCATCAACTGCAAGATACTATCCTATCAATATGAGCCAACATTTCTAAAGAATGCTTTCAGCACCTTCTTGAATCAATGCCACGTAGAATTAAGGCAGTTCTGAAGGCGAAAGGGGGTCAAACACAGTAATAGTATGGTGTTCCTAATAATCCTTTAGGTGAGTGTATGTGTGTTTCCCTATCTGTCACTCACTTGACGTTGTGTCAATGAGTTGACACTAGGGGTCGCTTCTTGGGAGCCCAGACATCTCTGATCTTGAGAAAAGGCCAATGAAAATTGCTGTGTGGAATTTGCATGCCACTCCCCGGACATACGGGTATAAAAGGAGTGACGCTGTAAGTGCCCATCAGATATCTTCTTCAGAGCCGAGCAGTCAAGTTCATTGAGCTGAATTCCTCCTGCTGTCTCCATTCATCTCTCTCTAGGCTGTTGGATCTACTGCGCATTCCAGCGGTCCTCCCCCTCGCACACCATAGTTGTGCTGAGCAAATACAACTTCATTAATATATATATATATATTTATACCTACGTATACATACATACATACATATGTATATATATATAAAAACACATAAAAGAGTTTAAGTTCCTCTAAAAGAATGACGCAAACTAAAAACATCTTTTTCAAGAAGCTAAAGATGTTTGTGTATTTCAAAGATGTTTGTGTATGTTTCCTGGTTGCGATCGTTACCTCTCCGCTTCCCTCGGCCACTATCGGAGACAGTGGTTGTGGATGGAACATGCGAGGGCATGAATTTGGCAACGTTGCGGTCGTGGCTTTCTCTCATAAGAGGGAAAGCCACCCCAGTGGCTCCCCCACTCGGTCCTTCTACCCACAGGTATGAGGTGGGGTCGGTTAGCACTGGGGCCGATTTGGAGATTTCAATGGGAGCCCAGCATGCTCGTTTGCCCCACCGAATTCGCGATGTGACCAGGGCGAGTTCTTGGCTCGCGAAGTGGATGAGTGTTCGATTACAGAATCGGAGAGTGGGTTGGTTCAGTCTGTCACCATGCGCAGCTGACAGCCATGCTTGCCCGGGCGGCTGCGAGCATCGGGATGGAGTGGCATCCTCCACTCCCCCCTGAACCCTCCCAGCGTGGCTGGGGTGCCATGTGCAACGGGCACTCAGTCGTCGGCCCTTGGAACGGCCCACGACTGCGTAGTCACGTGAACTGCCTCGAGTTGCTGGCAGTACTACTTGCCCTGAGGAGGCTATTGCCATTGATCCGGGGCAAGCATATGTTGATCTGGACGGACAATACAGCGGCGATTGCGTACATCAGCCACCAATGCGACCTACACTCTCATCGAATGTCCCAACTCACCTGTCTTCTCCTCCTTTGGAGTCCGCACCGGCTGAAGTTGCTGCAAACCACCCACATCCCGGGCCACCTCAACAGCACAGCGGATGCGCTGTCATGACAGGTTATGCTCAGGGAGAGTGGAGACTCCACCCTCAGGTTGTCCAGCTGATCTGGAGTCGATTCGGCCAAGCACAGGTAGACCTGTTAGCTTCCCCAGAATCCTCCCACTACCCACTTTGGTACTCTCCGACCTAGGATCCTCTTGACACAGATGCCCAGCACACAGCTGGCCCCTGGGGCTCCGCAAGTATGCGTTACCCTAGTATGAGCCTACTTGCACAGACGTGGTGCAAGGTCAGGGAGGACGAGGAGCAGATCCTCTTAGTGGCCCCTTATTGGCCCTCCCGGATTTGGATCAGGGTGTTAACTCAGTGGTGTTCTTCCCGAGGTGAAGACTACCAGAGATGCGCAGTAGGGTCAGTGCTTTCCTTTCTGCAGGAAAAGTTGGAGGAACGGCTGTCCCCCTCCACCTTGAAAGTGTATGTAGCTGCTATATCAGTGCATCATGATGCAGTGGACAGTAAGTATTTGGAAAGCACGATTTTATCATCAGGTCTCCGCGGTGTCCTCCTCTTTGGAGGGACACCCCCCATCTTGGACCATATATATGGCCCCCAGCCGAACAATTTCGCTCCTTTTTTGGGGAGAACAATAGAGAGAAGTCCACGGCTGGGCCAGCCAGTCCTTATACTTCAGAGCTGTTAGTCATTCCCCAAGGTGTAGGGGACTGCTTCATGCCTGCCAGTGTGTTGGGGGTAGTTATGTGATGGCTTGCTGCGCTGGCTACAAGGCACACAGAGGTCTGCCTGTCTCGCACCGCCAGTCTGCGTAACTTGGTTCAGCTCTTGTGGCGTTTTCCAATGGGACCCCTAGTGTCAACTCATCGACACAACATCGAATGAGTGACAGATAGGGAACGTCTCGGTTACTGATGGAACCTTCGTTCCCTGATGGAAGGAACGAGACGTTGTGTCCCTCCTGTCACAACACTGAACCATCCGCTGAAATGGCCGGGTCTTTGGCTCGGCTCCTCAGTGCAATACCTGATGTGCACTTGCAGCGTCACTCCTTTTATACCCGTATGTCCGGGGGAGTGGCATGCAAATTCCACACGGCAATTTTCATTGGCCTTTTCTCAAGATCAGCGATGTCTGGGCTCCTGAGAAGTGACCCCTAGTGTTAACTCATCGACACAACATCTCATTCCTTCCATCAGGGAACGGAGGTTACATCAGTAACCGAGACGATTTGTATATAATATATGATTAAGATTAATGCATTTCAATTTAATACAATTCCATCAAATTGAATTGTTTAATGTTTAACAAAATTATATTAATAAAAGTGTTTTATTGTTATAATTATTATTATTATTAATAAAGATTACTCAATTTAATTTTATGGAATTTTGTTGTGAAACTGAAATGAGTAAATTTAAAACATTTAAAATAAAATTGAGTGTGACCCTAGAATATTCTTTTAAGGTGATTTGTTTTTTTAATGAAATTTATGAGTTTGCTTAATAGCTACAGTTTAATTGTGCTTATTAACTATTGTCTGGCAAATGCAGGTTTAGTGATTAGCCTGTTGTAAATGTTGTAAAAAAAAAAACTATATATTGCAGTGCATTTGTAATATAATTATTAAGTAACCAAGTTCTGTTGTGTGACACTATAAATAGCATAGTAGGGAGTTAACCATCTCCTGTTGTTGACGTCTCACAGAAGTTGTAGATATAGAAAGAACTGGGGAAAATCCCATCATCATTACCTCCCCAAAGAGCTATGCTGAAGGCTACAAGCGGCAATGTTATCATAGTCATTCCTTGTTCAATTTCTCTCATTATGTACACATTCCTACTCATATGTTAAAATAGGATAATTATTGGGCCTATCATACCTGACCAAATATATATAACATACTTATAATTGTGTAGCTTTGCATTTGCAACAAAAGTAAAAAAAGAAATAAAAAAAGCAATATGCAGGCCCAATATTCATTCCCCAGGCTGCTGACACCAGAAAACGAAAACAACCCTTTAATGTGAATCGTTATGCTACTAAGAAGAGTGCAGCACAGAGTATGCTGGATATGGCACATTTGATGGCTAACTCTTCTCAACTTAAGACTGTGCTGAGTACAGGGCCACAGTACCGCTTTTGCATCCCTCTTATTGTTGTAATCTTACTTTCTATCTCTCTGCAGATCATTGGTGGTGTCCTACTAGTTTTCATTGGTCAGTTCACATTCATTCTGCTCTCATTCTTTTGAAAAAAAAAATTAAGTTCAAAAGGACTTAAATGTGATGTCTTTTCTCCTGATCGCTTCAGTGAAGTATGACTTGAATGATGTTTGGAAACAGCCATGGCTCAGCACAATGAATAATGTGGCAACTGTTTTTTGTGATTTTTTTATTGTTCTTATGAACAGTAGTCTGGATGGTGAGTAAAGCCTTTTTAGACAAAGTAATGAGTACAAATTTTTGTTTGTCCATCATTTGCATAGTTTAAATAATTTGAGAAATGCCAGAATTTGTTTAAATTAAACAAAAGAAACCAGATGGTGGAAAATATTCTGTTTGCTTTTTTTTATCTTTTGCAGAAATACTAGCATTTGTAATATTTTTTTGGAAATGTATTTTAAAATCAATAATCATGTCATGAGTATTTGTTGCCTGTATATCTATACCTTAATTTATTCCATACATCAATTTATTTGACTGACTATAATCAAACCCCTTTATTGTCACGCCACCAAATACACAAGTGCAACTGCGTGAAAGTCTTGGGTGCAGTTCCAAGCAACATAGCAGTATGACAATTAAAATAAACATCTGATTTTCACATAACACAGCTTACACATCTTGTAACACAACACAATATACAATATATGCCTAATAATATACAATATAGAGTATACACAAAATAAGAAGACAGTATACAATATAAATGATATACAATATACAGTATACACAAAATAAGAAGACAGTATACAATATAAATAATATACAATATACAGCATACACAAAATAAGAAGACTGCATACAATAAAAATACACTGTATGAAATCATTGGAAATAAATATGAAGTGTTGTGTTGACATTCAGCTGACAGTGGATAGACAGTTGCCAGTGTGATATTAAGAGATGAAAAAAATGTGAGTCCAGTCTGAGGTTAATAAAGTGCAGTGCTGATATGTGTTGATTTTGAGCTCAAAAAGAGTTCAAAAGTTTAAATGCTTGGGGGAAGAAGCTATTATCTAGTCGGCTGGTGCGGGTCCTGATGCTGCAATACCACCTGCCTGATGGTAGCAGTGAGAGCAGCACTTGGCTCGGGTGGCTGGAGTCTCTGATGATCCTCCAAACTTTTTTCACACACCGCCTGGTACAGATGTCCTGGAGGGAGGGAAATTTACCTCCAATGTTATCTTTGGCAGTTCGCACCACCCTTTGCAAGGCTTTGCGTTTGAGGGCGGTTCTGTTACAATACCAGGCAGTGATGCAGCCAGTCAGGATGCTCTCTACAGTGCTGGTGTGGAACTGTGTGAGGATCTGGTGGTTCATTCCAAACTTCCTCAGCCATCTCAGGAAGAAGAGGCGCTGGTGAGCCTTAATCACAACGGCCTCAGCGTTGATGGACCATGTGAGTTCCCCAGTGATGTGGACACCGAGGAACTTGAAGCTGCTAACTCTCTCCACCGGTGCTCCATTGATGGTGATGGGTTGTGTTCTCTCTCTTTTCTCCTGAAGTCCACCACAAGCTCCTTGGTCTTACTGATGTTGAGGGAGAGGTTGCCCTCCTAACACCAGCATGCCAGAGTGTGCACCACCACTTTCATCATTGTCAGTGATCAGACCTACCACAGTCGTATCATCAGCAAACTTGATGATGGCGTTGGAGCTATGATTTGCCACACAGTAGTGTGTACAGGGAAAACAGGAGTGGGCTGAGAACACAGCCCTGCGGGGCTCCAGTGTTGAGGGTCAGTGATGAGGAGATGTTGCTTCCCATTCTAACCATCTGGCAGCTATTTGACAGGAAGTCCAGGATCCAGCTGCACAGCGAGCTGTTTAAGCCCAGATCCTGGAGTTTCACTATGGTGATGAATGCTGAGCTGTAATTCTAACATATGTGTTCCTTTTTTCTAGGTGGGAGAGAGCAGTGTGTAGTGTAGATGCAATGGCATCATCAGTGGAGCGGTTGTTGTGGTAGGCAAACTGCAGTGAGTCCAGTGAGGCAGGCAGCACAGAGCAGATGTTATCTCTGATTAGACTCTCAAAGCATTTACTGATGATGGGGGTCAGATCAAAAGGATGCCAGTCATTTAAGTGATTTTGGATTGCTTTGGTACAGGCACAATGTTGGATGTTTTAAAGCATGTGAGGACCGCAGAAAAGGAGAGGGAAAGGTTGAAAATGTTTTTAAGAACACCAGCCAGTTGGTTTGCGCATGCTCTGATGACGCGGCCCGGAATACCTTCTGGACCCATGGCTTTATGGATATTCACCCGTCAGATGATTGGGTTACTTCCACTACAGAGACAGAGAGTGAACTAACCACTGTAGTTCGGCTGCGGGAGCTTCCCCTTCAGAAATGGCATAATGCCTGTGTGGAGAGGAGGGGGGCGGGGCCAGGTCGGAATATTGCGCGCCCGGTCCCCAATCGGCCTGATGAGGCACGTGAGGGATAAAGGCGGCCGATGACGATGGTATGAGAGAGAGAGAGAGAGAATTTCATGTCCGTCATGTGTGTGTTTATGTTGTCTTTTATGTTTCTCATTAAATTATCATTTATATTGACAAGCCAGTCCTCGCCTCCTCCTTGCCCATCCTTTAAATGTGTTACATTGGTGCCAAAACCCGGGAAGGTCTAGTTTTCGCTCTACAGCGATCGCATTCACGCTTAGCCAGCTGGGATTCAGTAGAAGGCTCTCAGGAGCGCGCATAAACGTCACATCCTTTAGATTTTTCTGGCAAAACCGACCCGCTCCCTTTGCATGAAATCTGTCTACAGGCTGTAATAGGCAACCTAGGAAGTCCTGGAAGGGATAATTTTTTAAGTTGTGTTACAAGCCGTTCACACATTGGCAAAAAAGGCGAATATTACATGAAAATTGTTACATACTGCACCATACCTATCAACTCTCCCATTTTTCCCGGGAGTCTCCCGTATTTCACACCCATCTCCCGCCCCTCTCCCGTTTTGTTATTTCTCCTGGGAAACTCCCACACTTTGTATGGCCCAAACCTCCTTATATGAATAATCACAACAATATATTATTCCAAGGTTGTCCAGTTGCCAGATCTTGTATGAAATGCATCCTACTCACACAATCGACACATCATACAAATTTCAACAAATTTGTGACCTCAACCTGGCAACCTACAACCCAGATGCGCTGTTTACATCTACGCAGGTAGTAGATGCGGGAAGTTGAATGAAGCATCACTGGTAGATAGGAGAATTAAAAAAAAATATATATATATATATATATATATATATATATATATATATATATATATATATATATATATATATATATATACACACACATGTAAATTTAACAACTGCTGGACGGAAGAATTTAATTTCATATCTCAAAGCCATATCGACAATGCCCACGCAAAGTGTTTCGCACTGATTTTAATATCGGACACGGTGGGAAAAATTACGTTCCTCAGTACATTAAATTACAATTTGTATGTGTTTAGCCTGCCTCTGCCATCAAACACCCCTGTCACTGTAATTATAACCGGCGCTAACACAAGCAAAACAATGCTGAAGCACAGACTGTAGGATACATTCTGTTATTACAACACCATTCAGGTGATTTCAACATTTCCAGAAACACACCGCACACTGTTAAGGATATATAATCGTTTCCTGGTACTACATGAATCTGACCATTTTGAGTCAGACACTGCTAGTTTTGGAGTTAGCCAACAGCTGGCTCTTGTATGTAATTTGCGAAACGTGTAAAGTAGCCCAGATGAAATAAAATAACCTGCATTTTACCTAGAATCTGTTATCCATATGTTAGGACTATCATGGGGTGTTCATTTATGTAATCGAGGTATTATGAATTGATGTAATTGCGGGGTTTGTCAAATTCTCTTGTTGTATGATTTCTATGAAAACCATCTGTTAATTAGTGATTTAATTCACCTTAATATAATCCAGACATAAACGTATAAACACAAGTACTAGATTAGATGTTTAAGCTTTGATGAAGTATTGATGTGGGAAATGCTCAGAGCCTGGGCTGTCCTCTGGTGGATGGGCTGTTCTTGAAGGAGGCAGACAGCATACAGGAGCTCCTGTGCTCTTCTTCAATACAAAGGATTGATATTCTCAAGTGGATTTGCGCCAGGTCTGCTGTGTCTTCTCCTACATTAAATTACTAAACATGATAATTATGGCAAGTCTGTTTATTGCAAATGTGAATACTAAAAATTCCTTTGTGTGTATTTGTTACAAAGCATTTGTCCATCTATAACATAGATATTTTCCATAATTAAAACATCTCAGAATGAGTATTTAATTCAAGGTAATCTTGTAATTGTTACAGGTAATTTAAAAAAGTGCAGGTCATACTGCTTCTTTTTGGCTGTATTATTTTTGTTTGCTTTATCATAATTTTGTTTACTCTCTCACAAACATAGAACTCACTTAGTTTAGTCATGAAATGACAAAATGTAGAAGCTAATGACCAGAATTTAATCGAGGTATGGTGTTATTCGATGTTGATCTTTAGACTGTTCTTATAATGAAGTCATTTGAGAGACTGGTGTTGGCCCACCTGAGGGACATCACTGGACCCTTTCTAGATCCCCTTCAATTTGCTTATCGTGCAAACAGTTCTGTGGATAATGCAGTCAACATGGGATTGCATCATATCCTGCAACATCTGGACAGACCGGGGACATATGCAAGGATCCTTTTTGTGGACTTCAGTTCGGCTTTCAACACCATCATCCCAGCTATTCTCTGGACTTAAGTTAAACCAACTCCCTGTTCCCATGTCTATCTGTCAGTGGATTATCAGCTATCTGATGGACAGGCAGCAGCTTGTGAGACAGGGAAAATTCACTTCCAGCACCTGTAAAGTCAGCAGGGATGTATGCTCTCCCCACTACTCCTCTCCCTCTACACCAATGACTGCACCACCAAAGACCCCTCTGTCAAGCTCCTGAAGTTTGCAGACGACACCACTGTCATCGACCTCATCCGAGATGACGATGAGTCTGCATACAGAAAGGAGGTTGAATGGCTGGCTCACTGGTGCAATCATAAGAACCTGGAGCTGAACACGCTCAAAACGGTGGAGATGATTGTGGACTTTAGGAGGAACACCCCAACATTGTCCCCCCTCACCATTCTAAACAGCACTGTGGCAGCAGTGGAGTCATTCAGGTTCCTGGGCACTACCATCTCACAGGACCTGAAGTGGGAGACACACATTGACTCCATTGTAAAAACGGCCCATCAGAGGTTGTACTTACTTCGCCAGCTGAGGAAGTTCAACCAGCCACAGGCGCTGTTGATACAGTTCTACTCAGCAGTCATTGAGTCTGTCCTCTGCACTTCAATAACTGTCTGGTTTGGTGCAGCTACGAAATCAGCCATCAGAAGACTACAAAGGACAGTTCGGACTGCTGAGCGAAAAGATGTGAGGAAAAAAGTTGTAAAAATCACTCTGGATCCCACTCACCCAGCCCACTACCTTTTTGAACTGTTGCCTTCTGGCCCCCAATCCGGGCCCCCAATCTGGGGTCCGGGAGCTGCAAGGGGGTGCTAAGGGATCTGTAGAGAGAGAGAGAGGTAAAAACCGTTTACCAAATTTCAATTTGAAATAATTACTGTTTCATTCTGCTTTCCAAAAACTACAAAATATATTTTAAATGATTGAAAATGTTGTTCTCTTTAGGTTTTTAACATCTTACATCTAACATTACTCAAAAGCCATCTTTACACTGTCATGGTGGCACAGAAGTTGCATTTAAACTGGTATTTACACAGACTGTTTAATGCTGCTCAGAGCAGGCATAAATGCATTTACACAGACATTACAATTGCTTAAAAAATGAGATACATGTTTTAAATATAACCTTTTGAATATAGAAATATGAAATTATACCTTAAATATCAAAATAAATTGTGAAATATAAGCTCAGTCATGACAAAAACAAAGTTAAGGCTGCTCTTAGATGGGTTAGAGCAGGCTTAAGGTAGACTGGCTTTTAAGCTTCATTGCATCTTTACACTAAACTTTAAGCAGGCACAGAGCAGGATCACTTGGCTGTGTAAAGATGCCTTAATAGTTGTTAGAAAAGGATACACTGACTTAATACAAACATATTTTCCAGATAATATTTAAATGATTTATTTTGGCTTTAGTACAATGACAATTTATATAATTATATATATATTAATAATATAATGCTTAACAAACAATTTTTCCCGCATACTACTTAACCATGAAAATAGATAGCTTTGATATTGTAAGGGGATCATCATATTTGGGAGTCCAGGGCATCAAGAAGTTTGTAAAACCCTGACCTTAGTAACATTTAATTTAGAAGATTACATAACTCCAAGTACTTCAAATTAAGTGTTAAGTGTTAAGAGATTCCATATACCAGTGATTCACAAACATTTTGCAGTGGTATACCCCTCCAAACATTCAACATCCTTTTGCGTACCCCCTCTCAAATGCATAGATAACATTCACATAAGTTATTTTTATAATTTGCTTCCTGTGTGCAAAATTAGCTGCCGGTACTGTTTCAGGATTTTCGTATCATTGCATGTATGGCATAACACCTGTCGACTTTGAGCATTGCGGGGATGTATTTGCGCAATAGCACAGTCAGCTCAAGGTACATTTTTATGTCGTATCTGACACTATCAGCAAGGTTGATCTCATTTGCTGAAGAAAAAGGGCTCTAGGGTGCAAACAAATGCGAGTTAAAATGAATGAGTGAATGTGGAAAATGGCTTGGCCACACCGATGCAAGTGACATCTGACAGCTGTCATCAAAACTTTTGAACTTAAACCATCAGAATCAAAAGTCCCTGTGCATCTCACCTTATATACAAATAACAGATCTATACAGCAAAGTATCCATTTTACTAGCTATCCCTTAGCTATGTCGCTAATCATTTTTTAACCGCAAAATATGGGGCTTTCCATTGCATTCTATTTATATGACCTTTATGACACAACTGTTTTAGTGTTTCTACATTAGAGGGCTCACAAAATCATTTTTGCCAGTGAGAAATACATGAACTTGGTTTGAATGTTATTTTAGACTGGGATGAAATTAAAATGACGCTTAATCTTCAATTTTTTTTTTCCGCATGACCCCATTGTCACCTCACGTACCCCAGTTTGGGAAATATACCATATACAAACAAAACCTGAGATTTACTATGGTGTGATTTAGCTGATCAAGTCCCATTAATTTATGTCTGCCTCCATTGAAACTATATAATCAGCACTTGGTTCATTAGTCTTGACTTAAGTCCTTTCAGGATCCAAACACAATTTCATCTAGTCTTGTTTCTCTAACATGCTAGTCATTTGTTTTTGATGGACATAGACAGAGTTCATCTTCTGGAGATGAAAATGTAAAGAATGAGGAGCTGTTTGGGGAGCTTATGTCTCAGGATCACTCTTCTGATCTGGTTCTGCTCCTGAACCCAACTTGTTATCCATGGTCTGCACACATCCGGGAACATCTGATTCACACTCAATCGACAAGGGTGAATGGAAACCACAGTAAACCCAAAAAGTTCACAAACAGGTCTGGATGTGTACGGTAAGGTCATGTAGACTGGACATAAATGTTGGATTGTGGTTGACTTATGATTGTTTGCACTTCTGTACACACACTTTTACATAATTGCCTGTAGAAAAGGACATAAATTACAGTTGTTCACACTGAAAACTTCTATAGACACACACATCTTTAGGCTCTGTATCGATTCTACCTTCTATCGATTTTTGTCCTTAAAGGTAAAGTAAACCCAAAAATTGTTTACTCACCCTCACGCCATCCCAGATGTGTATGACATTTTTTCTTCTGTAGGACATAAACAAATGTTTTTTAGAAGAACACTGTATCTCAGCTCTGTAAGTCCATACAATGCTGAATGGTGACAAAAACTTTGAGGCTCCAAAAAGCACAAAGGCAGCATAAAAGTAATCCATATGACGCCAGTGATTGAATCCATATCTTCAAAAGTCATATAATAGGTGTGGTTGAGAAACAGATAAATATTTAAGCAATATTTTATAATAAATCTCTGGTCCCAACCAGCAGGTGATGAAAAGCACTAAGAATGTGATTCGCCAAAAAAAACGAAAGAAGAATGTGAAAGTAAATGTGATAGTAAAAAAGGTCTTAAATCTTGATCTGTTTCTCACCCACACCTATCATATCACTTCTGAAGACATGGATTAAACAACTGGCATCATATAAATTACTTTTATGTGTTTTTGGAGCTTAAAACGTTTGATTACCATTTTACTTGCATTGTATGGACCAACAGAGCTGAAATATTCTTCCAAAAATCTTTGTTTGTGTTAAGCAGAAGATAAAAGTGGCCATATCAGACATGGCTCAGCTCATGACTGCTCTCAGACATGTTTACAATACTGACTTTAAGGGGTACTGCCAGAAAGCCTCCTCTTCTCTCTGTTCCATTGCTAGTGTGTTCCAGTCTGTACATCAGCTCCTGAACACCTGTAATATGGTAAATCCCTGTGTAATCTCGCTCTGCAGTTAATTGAATGGAATTTTATTTTACTTTTTCGTAATATATATTTGAATATAATTTAGTTAGTGTTTTTCCGGTCAGTTGTGGTTTACTTATATATTCGTAAAAAACAGTTACCTTATCTTTTCCTTGTAGTTGCCATTTGTCTAACAGTGTAAAAATTAGAATTGAGAGCAAGTTCCAGGTAAATAATTTGCATATTATTTTATTCTTTAGGAGCTTTAGGCTTTCACAAAGCTCTCTGAAACCTCAACATCCCATACACAAACAGTGAGACAACTGCAGACAGAGAGACAGTACTGGTCTAAAGGAGAGAAGCGCACACTGCGTGAGTTTAACACTACATTTCTGGAATGGGTTTCTTGGATTTGGGCAACCTTTGAAAGTGAAGCATGGTTTAATTGACTAAATGATACAATATCATTAACATAATGTAGGTCTTCGTAGCTCTTTGACTGTTTTTGACATTGTTGTAAAATGTTCATGCTAGTACATTTCTGAAAAGGCCTGCATTATAATCTTAGTGTTGCTTGCATGTATTTTCTTACCAAAACAATATTGTGTTTGTAACAAAACTTAAGCAGATAGAAGTTAAAGATATCATTGAAAAACAATTAATTCATTACCCTTACTTAATTAAATTGTTGAAAGTGTTTACAAGTAATTTAATCTTTCATTGAGATTAAGTCGGTGCCATTGAGCCAATTTAATTTAGTTGGATTAGGTTTCAAATGAATTCGACTTTAACTCAACTTCATTAGGTTTGTCAAACTCAATATACTAAGGTTTATTTTAATGCATTTCCATATGTTGGTCCAAATGTATTTATTTTATTAATCATTAGTTTAAACCAGGTGAGCAAGTGCAAGGACAGTGAAACAGTTGACCTGTCAATTAATAGCAACTATCACTTCAAAAGTAATGATGGCACTGTCAAATCACATGCTCATGAATCTTCGAAACCTTTACGAATAATTTATTTAGAATCAGTGATCAAACAGGCCAAGACACGCGTTTTCAGCAAAAGAGGCTTCGTTACGTCATACTGTTTTGAAAACAGTTTTCGGAGGGGGGTTGATCCCAGAGTGAAAACTTGAATCAGTGTTAAATGCAGTCTGTAACTGATCTTGAGTCAGTTCAGCAATAATTTACATCCATAGAATCAGACTGATTCAAACAAAAATTGCTGATTTGAATTCAGTAATTTTAAGTTCCCTGTCAATCACACTGAGTTGTGTTCCCACAAAAAAATATTGTGTATAAGAGAAATTTAAGAGCGACGTAGATATTTTGTTTAGATATTTAGAAGAGATTTGTTTTGCAAAAAAATCAACCAAGAATTTCAACTATTGTACATGATATCGTGCCTTCACATCTTTGTGCTGATAAAATTGCTGCATAGTGTAGTGATTCACACACTCAGTTTTAATTTATAGCTCTGCATATTTGAGTCCTTCACTGACTGAGCGTAGTCTATTACAATAATGTTTTGTTTTCAAATATATATTGCAAAATATGTATAAGCATATATATACTTTTACATTTGTTTATAAAAAACAAAGCTAAGTGTTGTTTTAGAATTAAAAAACAAAACAAAAAAACAGTAAGTATTGTTTGACATTTAAAATGATTTAAAAATCATAATCATTAAAAGGCCAATTTATATATGAATTACATATTCTGCAAAGATTCAGATCTGTTTATTCACAATGTTGTAGATTACCGTTAAAAATAAAATACAGGGCATAAATAAATGTCAATGCATTGTGTTTGTCACTGTAGCTGCTTTTGCTACAGTAACACAAATGTCTTCTCATTGCATTTACACGCCTGTGACCAGCAGATGTCCTCAGCGTGTTGTGTTTCGAGTGCTTCTAAACAGTGAATCATTTTGCGAAGTAATTGGTTCAATTGACTCGAAGTTTTGAAAAGCTTTGTTTCTGCCATCACTTCTTGAAAGCAAAAGTTAATCCTCAACCTAAGTACTAAACTCCAGCATTAACAGACACTCTTTTAAAATAAAAATATAACATTAAACATGAACAAATATCCTTCATAAAATGCATAAAATAACATTTAATTACAACACTGGTTCTTCTTATCCAGTCCCATGCTAAAAATGCTGGGAAATGGAAATCCCCCTGACAACTCTACATTCCCAACTCAGATTAATTAAGTAAACTTCCATTTTAGAAATGTAAATTGATAGAATGCAATTAAATCAAGTGACAATGTTCTATAATTGTGTTTCTTTAGTTAATTTTTATTAAAGGGATAGTTCACCGAAAAATGAAAATTCTCTCATCCTTAACTCACCCTCATGTCATCCTCGATGTGTATGACTTTCTTTCTTATGCAGAACACAAACAAAGAATTTCTCAGCTCTTTTGGTCCATACAATGCAAGTGAATGGGTGCCATATTTTTGAAGCACCAAAAATCCCATACATCAGCATAAAAGTAATCCATAAAACTCCAATCGATAAATCAATGTTTTCCGAAGTGATATGATGGGTGTAGGTGAGAAACGGATCACTTTCACATTCTTCTTCTTGTTTTTGGTGATTCGCATACTTCGTGCATTTCGCCCCCTAATGGGCAGAGAGAAGAATTTCTAGCAAAGAAGGACTTTAATATGCGTATTTAATAATCTGTTTCTCCCCTACACCTATCATATCACTTCTGAAAATATTGATTAAAACAATGGATGAATGAATAAATGTTACATTTACATAGCGCTTTTCTGACACTACACTCAAAGTGCTTACACAGTGAACAGGGGACTCTCCTCAACAACCAAAAATGTGCAGCATCCAACTGGATGATGCGACAGCAGCCATAGTGCGCCAGTACGCTCACCACACACCAACTATTGGTGGAGAGGAGATAGTAGAGTGATAGAGCCATTTAATGGAAGGGGATTATTAGGAAGCCATGATTGATAAGGTCCAATGGGCGGAATTTGGCAAGGACACCAGGGTTACACCCCTACTCTTTTACGAGAAAAAAAATTATAATTTGTGTTCTACAGAAAGAATAAAGACATGCACATCTGGAATTGCATGAGGGTGAGTAAATGATGAGAGATTTTTCACTTTTGGGTGAATTATCCCTTTAAGTAAATTGAACAAGCAACAAAAAAAAAAAAAAAAAAAAAAATGCATACTGGTACTAATGTGTAACAAGACTGAACCTCAAGTTCCAGTAGGAACACAAATATGATTTAAGGAATTAATTCAATAGCAGTGCTAAATGATTAGTCAAGATTTAATTATAAAGTTTAATAATACTCTAAACAATCTTCTATGTTTGATGGTTTCTTGTTAATTTGCCCAACAGTAAGAAGAAGAACTTAGAATTTTTTTTAGGGCTATTAGATATGTAAGTGATTAGAGTTTGAATCTTGCATGAAATAATATGTTATTTATTTTTCAGCCAACCAGTTGGAGGAGCTGAAGAACAAGTATGTGGATTTTCTCTGGCTTCACCAATCAGGAGTTAAAAGGAGTCTGTCTGCTTGTTCTGTAACTGTCTCAACAAGCCTATGAATTTACGGAATGTGCCGTTTAGAAGACATGCATAAGTTGTAAAATTGAATCAATCAGGCCTCTCATTTGCCTGATTCGAACTGATCTTACTAGTTTCAAGACCCACATTATTAGGGATTAATAACCTTATTAAAAATAGCTGTCATGTGAACTGGCAATGAAATGGTGTACATTTTTGCATGTGTTATTATTATTTGACTCCCAAATATGTAGCTGCAGTAGAATAACACAATGTATGTTTCAGTACCTGTATTGAACGTCTAATCATGTCATGATATCTTTTGAATAAAGATTCATGTTGCTCAAAACTGACCATGTTTTAATGTATTTTTTTATAGCTATGAAACTTATAAATGGATAAACACTGTGGTGTGAGTGACAGAGGGGAGGGCATCTGTCTACCAATGCAGAAAAGCAGAACATCTGTTGGAGAGAGACAGACATTTTAGTGTCCAGCTATTATCAGGCTGAGTCGAATTATTACTTTGTGAGCTTCTTGGTTGTTTCTAAACATTTCCGTTGCTAAACCAAATTCTAATCCAATGGAGAATAACACTCTAAATCAAGAAGTGAGTACTGTACTTTATATACCTGTATTATATTGTAAAATATGGCACATGCCATTCAGTGAACATTTAACAGTGCAAGAAGCTTCATGAACACCTATTAACAGAATCTATATTAGCAATTAACATTATATGAAATCAGAATGCAGTTTAGTTGCTGCATGCAGATAGAACATCACTCTATCACCCCTAACTGATGCACATTTTAGTTTTGTGTTCAAGAACTGCCATGTGAAGTTTATTTACTTCAGATTTCACTGACTAGGCTGTCAGTGAAATCTGAAGTAAATTCCCCCCCCCCCCACACACAAAAAAAACTAAAACAAAAAACCAGCATGCTTGTTGAATAGTGATCTTCAAACTACCTTGACTAACTTGAATTTCTATAATTTAGGAAAAAAGTATGCTAACTGCATAGCAACGCTGCAATAGCAAAAATGCTAAAGTATAGCCCTGTCTTGTTCTAATGCTCTTTAATGTGTAAATGTTCTCTTATTTGTAGTATATTCTTGCATGCCTCTAATAAATAACATACTTTTTCTATGTTAAGTGTTCCCTATTCACATACATCCTGTTTAAAATCATAAAACAGGGCACATTTTACTTCAGCATCCCCGAGTAATGATTGAAAGGTGAGGTAGGTCTGTTTAGATTAATTATTTGTGATGAATTGTACATAGACCATAACAATTCTTTGCTGTGGGCACTGCCATTGAAACAGACTTCAGCAGAAGTTGTTTTATGCTACTAAGCTAAGCTTCTGCTCTGCGAGCACGGAAATGTGTCTTAAAGGTCTCTGCAGAACAATAATGGGTGTTTCTCAATCTTTGGGTGTTTTGAAATCGAGATGGGCGTTTTTCAATTATCCAATGAAATTAGGAAATCTCAATATAGTAATCAGTGGACGTTTCCAAACAGGATGGACAGCTCTGAACTATCCAATGAAAGTAGGGAATCTCAATGTATTAGGCAAATCATGTAAAGCATTTTAAAAAAAAACCCATCCCGGTTTGGAAACGGCCACTGCTTGGAAAACGTCAATTTTTGATCTGCAGAGACACAAGTTTCCTTTGACCGAGCACAATATAGTTTCAATTCAGGGCCCTGCAATCGATATTCCTATATTATGTGCCTATTTTACATAATTACATTTTTATTTTTCAAATACAACCAAAATATAATTTGAATATTTTATTGAGCTCTCTGAAAAGTGAAATTGATCCACATTGGGACATCGACAACAAAATAAGGTAGCCTACTTCAGATGCTGAAAAATAATTATACAGATAATAATATAAAAAATAACGTCAAACACAAGTGAGCATCAATTGTTTGATTACAGCTTATTTATTGCTAATTTATTACAGCTTTGTTTAATCCATTTCAAAGTACTTACACACTCATGACTTGTTTCCAGCTATCCGCGGTTCCCTCTCGAGAGGTCTCTCCTATTGCGTAAGTAGCTTACACTATGGGAAAACTCAGTTTCTCGAGAAATATTGAAGTCTTTATGTAAAACGCATTGCAGCTGCACAGCAGACAGCAATGAGCGAGGCAGCTCGGTCATTGGCTGTGCTGCGGCAACTTGCTCGAACCAATGACGGGGCGACTCTGAACGCGCAACCAATGAGGCTCCAATGAGAGCCTGCCAAGATGGGCGTGGCTAAAGCTATATATTAGGCGCCCCGTCATGAGAGTTCTTTAGATTTAATCTCCTTCAGCAAAGACCTTCTCTTCGCTGGAGCCTCCGGATTATTGGAGTCTTTTCGCCCGCCGTTGACAAGCCTACAGCAGGACTGCTACAAGGACGCCGGCGCCTTCAGCCACCTTCAAAGCCTTCTGCTACGCCATCCGGCGCGCATCACCTTGATATCCTTTTACTAAGCTACTTTGCAAGTGTTCGCCTCTGCGACGCTTTTTTGTCATTTAGTAAAAGAGCAAATTCGAGGCGTTGTTTCAAATGCCTTCGACCTGCGCCTCGTGCAGAGGCCCTCTTCCTGACGGGGACCGTCACATTTTCTGCGCTCGCTGCCTGGGACCTGACCACGCAGAAGCTGCTCTCACTCGAGGCGGATGCCCCGAATGTGACTCCCTGGGCCTCACCGAGCTGCGTGCTCGCTTTGCCGACTTCGCCGCGAACGAGCCTGCTACCACCATGCTGCCATCCCCTCTGTTCGAGCGGCGCAAGAAAAAGCGCCGCTCACGGAGGCCGCCAGAGCACGCAGACTTCAGTGACGTCACGCCGGGCCAGTCCCCGCGTGCTTCACCACCACCCGAGGAATCCCTGCCGCCAGTTCAATTCACGCAGGCAGACCAGCACCCCTCCGGAGCGGTGGGTCTCGTCTCGTTCGGCGCGTCAGGGGACGACGGTGAAAAGGATGACAGCCTTTCCATTGACGCTGCATCCGACGACTGGCCGGGCTCGGCCTTCGACCCCGCGCCGTCGACATTAGCGGACACGAGCAGGGGCACCAGCATGGACTCAGAGATCGTCCGCATCCTGTCCAAAGCCGTGGAAGACCTCGGGCTCGACTGGTCTTCTCCGGAAGAACCCGCCCGCAGCCGGCTGGACGAGTGGTTCCTGCAAAGGGCGCCGGCAGGCCCCTCGACAGAGACCCTCCCCTTTCTTCCCCGAAGTTCACGACAAACTCACAAAGTCGTGGAAAGCCCCGCACTCTGCTCGCCTGAAGCCTTCTTTCTCTTCCTCGCTCTCCTCGGTGGACGGCGCGAGAGAAAGAGGCTACGAGGGAACCCCGCCCCTCGAGGAGGCTGTGGCCAACCATCTGTGCCCACCCTCCACCGCAGTCTTCCTAGCCATAGGAAGAAAAAGAGAGAGTGCATGTCTCGCAAAAGCCGGACCACTCTCTCCAAAACGTGTAAAACATTACCCAGTCCCCTTACAGGTGGCTGGAAATGTCTGTACAGCAGTCAATGGGCCAGTCACAGAACTCGCTCACCTGCAATCAAACGCCGTTTTAACGGCAACACACAGAAATCACAAAAAGAGTCATTTTCTGCCTGTGTCACTAAGGGGTCACGTGTCCACACTAAAGTGCGCATTCCCACATATCAATACTGTCCAAACAGTGCCGAATACGTCCCCAGCTCAAGCTGGATGCCCCATAAATGTGGATCGTGTGCCTATTGTCATGTATGCACCACTACACATAAGCACTGTTTCCACAGTTATAAACACTTCCCCAGTAAAAGCGGGAAATACTATAAAGGTAGCGCGCGTGCCTGCTGTCATGCATGCACCCCTACACACAAACACTGTATGCATGCCCAAAAACCCCCCACCGCGAGCGGGAGGCTTTATGAAAATGGCGCGCGGGCCTACTACGGTATATGCACCCCCACCCATAAGCGCTGCCCATACAGTTTCAAACAGTTCTCTGGCTCATGCCGCGAGCATCACAGATGCGACGCGCGAGCCAAGAAACTCCCCGCTAGGAACGGGAAGCTTTATGAAAGTGGCGTGCGTGCCTATTACAATGTATGCACCCCCACCCGTAAACACTGTCTATACAGTTTCAAACATTTCTCCAGCTCATGCTGCGAGCATTACGGAGATAGCGCGCGTGCCTGTAATCTCACACGCACCCCTGCACTCGGCACTCAACAAAGCTGCTCAGCGCGCTCCCGCGCCTCTGAGAGCTGTAAGCTCACTGTTAGCACAAGGCAAATCGCCGGCAGGGCCCATACGTCACTGCGACACGCCCCCAGCCAGCATTCAGCCCATATCTGTGCGAGCAAAAGCATGGGAAAAAATCCCCGACATGCCGAAATGGGTTTTGAACATAATAAAACACGGTTACTCGCTTCAATTCGCTCGCAGACCACCCCGCTTTTCAGCGGTGGTCGAGACGAAAGTGAGGAAAGATGTTTCACATGTTCTACGCACCGAGGTGCTCAAACTGATAGAGAAGGGCGCTATAGAAACTGTTCCTCCCTCTATGAGCGAGGCGGGTTTTTACAGCCGCTACTTTCTCGTTCCGAAAAAAGACGGTGGCCTCCGCCCCATCCTAGATCTCAGACATCTGAACAAAGCTTTAATGATTCGCTCGTTCAGAATGTTAACGACCAAACATATCCTCGCGCAAGTTCGCCCTGGGGATTGGTTTCGATCAGTGGATTTGAAAGACGCTTACTTTCACATTCCGATAGCGCCTCATCACAGGCCATTTCTGAGATTCGCTTTCGAGGGACAGTCATACCAGTACACAGTACTACCATTCGGCCTATCATTGGCCCCCGTACATTCACGAAATGTATGGACGCAGCACTTTCCCCCCTGAGACAGCGGGGAGTGCGAATACTGAATTACCTCGACGATTGGCTAATCCTAGCACAATCAGAGAGTCAGTTAACGACGCACAGATCTTGGATTATCAGCCATCTAGAATGCCTGGGTCTGAGAATCAATTTTGCAAAGAGCGTGCTATCCCCCAGCCAGAATATCTCTTTTCTGGGAATAGTGCTAGACTCAGTGCAGATGACGGCGCGCCTCTCATCAGAGCGCGCGCTCGCTATTCGGCGCCTTGCAACATCATTCAGAGCGGGCGCGCGCGCCCCCGTCAAACGATTTCAAAGGATGCTCGGTCTCATGGCCTCGGCATCAGCTGTACTCCAGCTAGGATTGTTGCACATGCGTCCTCTCCAACGCTGGCTCAAGAGCCGTGTCCCCACTCACGCGTGGCGCTCGGGCCACTTTTTAATCAGAGCGAATCACGGCTGTATAAAAGCCCTGACGCCCTGGAAGGCCGTCAACTGGTATCAAACTGGCGTGAGTCTGGGCGTGAACACACGGAGAAAAATGATCACGACAGATGCCTCCAAAATAGGATGGGGGGCCCTTTACGAGGGCAGGCCTGTCTCCGGTTTTTGGTCAAACCCGGAAAAGCGCCTACATATAAACTGTCTGGAAATGAAAGCGGTCGCCTTGGCTCTCAGAGCCCTGCTTCCGTACCTGAAAAACGAACACGTCCTGGTCCGAACGGACAACATGACGGTAGTATCGTATATAAATCGCCAGGGTGGACTCAGGTCGAGCTCCCTGCACTCTATGGCCAGGGAGCTCATCTTATGGTCACAGCACAACCTGCGCTCGCTGAGAGCAGCGCATGTGCCAGGCGTCCTGAACCAGGGAGCGGACATGCTGTCCAGAGACAAAGTTCTCCCAGGAGAATGGTCTCTCCACCCCCTGACGGTTCAGTGGTTATGGCAAACCTTTGGCGAGGCAGAGGTCGACCTCTTCGCCTCCAGGGAAAATGCGCACTGCCCTCTTTTCTTCTCAAAGAGCACGGACGCGCTCACCCAAGTCTGGCCGAGCCGCCCCTTGTATGCTTTTCCCCTGATCACTATGCTACCTCAGGTCATCAGTCGGATCAGGGAGGTGAAATGTGCAGTGCTCCTGGTAGCCCCACTCTGGAAGAACCAGACGTGGTTTCCAGAACTAATGCAGATGATGCAATCTGCCCCATGGCCGATTCCGTTGAGGCTGGACCTCCTCAGGCAGGCCAACGGGATGATTCTTCATCCCCGCCCCGATCTGTGGGCCCTTCATGCATGGCCCCTCAACGGGTTCCAGAGAACCTCCCCAGCAGAGTGTTGAGAACCATCACTGAGGCACGAGCGCCCTCTACGAGGCGCTTATATGCCCAAAAGTGGAAAGTGTTCAGTGACTGGTGTGATACCAAGAGCTTGAACCCCAAATCGTGCGAGATACCAAGTGTACTCGCCTTTTTGCAAGAGCTGCTGGAGGCGGGCCGCACACCCTCCACGCTCAAAGTCTATGTGGCTGCCATAGCGGCGTCACACAATCCTGATAAAGAATGCTCATTAGGGAAAAACGACCTAATCATTAGTTTCCTAAGAGGCGCTAGGAGGATGAACCCTCCTCGCCCCCCCCTCGGTACCGATCTGGGACCTGGCCACGGTCCTGGACGCACTCAAGAGTGCCCCGTTCGAACCTCTCCGAACCGTGCACCTTAAACAGCTCTCGCTCAAAACTGCGCTCTTGCTGGCACTCGCCTCAGTCAAGAGAGTGGGCGACCTGCACGCGCTGTCATCAAGCGCTGCTTGCTTGGAATTTGGACCTAACGACTGCAGAGTTGTCCTTAGGCCAAAGCACGGGTATATTCCTAAAGTGCTCTCCACACCCTTCAGAGTACAGGTGATATCTCTGGCAGCGCTATCGTCTCCACCAGACGAAAGCGACGCTAATTTACTCTGCCCGGTCAGGGCGCTCAGAGTATACTTGGAACGTTCTGCCTCGTTCAGACAGACGGAACAATTATTCGTATGCTTTGGCGGCCGCACTAAAGGTCTCGCAGTTTCAAAGCAAAGAATATCGCGCTGGATAGTAGATGCTATAGCGCTGGCTTATGACGCCAAGGGCCTTCAATGCCCCTTAGGCGTCAGAGCTCACTCTACGAGGAGCATGGCCTCCTCGTGGGCGTGGTCGAGTGGGATACCCATTGAGGATATTTGTGTGGCGGCAGGCTGGGCCTCGCCTTCGACATTTATCAGGTTTTATAACCTACAGGTCCCCTCATTGCATTCCAACATTCTATCAGCCTGACTGTAGTATGAACTGGAGTACGTATATGCTGAGCATTATCTCCTCCCTTATAAGGTCCGTCTCTGACTGACTTAGAGGGTTTTTTATGCTTATCAGTAAATAGACAAATCAGTACATGAGATATGTGCTTGTGTTTTTACAATGAGCGCCCCACCATGGGCCACCTTGGGGCAAAGGCGCTCTGTATTATCCCATTATATAGCTCGCCGTTGGCCGGCTCGTTGAATAATCACTTTGCTTTAAGGCTCAGGCATCTGCCTCTGGCTTTATAGAGCGAAGTCAGCACGCACGGCATTTTGCATGGTGTTCCCATAGCGTAAGCCACTTACGCAATAGGAGAGACCTCTCGAGAGGGAACGACTCGGTTACTAACGTAACCTCGGTTCCCTGAGAGGAGGGAACGAGTATTGCGTAAGCTGCCGTGCTTGTGCTTGGTCAGTCGCTTCAGTCGATTGAACCTAAAGAACTCTCATGACGGGCGCCTAATATATAGCCTTAGCCACGCCCATCTTGGTGGGCTCTGAGCGCTGGCCGGCCATTGGTTGCGCGTTCAGAGTCGCCCCGTCATTGCTTCGAGCAAGTTGCCGCAGCACAGCCAATGACCGAGCTGCCTCGCTCATTGCTGTCTGCTGTGCAGCTGCAATGCGTTTTACATAAAGACTTCAATATTTCTCGAGAAATGGAGTTTTCCCATAGCGTAAGCTACTTACGCAATACTCGTTCCCTCCTCTCAGGGAACCGAGGTTACGTTAGTAACCAAGTCGTTTTCTTGGCTACAACTTCCACAGTTGTAATGAAGCTGATTCTGTTACAGGTTACTGGGATAAATGTTAGTACCGGTGTTGATGTGTATGTATAAAGTCTTATAACTGATGCTGGTGCTGAGCAGGTGTTTCTCTTTCCCTCATTAGTGCTATTCAGAATGTTGGCATTGTCAAGACGTTTCACATGATGGTTGAACTGCTCCATGGTACTTTAAAATAGCCATTTCAAATAAAAATGGGCCACATGCACAACGATATCAACGGAAGCCCGAATTAATCGCGCATGTGAACTGCTATGCATTTGTCATGAGAGCTCACATTTTAAGGAGCGCCCGGTTGACCTGCTCGCACTAATTTGTGATGGGGCGTTCATGAACGATTCGTTCATTTTGGACTAATTTTTTGTGAGATTCAGAGAAACGAGTAGTCTTAGAGAGTGATTCGTTCATTTTGTGTTGGCCGCACAACCTCCATTTGTTTGTTACGGGAAAACCACATATATACGCTGTACAGGAATCAGAAATGATTAGTTCACCTTTCAACTCTTTTGGTCGGAGTCGTTCGTTCTTTTGTCACGTGACAGTCGTATACGCTATGCATAGCTCACACAGGAAACAAAAATGATTAGTTCACCTCTCGCGTCATCTGGTCTGAGATATTCGGCATCATCACAGCTATGCATGGAGAAAAGGACTTTGATGCGATGTCAGTGGTTGCCTCTTTTTGGTGCAATGTCTTGGTCATGTTTCTAATTCTTTGGCGTACATGCTTGTTGCATTGCACTCCACCCTGAGTACAACATCATCTGACCCTTTAGTGAAGGATCAGACTGAACTTGCATTGTAGGTGATGGGTGTCATTTCCAACCACTGCGGCACAGCTTTGGAAACTCTAGTGCAAGCACAGTGCCAGGTTTGGTTGGCGACCCCTGTTGCTTGCTATCAGAATGTTGGTGCAAAGCCTACATTTAAGCCTCCTCATCAGTTTCGCTGTCAGAGCCCCCAACCTACACCTCCTCTTGCCAGACATGGTGGCACCTTACTACAGGGGCATCAGCCTCACATGCGACACCAAGGCTCCCAGCGTCGGCCACCCATGTCTACAGACAAGTGGAGACAGGAGCTCTGATGTGGTAAGGTCGACTGTGGGCTGTTTTACGGAGAGTCAGCTGGTTCATTGGGGATCAATAACAACAAACCAGTGGCTGCTGACTACCTATTGTATACAGTTTTGCAGTCGACCCCCTGTACACACTGCCATGAGATCCAATGTAGTTCACAATCTACACTAGGTAGACACCCTTTCACACAAAGTTCAGGTGTTGCTGTGCAAAGGAGCAATAGAACCAAGCTAATTTTTTCCCACTTATTTTCTGGTCACAAAGAAAGACAGCAGGTTTCGGACGATCGTAGATTTAAGGAATTTTAATAATTTTCTAAAGTTCCTGCTATTCTGAATGTTGCACACGGCAGATGTTTTGCAGGCCTTTATGCTTCAATATGGTTTGTAACGATAGATTTAAGGGACTCCTACTTTCATATTCCAATTGTTCCGGAACACAGGCAATTCCTTCAGTTTTCATTTTATGGGTCAAATATTTCAGTTCAGAGTTCTCCCTTTTGGCCTCTCTCTGACACCAAGAGTTTTTTAAGGGAGTCCAGGCTGCACTGGAACCACTACAAAGGAACGGCATGAGAGTATTGCCATACCTGGATGATTGGCTTGTCTGTGCTGCCTCACCACAGCAGGCAATGGATCAATCTCGTCAGTTGCTGGACCATATTATGCTTTGCGGTTCACCGTGAATTGGGACAAATTTTATAGGTCTGACACTCAACTCTCACATGATGCTGGCCTCCCCCACACCGGACAGGGTACATTCAATTCTGACAGAAGTGAAGCATCATCAGGTGGGCCACACTCAATGCTACATTAATTAAATGAGGCTCATAGCAATGGCAACAGCAGTGGTGCCACTGGGATCGCTATGGCTGCGACCATTCCAATGCATTCTCATTCAGAAGCAGTTGTGTCCAGTGCAGGACAAATATCAAGGGTCAAAATCACATAGCTCCATGGTCACATAAGCAGTTCCTCCTCAAAGGAGTTCCACTGAGCCCTCCATCTGCAGGGTAGGGTGGATGCCAGTCTTCTCAGATGGGGTGCAGTCTGGTGCTGGAGAGGAGTGTATTGCACTTGGAGTGGGCTTTGTGCACAGCACATATAAACTTTCTAGAATTGACTGCAGTGTTTCTCACTCTACTCCATTTTTAGACAGTGCTCAGAGACAAACATGTCTTGGTGTGAACGGACAACAGTTTTCTACATCAGTCATCAGGGGTCACAAGGTCACAGAGTGCACTTCAAGTAGCTCACAATCTGCTGATATGGGCTCAAGGAAACTTTTCCGTCTGATCTGCGTACCTGCCCAGTAGGTAGGTGCCGCAGACGCTCAAGCATGCCGCAGACGCTCTCTCACATGTCAGGGTGTTACAGGGAAATTGGAGACTACACCTGGAGGTGATGTAGATGATACGGCTGACTTATTGGACAGCAGATAGTACAGGGTTATCCAAATCTGTGGTAATGGGGGAAAGCATACAATGTCACGTCCAGCCAATCGTGAGGCAGTGCACCCAGGCCCAGTAATCATGGCACGTCCATCAGAGAGAACAAATGAGGGCACTGAGTTGTCTGACTGTCAGCGAACACATCGACGTGTTCGCTGACAGTCAGACAACTCACTGCACTCGTTTGTTCTCTCTGATGGACGTACCACGATCACTGAGGTGACAACTCTCAGTGGCTCATTGGCTCAGTGGTTGAGGCTCAGGGTTACTGACCAAAAGGTTGGGGGTTCAAGATGCCACTGTTGGGCCCTTGAGCAAGGCACTTAACTCCAGGTTGCTCTGGGGGGACTGTCCCTGTAATAAGTGCACTGTAAGTCGCTTTGGATAAAAGCGTCTGCCAAATGCATAAATGTAAATGTAACTCTCTAATTTGATTCTTGGTCAAAGCACAAACACAAGAGTTTTCAACTAGTGCTTTCAGTACTGCCTCTGGCTGTCTTCCACTCAGTCATAGAATCACAGTTACATTCGCAGCCAGCTGTATATATGGTGTAGAATAAGTTTTGATGGAAAATTAGCTACCCAGTGAGCAGAAAACATTGTTAGTGTGTGATGTTTTCATAAATAGAATTTTATTTGAAATCAAGAAATAATGCCATGAGTGTTTTTGTCTGAACATCTATTTCCTTTATGTGTTGCATTAATTCAGAGATACTGCCATTGCTGACTTTAAATCCCTTTTTCTTCAGCACTAAGCCCGATTCTGCACTCCCTGCAGCTTGTTCTTTCAAACAGCATGCAAGAATTGCTCACATATGACTTGACCTGAACAGAATCACTTTCAGGACAGTCTGCATGTAAGACATTCAGAGCTCCAGACTAAAAAAAATTACTTGGGAGCATGACATCCGGAGACTTGGCACATTCTCTTTACACTCTAGAGGCGGTTGTGCATTAAAATCCCAGGAGATCAGCAGTTTCAGAAATACTCCAACCAACCCGTCTGGCACCAACAATCATGCCACAGTCAAAATCACTGAGATCACTTTTTTCCCCGTTCTGATGGTTGATGTGAACATTAACTAAAGCTCCTGACCTGTATTTTCATGATTTTATGCATTGCACTGCTGCCACACGATTGGCTGATTAGATAATCACATGAATATGTAGGTGTCTAATAACGTGGTTGTGAGTGTATATTACAACTGTGACCTGTAGCAGAAGCACAGCACTTAATTACATTTTATTAAAAATGTTTAATGAAACTTTGTATCCACAACATTTTCAGCATACTAAGAAAATAGTGAATACAAATCAGCTTGAAAAAAAATTGTGCTTTACAGAATAATTATGTAGTAAACATATTGCCACTGCATAATATGCACTGTACGTTCAGTTTTTAATAGGCTTTAAAGTACACTTATAAAACCAAATTGTGATAAATACCCCCAATTAAATACATTTTAATACAAATTCATTTTCTCTTTCATAAAAAGGCAAAAAAAAAAAAAAAATCCATCACACTTTTACATTTGATCCTGTTGGGTTCATTAAAACAGGCATTGCAAATATATGAAATTAAAGCTTCAAATTGCAGATTTTGTAAGTTCATGGTTGTACAACTGATAACATATGCTAATGCAATATAAAAAGACACAGGACCTCATAAACAATGTTACAAATTACCAATACTTGCCCTTCACCAAGGCCACATTATTGTTGTTCTTTAACTGAATCAGTTTTGGTAGGGGTTGATGCACATATATTAAACCTCTTACTACTTTTACTGAACCTTTTTAAAGGGTCCCTCTTCTGCAGGCTCCATATAGGAGTACACATAATAAAGAAATATAACAATGATTAGAAACACTAGGACATGAAGCCACCCTGGCACACCCCCAGATTTGTTTAACTCTGGGCTGGCAACATGCTGGCTGGATTTGGAAACTGACGGGCCTAGGCGAGAAGAACTCTGATAGGTTGTCCGAGTTTGGCTGACAATGGGCCTCCAAAATAGACAGGAAGGAGATTTCAATTATTTTCTAGGGCTGTTACAGGATCAATAACATCAGAATAAAAGCAGTATATTGCTTATAACACGATTATATAGAATTTTATTAAATTAATAAAAACTCACTCATGGGTAGTGTCTACGTCATCTCTATAGCCAGTAAACTGAGAACTCCGTGTGCTGGGGAAAGACATCATATATCCAATTAGTGTAAGCATTCTGTTCTAACCATATTTCAGTGTCTATAATTCAGCCATTAAAGGAATGTTCCATGTTCAATACAAGTTAAGCTCAATCGAAAGCATTTGTAACATAATGGCATAAAAAGTAATTTCGACTCGTTCCTACTTTTCTTTAATATAAGCAAATATCTGGGTTACAGTGAGGCACTTACAATGGAAGTGAATGGGGGCCATTTTTTTTTAATACTCAAACATGATTTTTGTGTAATAAAATCACGTACTAACCTTTTCTGTGTAAAGTTATACAACTTTGTTACCATGATGATGTAATTCCAGCAATACCTAAAATGACTGTAAAATGACAATTTAAACAACTCTACAGCTCAAATAATACATAAGTATTAACAGAAGAATTAATGCAAGTGCTTTTATAAAATTATAAGCGTCACATTTTTTCTCCATAAATTGGCCCCATTCACTTCCATTGTAAGTGCCTTACTGTAACCTTGATTTTTGCTTTTTTTAAAGAAAAGGAGGAATGAGTCGAAATTATTTTTTGTGGTAATCAACCTTTTGCCACAAATGCTGTCAATTTAGCTTAACAAGTATTGAACCCAGAACATTCCTTTAAAGTGAGATGAAAAAGGAATGAATGAATCTCACTCATGGGAGAAATCTGCCTCAGCGACCTTTGACCTCCTTGTGCTGTGGAGACATCATATATACAAACACTATAAGCATGCAGTAAGTGCAGAACATTATCTGTGATAACAGCAAGACAATTAGTTTTTATAGAAATTATAATTATACTACGGTAATATAATGTGAAGCAGGTTATTGCAAAACATCTTCAATAAAATACATTTATAGCTCACATATCACCAAATCCATCATGTCTTGCAGCTTGTTGATGATACGTAACATATTCAACTTCCTCCTCTATAAAAACAAAATCAAGTTTTAGAAGTGTAATTCTACACCCCAAATATGGATGATGATAAAGCCAGCTTTTTAAACCTTACGTTCTTCTCTGTAGTATGTCTTGTCAGATGAGGATGGTTTGGTATTTTTGGCCATGACATCTTTCAGTTTCTTCTCATAGAGCTTCCGTGTGGAAACTGCAAAACAAAGAAAAAACAACTTTTGCCAAATTCACAGAAAAAAAGAATAGAAAACGTTTTGACTTGATAAAATGAGACGTGTCCTTGAATTAGTGAATTAACACAACACTTACCTACTATGGGTCCATGCTTGATACCATACTCATCCAGCAGCTGGCCGATCTCCTTATCAGACTTATCAATTAGTGAGGACATGGCTGCAACAATGAGAAGCTTAATGATAAAACAAGTCAATATGCAGAATTAACTGATGATAATTGTGCTTTGCTAATCCTTATTTTACATAGTAAGATTCTATTTAGGAGGTCCTAATAACTTCAGGCCTACTGCTGCAGTATATATCTCTGGGCCAATGAGAAACAGGCCCCATAAGCAAGCTTATTTTTGTCTCAAAACAAAATCAATGTCACCTAGAAGATTTTTAGTGAGAAACAATGAGCACTGCAGAAGAATGTATAAAAATATTCACAGTCTCAGACTGCTAAAAATAAAACAACTTTTTCTAGCAAGGTTAAGAAACCTTTGCCATGTGAGTTACCCCGGGAAGAGGTCCTCCAGTCGCAGCGGAAAGTAAGGGACTTTTTGTAATACCTTTTTTGTTGAAAGACATAGAGACACGAAACCAATGTCATTCAATAGAGGACAGTGTGAAACTTTCACAACCATTCGTATTACCCCAGTGGTTGAATAGGGAACTGCATGTCCAAAATTAAGATACCTCATGGTTTTACCTTCACCTTTTTTTGTTGAAGGAGATAGAGGCACAAAACCAAAGTCTTTCAATAGACGAGGACAGTGCGAAACTTTCACAACCTTTCTTTTCAACTAGTGGTTGAATAGGGAACTGCATTTCCAAAATTAACCTTCTTTTTGTAATAGGAGGACAGTGAGTATTTCAAATGACTGATATGTTTAGCATACTGTATGTTGGAGTTAAGAATATTTGTGCATAATGCAAAACGATATACAGTACCAGTCAAAGGTTTGGACAATAATAATCATTCAAGGTTTTATATTTACTTTTAATATTTTCTACATTGTACAATTATATTGAATGCATCAAACCTGTGAAATAAAACATATGTAATCATGTAGTAGCAAAAAGTGACATTTGAAAGACATCCAAATATATTTTTAATTCTTCAGAGTAGACAGCCATTGCCATGATTATTGCGTTGCACAATCTTGTTATTCTGTCATTTTTGCGATACGTCTCATCCCAAACCATCTCATATTAGGTAATTGTACTTTTTGGTAGTGATTTGTTTGCTTAAATTTGACCATGAAAGCCTTTTTCATGCAGTCTCTGAACATTTGATGATCAGAATTGTCAGTTTCTTTAACTTCTTTTTGCTGCAATCCCATTTAATTTCAGATTTCTGAGGCAGGTAAGTCTAATGAGCTTATCCTCTGCAGTAGGTTTAACTCAGGATGTTACTTTCCTGTGGCGGTCCTAGGGATGTGCACGAGTAGTCGAATACTTGAGTATTAGTTTTTAAATAAGTATTCAAAAAGTACAAATACTATTCAAATTTTGCTTTGCTGGCCATATATACAGTGAGATGAATGTTAAACACTGAACACACAAACTAAAACACAGTTATAACAGAATGCAGTGGGTGATGCTGTTGGGTGTGGACACAAGTTCATCACATTTGATGAGCAAACCGTTCTGTTAGTTTAGATGGACACCAAAATCTGGGATATTGCGAGAATGTGGCTTACTGCAAGAAAGCTGGGTTCCTGTTTAAATGTACTGTACAAGCAGTGTACCCTTTACTCCCCTATATGTGCAACTCGTCAGAAAGCAGCATCCCCGTAGCAACGTAATCCATGTGATGCTTCTGTAAACTACAAACATGGCATCCGAGACTTTCTTTTTCTTCGCTTTGTATGAGCTTAAATGCTTTCATTATTTACTTTTTTGCTTTCACGCATTGCATGTTTAAATGTTTTCAACAACAAAAAACACAGAACATAATATATGCTTGTTTTCGATAATTAGAAGCTTGTTTTTTTAAATGGTGATGCAACCTTTATGACTAAAAAAAATATTTTACAACTTTCTTTCTCATTTATTACCTTCATTTAAATAATAGAATATTCAAGTTTTTTATTATCTTAAAATTCAAATGCCAAATTATTGATGAATGCCCATCCCTAGGCGGTCCTCATGAGAGCTTAATAACAGCACTTTATGGATTAGGCGGCTGCACTTGAAGATACTTTCAAATTAGTTGCAATTGTCCAGTTTGACTGACCTTTATTTTATAAAATAATAATGTACTGTCGTTTGTTTTAGCTTATTAGAGCTGTTCTTGGCATAACCTTGAATAACAATAAGTTACATTTGAGTGGTCATTTTAGGTTTTAATTTAAGCAATGCCCCCTCAGTCAGACAACTGCACACCCTCTGTCAAAATGTTGTATTTTAACCATTTTTTTTTATAATTAAGTTATCGTCTTTAGATGTATTTTAACTTTTTTTTTTTTTTTTTTTGCAAGCCTATATTTTCAACTAAATTGCTAAATAAATAAAGCAAATGAATCCTTAAACTATTTGAAGTGAGTAATTGAACATTTCCAGTGGAAGGTCGGGACAGGAGTTACACTGACTTGCCAATTAACTGCTCTATTTTCCTAATTAGAATTTTGTTTTTCTGCTATGTAATTCAGTCAGAGCTCAAAGGCTAAAAGAAGGAAATGAATTTAAGAAAAGGATTTTACCTAGGATAAGGATGAATGAATTATGTAAATTCAGTAACTAAAAAGTGCAAACGTAAGTGGAGATGCGGTCCTCAAGACAAGAGTTTTAACACCAGCACTTGGTGCATTCAGTTGTTCGAAATGTGAGTACAGTGGTTTATTATCTTTTGCTGTGTTTTGATAATGGATATAAGTGAAGTTGTCTTAAACATTATTTAGGTTGATAAATGGATAGAATTTCATTCACTCAAACAAACAAAATTCATAATTACATTTTTTCAAATTGAATTTAGTAAGTTTTATTAAAAAAAAAAATACGATTTAAATACATTGAGTTTTTATTCATTTAATTTAGTTAAAAATTTCATGGAGTTTTGTTATGAAATTGAAATGCATAAATCTGTGCTCTCCACTGGATCATTTGATAAGACATTTATTAAACTACATTTTTGGCATATTTTGAAATGCTGACATGCCACAGTTTCAGACACATGTACAGGCAAGTGATAACAATAGTTTACAATAGTTACCAGGAAGTGAATGTATATCATGCACTCTGCTTTAAGAGGTGTTTAGGTTATTTTTTTTTATTTTTTATTTTTTAAATTACATAATCTTAATTAAGGGTCTTTCACATGACTCGCATCAGCTTTACTGTAATAATGTTGTATTAGCCACGACTGTAGTAACCAGGTTTTTTTTTGGCAGTAACAAAGGTTTTGATACAATTTCTGTAGTATCCATATGGATTCTAAAACTTGGTTTTAGTAATAGTAACCATAAAATAATATCTATGGTTAATTTTAAGGTTTTATATGTGGCTTATACTAACTAAATATTAAAGGGAAAACAAAAGCAGTCTAATCATTTTCTTTTTAGGCCCATACATATATAAAATATCTAAGTAAATAATAAAGTTACTAATTTTATCCAAAGAATTTCTATAAATGTAATTTAATAGGAGCATCTACGGTGGCCCAGTAGTGCACAACACAACGAAATTCAAAAAGCAAACATAAGTTCACAACACAACGGAAACAAGCCACAACACAACGCAAAAAAGCCGCAACACAACGGAAACAAGCCACAACACAACGGAATAGCCACAACACAACGGAATAGCCACAACACAACGGAATAGCCACAACACAACGGAAATGATCCCGACCACTAGGGGGCAGCGTCAGCACTAAAAAGCCGATATTTCACACACACACACACACACACACACACACACACACACACACAGCGTCAAACTCGGAGGAGAGGAGAGGAAAAACACATGTGAAAACAAAGCAAATGCAGGAAAATGAGTCAGAAGCACAGCAGCATTTGGAACCACTTTAATGATGTGGACAATGTTAAAGCACAGTGTAGAATTTGCCAAAAAAAAATATCGCATAAAGCCGGTTCTACGCACAACCTACACCAGCATGCGAACTGTGCACCCAACTGTGAAGCTAGCGGAGCTTCGAGAAACAGCTTTTTCTTTAATATGGGTTCTATTATGTTCAGATTGTATTTGTTTTGAATGTTGTTTCTATACATTAAAAAGTTCTAATGCAAATGCTTAATAGTATTATTTTTTCATAACAAATCAATGCATTTTTAAAGAAATTGTGAGACACTGCGAGTATGATTTCATTTAATAATTGAATTAGAATTGTTTTCACACCTATCATAGAGAAAACATTTTTTTTTTTTAAAGAGCCGTTTGTGAGCCAAAAGAGCCGGCTCTTTTCAGTGAGCTGAGTCAAACGAGCCGACTCACGAAAAAGAGCCGGATTGCCCATCACTAATCCAGACCGCCAGCGATAACGCATGGGAGATTGAGAGCAATTTACCGTTTCCGGAGACCACCTGTTCCCCTAGTGGTCGGGAGCATTTCCGTTGTGTTGTGGCTATTCCGTTGTGTTGTGGCTTGTTTCCGTTGTGTTGCGAACTTATGTTTGCTTTTTGAATTTCGTTGTGTTGTGCACTACTGGGCCACCGTAAGCATCGGTAATGGATCGAAACGAAAAATAGTGGTATCGCCCATCTCTAGTGAGCGCTGTCTGTCTGCTGGTGAATTTTAGCATTTCGTCACGATGAGCGGAAGGAAAAAAAATGTCCGATGCCATGCAACAATTTGCTAATATAATTCTAAATAATAAGACCACTAGTTAAAAACAACAACGATATTTTTATGTGAGGATCGATATTCTTGATACCACATCATAATCGATACTTTAATATCGAATCACACAAAAGTTTCGTTCGTTTATGAACGACCAATCGATAATGTCGAGTGAAAATAATGAAATCCTGTCAGATCCAAAGACATTACAGCGAACGCATTTGGTGAAAGCAACCTAAATTATTACACAGTCGCTTTTCAGACGAAAAATATTTTGGGGAAAACTTATTTCTTACGTACGAGCAAGCGAAACTACACTGTCACGGCTTTAAAACGCATTTAGCACGACTAGCAATGAAAGGAAACCATCGCATTGCAGTATCAACAGCTTGCTTATATTCTCACCTATTTATAGATATTTATTAAAATAATGTTTTTTTTAATGAATTTACCTCACAACGCTTTCCACGAATTCTTTCTGGAGCAGAAAGGTGCTTCGCTGTGCTGGGGCGTGTCGCACTCGCGTTCATGAAGGAGGAGACATGGATCACTTCCTCACACCCCGTCCTGCTGCCCAGGCGAGTTTAGACAAGAGCGTCTTATGGGATAGTTCACTCAAAAACGAAAATTCCCTCAACCATTTACTTACCATGTCATCCCAGATGTGTATGACTGTCTTTCTTCTACTGAACACAAACGACAATTTTTAGAAGAATATTCAGCTGTTGGTCAATGCAAGTGAACGATGGTCAGAAATTTGAAGCTCCATAAAGACAGCATAAACGTAATCCATACGACTCCAGTGGTTTAATCAATGTCTTCTAAAGCAATCCAGTTGGTTTTGGGTGAGAACAGACCAAATGTCTCCTTTTTCACTGTATATATTGACAGCTGTCTCCTTGGCGATCATAATTTCACATTCAAAGCGGTATTCAAGCTAGTGTGTGTTAAGTGCACTGAGCTTTGGCATGTTTCTGACATGGGACAGTCTTGAATACTTGGTGCCACGTGCACACACACTTAAAAGGAAGTTCACCCAAAAATGCTAATTTGCTGATAATTTACTCACCCTCAGGCCATTCAAGATGTATTTGACCTTTCTTCATCAAACAGGATTTAAGATTTTTAGGAAAGTATCCCAGGTTTTTAGCTTCATCCAATACAAGTGAATGGACACCAATTTTTGACGGTCCAAAAAGCATTTAGTCAGCATCAAAGTAATCCACTCGACTCCAGTTGATCAGTAATGTATTCTGAAGTGAATCGATACATTTTTGTGAAAAACAAATTGCCAATTATAATTGTATCAACTTTAAATCTGCGCTTCCAGCAGCTCTCTGTAGCCGTTTGAATTGACCTAACTCTCACGTGAAGTACGTTCCTTTGTGATAAACAAGAGTGGAACTTCTGAAATCTTGTGTGAACGCACACGCCAATGTGATATCACGCGATGCGATTCATTCATTATTGACAGGAAGTGATTTTTGTTTGTTAAAGTTTTAATTAGCAATTAGTTTTTCACACAAATGTATCAATTCACTTCAGATGGCATTACTTGATCGGCTGGAGTAGAGTGGATTACTCTGATGCTGACTAAGTGTGCTTTTTTGACTCAAAAATTGGTGTTCATTCACTTGCACTGGAATAAAGTTCAAATACTTCTTGGAAGGCCTGAGGGTGAGTAAATAAGCACAGTTTCATTTTTGGGTGAACTGATCCTTTAAGTATCAAGACTGCAAGTGTGGGTATTGGGACAGGGCAAAAGCAACAGGCATTGACTGGAGACTTGAACAAACTAATCAAAAGATTTTACCAGGAACATGTTTTTTTTTTTTTTTTTTTTTTTTTAAACTACTCCGTTTGTTAAGGTGTGCATTTTCAACAAGCCCCCATTCCCGAGGGTAGTTTCTGAAACTTTAACTTAAGTCACCAGATTGGGTGTCCTCAAAATGGAAAACATAATTTATTTATTTTTTTACTTTAAAATAGATGGAGCTGTCAACTGAAATGTACACCAAAGTTTTATATTGTACATATGAGTTCACAAAGATCTAGCATATGCAAAACACCCAAAAATCATATTTTTATTTATTCTTCCTCAAATATAAATCTCTCATAACACCAGTGGAATATGTCTGAACTTAATATCAATAAACTCATACATTAAAAGTTGTTGCATCTGATACATTTTTTTTTTTTAAAGGTCCAAGAAAATTAAGACAGTTTACATCTTTAGATTGACAGAAAAATAGTTAAGACAACTTTATTGTGTATCAAAATACTGTAACAGTCAAAACTTTAGACATCTAATATTTTTTACTTATTTTTTTTAATTCTAAAATACTGATTATACAAATGGCATTCGGGCACAGAGCTAATGAGCTGACAAGTGAGAGCATATGTGATCTTTTGAAAAACAAATTCCTAGTGTGTTTTACATACATTAACAATAAACCCATGACAAATCACCATGCATCTGTAATCTCCCTTTCATTACACCTTTAGCAAGTTCCCTTTACTGTTGCCAAAACAATCACTTTGCACAAGCCCTCTTTTCAAAGGTCTCTAATTTTGACATTGTTGCCTCTTTTACCCCACAGACATTTTTGACAATGTTGATTGAATTGGAAAAAAAAGAAAAAAAGATTCAAAACACACTGACAAAAGGGCAAATCCACAGAGCTATGGCACCAGTGTTAATTCAGTCTATGTGAAAGGTACAGGAGGGATGAAGCACTGTTAAGCTCTACTTCACCCAACTGCAAATTAAAAGCCTACAAGTATGTGCCAATTCAGCAGATGAATCACATCCATTTCTCCTGCTACTAAGCAATGGTTCCTTTTTACAATTACGGCTGGCACAGCGGTCTCCTAAACCAGGCAAAACATTGTAGCGCAGCTACACTGCGTAAGGGACAAAATCAGTAACAAACTGGTGTAAACCAACACAGGGAGCAAAAGCCACCAGGACACTCTCTGCTTTAAAACATTACTGGATGCAGCAAACATAATAGGATCAAAGTGTAACTGGCATACAGTGAAAAGGTGCTTTTTAACACCCTCTAACTTGAAAGCTGAATAGTGGTGCAAGATATTGGAAGAGAGAATCATACGGGAGAGAAGGACAGTGAGTTTTCAATGTTTATGTATTTGTTTATGACACTTGCAGGAGCCATAGAGTTGGAGGATTTGTTTGAGAGCCATTAGACTGTTATGTGGTATGGGCTCCCAGGGATGTGTTCATCACCCCATTTAACCACCAGGATGTACTCTCCTTTCTCCTTCAGCTGGTAGGACACATTATAGAGGCGGTTACCCAAGTGCTTCACCAGGATCTCCTCACAGGGAACTTTGGGTCCATCGACGCCAACCAACAGCATGTTCCTCCCTGTGTGGATTGGTGTAAATATATAAACAAATCTTTGCATTTATACACCATTCTCCGTTAATCCAATGGAATTGATTTGGCTGGTACAGCACCATATGTCTAAAATGACTCAAACTATGCAACTACATAACTCCATATATTTCTGAACTGTACCTGCTTTACTACAGTCCACACTGAAACTGTTCTTCTGTCCTATGAAGCCCTTGGTGAGCCCCAGGCCCTTGGCAGCTACACGGCTGGCATCGGAGCTGGCCCAGCCTGGTGCTGCTTGCTGGCTGGTCATCACACTGCGGGTCATCGGGTCAACCAGCACTGATGAGGTCTCGTGCATGCTGTGGCTATTAACCAATCTGGAACCTGCAGGCAGACACGTCACAGGTAGCATTTAATTCATGCATTATGACAACAATTCCAATTCCATCACCTATACATCCATCCTAAATCTAGGCAACATTAATTAAAAAGCAGCAAATGTTGGCAAAATCCCATTATATCCACTGCACGTAAAATGATTAAACACTATAGCGTTTTTCCTACCTGTAATTTTAGCTTTGAAGGGGCTGCCAACAATGTGGTATGGGCCACCATATTTAATAGAAATTAGGTAGTTTCCAGGAGCCATAGGTGTGTAGGTGACCTTGTAGCCCTCTGGGCATTCCTGACAGTCCATCTTCACCTTGGAAGGCCCATCAATGGTCACTGCCAATGCACCAGGACCAGCTGAACTTGTGTTCACAGTGAATTCACATGGAGATCCTGGAGAGCAGGTAGTGTTAGTTCAGTTTATTACACTTGCACATGACTCCCAAATCACCAAATTCTAAAAACATGAAAAGTATTGTACGTCAGATTTTACTTGTCACAATTTAAACAAATATAGTTCTTTGTACCAGTGGTGCCTCCTTCCAGACCAGCTCCATAAGCAGACACCATTCCTGGGTCACCAGCCTGGCCCATCTCACCAACACGGATCTTGAAGGGACTTCCAGGGATGTGAGAGCCATTAAACTTCACATCTATTAGATAAAGGCCATTTTCTCTAGGGATGAACCTCACAGCATACTTATCTGTGACGGAAGTGCGAGGAGAAAGGGCTTAGTTTGAAGATCAGCCATTGGAGCATACTGGAGTTATGAATCATGCTTAAGAACAAAATCTTCAACAAATCTCCAGTTTAAAAAGGTCTCATCTACATGTTTACAGGACTAAATATTTACCATTAATCTACCAACTGCATGGCTCATTTTGGTGCAAGTCAAACTACAATATCCAAATGCATCACTGAGTTACTGGAACAATTCTTAAAATCACAACACACTATAGCAAGTGATGCCCTCCTTAAACTACACAGATTAGCTCTGTTCGGTGCTGATCCGGGCCAGTTGGCGCAGTTATGCTTTCTTTTTCCACTGTGGTGCGGTTAAATCAGTGTGTACGTAATAGATACATCTTTTGGAGAGTGCTTGAGAGGTAAACATTGGAGCAAGTGCGCTATTGAGGATGATCACATTTTCCGGATTTAGGACTGCTTTTTTCCTTGGTTTTACAAATACATAGGAAAGACATGTCCCATGTCGCAAAAAGAAAAGCATAGAGGAAAAGGCGAGAGGTATACCATTATGTGCTGAGGGCTTGTGTTTGCAACCGGACATGAAAACACAAAAAGGTTAAATTTCCCAGACTAGCTAAAAAGAATATTAAATTAACAAAAGTATTATATGAGAATATATTGATACATTGAGTTTTAATGAGCAAGTTATCAATTTCCCTTATGAAAAAGGCATGTAGAAAAATAAATCTAAATAAAACTACCATCATAATATCATGAATATACACCAAAACATAAATTTTTATAAACTTCAGGCAAATATTAGTGAACAGGGTGAACTAGAAAGAACTAAAAGTGCTTATTAGTTAACTGACAATTGTGAGCCGCAACGTCCTAAAGCCGATCCACCAGCAAGGTTGAGAGCAGTTAGCCAACCGTGCTTCTCTGGAATTACGTTTATAATCATGCCATGCCAAATAGTGCTTAAGTGGAAATGCTACTGTAATATTTCCGTACTGTGCTCCAAACCATTCAGCCAGATGGTGGAAAAATGTATTTTGTCTCCATGGTTACCTTCATCAATCTCTGTGACACAGCACTCTTCAAGGGCTCCAGATGGGCTGTGAACTTTGGCGTCGATGACTCCCTTCACCCCATTTAGGCTCACAGCAAATGAGGCTGGCTGGTTCACCTTTAATCCGGACTCCTGCATTAACACGACACTGCCACACTCAAACTTGTGGCTTTGTTCAGCAAAACATATCTTCGAGACTCTAAAGATGGCCAATTTAAAATCAAAGAGATCTTCAATCCCTCTCTCTCTTACCATCAGGCTAACAGGGTTAAAGAGAGAGGCATGGAGATGCTATGAAACCCCCACCCCCAGCAATATAAAGATGTAAGTGCATAAAGACATATGAGCCTCTTTTGCCCTCTTTAACCCTTTAGCCTTTGACTTCCATCCCTGTTGCCCATAAAAGGCTGAAGGGCTGTTGGGAGCCTTTAGGACAAGGCACGAGAAATACAAACAGTCCTTCAGTATCCCAGAAACCCCAGCACAACCACTCAACACAGCAGCAACAGATAATTCTGACCTTTTTCATGCTGGGTGTGTGCAAATACTTAAGAAAAAAAAATTACCCTTTTAATATATGCAGCTTGCTAAACAAAAAAAAAATCATAGCTTGTACTTGATGTATGAGCATGTGTGTAGAAAGATGTGTTTTTAAAACACTCTCTCTCTCTCTCTCTCTCTATTTTAGAGGTACAACATTGCAATAAAAGGTAAAACAAAACTTCTGTCATTGTACTGCTTTCGTTTCTGTTGCAGCTGCTGTGCTAATGGTTGTCTTAAAGAGTTGTTTAGGGCGGACAAATGTCTGTCTTTCTCGAAGCCTCACCTGAAGACTGGCAACAGTGAGACGACGGGCATCATCAGTCGGTGAGGCCACGGGCACCACAAATGGACTGTCAGGGATGTGCTCATCATTGAACCTAATGGACACTTCATAATCACCTGTAACAGTAGGGGGAACAGTCAGCCATTAGGATGAACAAGTTTCCAGAAGTGTAATGTTCATAGAATGGAAGTAGAACCAAGGAGGAACAGAAGTCTCACCAGGCTCCTGCACAATGTAGGAGACACCGCTTGATCCATCCTTGCGATCTTCAAAAGCAATCTCTGCCTTGCTGGGTCCCTCCACTGCGATAGACAGACCACCGGCTCCTGCTTCACGGGTCCAAATGCTAAACTCGGCTACACAGGAAAGCAAGCATGCTGCATTAGTGTCCGTTCACCATCTGCTCTTTTTTCCCCCTTGTTTTTCTAAGTAAACATCCGCTAGTCGGATGTCATTGACTGTAGCACCATATATTGCCATTTTTTTTTTTTTCAGGAGCACAGTATTTAGACAATGTCAGGTTTAAAAAGAACTGCAACTTGTAAAAGCACATCGAGACCGCCGTCCTGTTATATCAGTTGTGCTGCACTTAGCTTTTTTTTTTAGCACAAGCACATATTCGGTCTTAACAGGCTCTTGGGCACTTGGGCACTTAAACTTATTTTGACTATTAATAGTAATAATAATAATCAACATGTACACAAACGACTCCTACCTGGCACTCCTGCCTCTGCTCTCTCTAGACCAGGGCCTCCAGCTCGGACCTTGTGGGCACCTCCTTCTCCAAGAGGGCCCACAGTGAACTGGAATGGGGATCCTGGGACATGCTGGCCCTGGTACTTCACACTGACTGTATGCACACCCATCTCTGTGGGTACAAAGCGAATGCAGTACGTGTTTTTTTCTCCCTCCATGATCTCTGCCTTGTGCACCTTACCAGATGGACTTGTGACCTGAGCAGTCATGTCTGCAATGCTGATCTCTGTCAAAAGGATACACATGGGATTACAGAGGGTAAATGGGTATAGGTGAATTGTAGGAGAGAAAAAAAACAGCGCGTGGATTAAGAATGATTAGCATTCATTTTCCGAGAACTTACCAGGGATCTTCAGACTTAGGTCGCACTGGCTACCAACATTGGCCACAGAAGCAGCTTTTCTTCTACGTGTGATGCTCTCCTTCATCCTTCCCTCTCCAGTCACTTTAACTGTAAAAGCACTTCCTGTAGCAAGAACATAATGGGTGAATCAGGTTAAACACAGTTTATTCATACAGTAATAAATGACCCTATACAACTGCCATTTTTGGAAAAAGAACACTGCTAGTAAACACCTGGAACATGCTGGTCAGCAAATTTGATGTTAATGATGTAATTTCCTGGTTCTGTGGGGCAGTATGTGACTTTGCAGGTGCCATCTTCCTGATCTTCAGTGTTAATATCCACCTTACTGGGACCCTCAATGGACAAACTGAGGCCTCCATATCCTATCAATAATTAAAAAAAAAAACCTTAGGCATTAAAATGAGTCCCATTTAACTAAATGAAAGCAGTATTTATAAATCTCCTTAGAACATGCTTAATTTACCTGCATCTCTAGTGTCGATGATGAATTCTGCTGGCTCAAAGGTGCGAGCATCACTTAGGCCTTGGCCAGTTACACGTACACGGCTGGCATCAGCAATCTCCGATTGGTTGATCATGACAGAGATTGGGCTATTAGGAATATGACGTCCATTTTTCTTAATGTTTACCAGATGCTCGCCAATTTCTTTAGGCACAAAGGAGATACCTGGAGGGAAAACACTAGGTGGTGAGAACAGGTCGCAGAGAGAGAGAGACACATAGAAATGTGTCGCTTTAAGAAATCCCTTTCATTCTACATGCAATTTCTAGTCCATTGACACTTACCCACATGCCCATTCCTGAGCATCTTGAGTAGGCACGGCTCCTCTCGGCCAGAGGGGGTGGTGAGAGATGCAGTTAGCTGGCTGAGGTCCAGCTCTCCAATGTCTAGAGGGATATCAGCAGCTGAGCCCACCTTCAGATGAGACATGCGCATCGAGTCGTCACCTGTTAGACATACATAGAAGTGATTCGATCATTCCAAACAAATGGAAGCGAAGTCCCCCCCCCGGCTCTTCTATCATACCTGTGATCTTTGCCATAAAAGGGCTGCCAGGAATGTGCTTGTCATTGTACTTGACGATGATGTTGTAGTCTCCAAGAAGAACAGGGAGGTAAGACACTGTGCAGGTACCGTCCTGATTGTCAGTGCAGCTGATGTCTGCTTTTGAAGGCCCCTCAATGGCCAGAGACAGACCACCTAATAAATATGATTTTTTTCTTCAGTCAAATACATTGATTTTTTCTAGTTGATCTGAAGCATTCTATAAATGGACAACCTTAAAAGCAAACTTAAAACCAGAGGTATTTTTCACAATGGATAAAATGATTGTACTAAAAGTCATGTAATATGAAAGAGGTGCATTGCAAAGCGTGTCTATACCCTCTCCAGCATCCTTTGTGTTGACAGTGAAGATTGCAGGCTTATTGACCATACCATGAATTAGCCCAGGACCATAGGCAGTCACATGGCCACTGTTGACGTAATCCACATAGAACTGCAATGGACTTCCTATGAGGGAAGAAATTAGCCAAAAAGTCAGTGAAGTTTCGGCCTTGGATATTCAGTGCGACTGCTGTGTGCATTTTCCATTTCCCTTTTTGATTTGTAACTAGAAGCACCTAATAAACAAGCAAAAAATAGTTTTCCTAAAAATTGATGTCCACATTGTAGGTGGACAGCAGGACAAATAATTTTAAGCTATAGAAAGTCAGATTTCTTTCATCAAATAGTTTGTGTTCAGGAGTGTTGGTTATTCATGTTTTTGAGACTTTATATAGATTACAGCTGATTTTCTATAAAGTAATGGCTAACAATCAAATCACTGCCAACCATGTTTATATACAATTTTGCATTATAACATTCTGAATCTATGTACAGATTATCATTATTCAATGTCTGCCAAACAGGTCGAGAGGTTCAAACAACATCTGCAGCATGAAACTGAACTTTTGACCAAATGTTAGAAGTGAATTCACTAGGCTGCATAGGAAAGCTATAGGATGCTCCCTTGCTCCCTAAATAGTGAATGACTTGACCTCCAGTGTGCTGTCTGTCTTCACTGGTCTCGGAACAGATTGAAATGATCCACTGAAAGCAACATTTTCCACCTTATGGATATGTCCATTGATCCTAAATGCAATTATGCACAGTAAATTAAGGATTTTAAATGGAAAGTTAGACCCATTGTCCACATACGTAAACATTGTTTTTTTTTTTTTTTGCCATTTCATGATAAATCGGTAGAATAAAAAAAAAAAAAAAAACACAAAAAGGCATATCGGATGAAATTAGAGACTCTACTCTGTGGACTCAAACAAGTTTTAATGTGAAAACTTAAGCTTGAATCTTCCCAGATGTAGTTTTGTTGCCGGCTGAAACTCGGCTGAAATTGGCGCCATGTTATTTTGTCACACGACTAGATGCGCTGAAAGTTTAGCCCTTTAATGATAGCCTAGAGTCTCCTGAACAGAGAACAGCAGTTTAAAAAAAAAATTATAATTATGCATAACCTGTAGCGAACCCAAAACTTAATGTCCAAGCAGGGTCTCACAAGGTTACAGTAGAGCGCCTAATGTCCAAATTTAGTGTAATTGCTAGAGAGAGAGAGAAAAAATATATTAGGCCTACAAATAGCGATTCTTGAGCCAGACGATTTAGAAATAGTCACCGATGAAAAATCTATTTTGTCATAATATAAAAACATACACACATAGGCAGGCCTAAATGTGTGTGTGCGCGCGTGTCAGAATGCTACAATGACTGATAAATATAGGAAGCAATATTTATGCCACCCATCCAGATCGGAGAGCAGTCATCTCTGTGGATGAGTTCCACACTAACAGATTTTCTCCGAGTAGTTTCCTCTTTTAATGCAACGCTGCTACAGCCATAAAAGCACGGTTTTGTTCAGAGTCGGACCTTAAATCCTCTGCTGTGATCAATGTTCCGGTTATTATGCATAATCCAAAAGTATAGTTGAGGTGTTGTGGAGAGTATTCGTAACAAGTCATTCAGATTTTGTCCGACAAGGCATTATTAAATATTTTAGCTGTAAAAAGGCTCAAACTGTTGGGTGTCGTAAACTACATGTTGCGCCCCCGCAATATTTAGAATTTAACGGTCAGGGTATTCATGCGCAGTGGCGGGTAATTTTGCACATTTACCCGCCACTGTCGACAAGAAATGCCGCTTGACACCAAAGACGCGTTAACAAAGGAAACACGCCTGACTGAATTTTGAAGATCAGACAAAATGCGCAATTGATTTTCTTTTCTGTTGAGAAGTTCATTAGCACTTCAACGCGATTGTGTCTCGCGGAACACGCGCAAATTGTGAGTTAGTTTTTCCCCCTCTGTCAGTCATCTGTGGGCAGTTTGTAAGAATAGTGTCGTCTATGAGAACGCTGCAAAGGATCACAGACCATCTCAGGATGTAGATGCAAATAACATGCACCGACATTAGGAGTACAGGGGAATTGCATGCGTGTCAATTCAGTACAGCCTCAGAAATGTTTTTTGAACAATTACTCTTTAGCCTCCATTTGTATGTTGAAAAATTATGATAATAGTAATAGCCCATCATGGTAATATACGATATATTTTATATTAAAACAATGTTTGACAAAGTATAATATATATATGTTTTTTTTATTATTATTGAATACAAAATGAAGCCTTATACAGGGCATCCGGAAAGTATTCACAACGCTTCACTTTTTCAACATTTTGTGGTGTTACAGCCTTTAAATTAATTATTTTCCTAAATTCTACAAACAATACCCCAAAATTACAACGTGAAAGAAGTTTTGAAATCTCTGTAAATTAAAAAAAAAAAAAAAAAAAGAAACACATGTACATGAGTATTCACAGCCTTTGCTCAATACTTTGTTGAAGCACCTTTGGCACCAATTACAGCCTCAAGTCTTTTTGTGTATGATGCTACAAGCTTGGCACACCTATTTTTGGGCAGTTTCTCCCATTCTTCTTTGCAGGACCTCTCAAGCTCCATCAGGTTGGATTGGGAGCGTCGGTGCACAGCCATTTTCAGATCTCTCCTGAGATGTTCAATCAGGTTCAAGTCTGGGCTCTGGCTGGGCCACTCAAGGACATTCACAGAGTTGTCCCGTAGCCACTCCGTTATCTTGGCTGTGTACTTTGGGTCATTGTCCTGTTGGAAGATGAACCTTCACCCCAGTCTGAGGTCCAGAGCGCTCTGAAGCAGGTTTTCATCAAGGATGTCTCTGTACATTGCTTCATTCATCTTTCCCTCAATCCTGACTAGTCTCCCAGTTCCTGCCACTGAAAAACATCCCCACAGCATGATGCTGCCACCTCCATGGTTCACTGTAGGGATGGTATTGGCCAGGTGATGAGCAGTGCCTGGTTTCCTCCAGACATGACGCTTGCCATTCAGGCCAGAGTGTTCAATTTGTTTCACATGGTCCGAGTCCTTCAGGTGCCTTTTGGCAAACTCCAGACGGGCGGTCATGTGCCTTTTGTGGAGGTGTGGCTTCCAACTGGCCACTTTACCATACAGGCCTGATTGGTGGAGTGCTACAGAGATGGTTGTTCTTCTGGAAGGTTCTACTCTCCCCACAGAGAAACACTGGAGCTCAGTCAGGGAGGTGACCAAGAACCCGATGGTCACTCTGACAAAGGCCCTTCTCCCCTGATCGCTCAGTTTGGCCGGGTGGCCAGCTCTAGGAAGAATCCTAGTGGTTCCAAATTCCTCCATTTACGGATGGATGCCACTGTGCTCATTGGGACCTTCAATGCTGCACACATTTTTCTGTACCCTTCCCCAGATCTGTGCCTCGATACAATCCTGTCTCTGAGGTCTACAGACAATTCCTTGGACTTCATGGCTTGGTTTGTGCTCTGACATGCATGGTTAACTGTGGAACCTTATATTAGACAGGTGTGTGCCTTTCCAAATCATGTCCAATCAACTGAATTTAAGTTGTAGAAACATTTCAAGGATGATCAGTGGAAACAGGATGCACCTGAGCTCAATTTTGAGTGTCATGGCAAAGGCTGTGAATACTTATGTACATGTGATATTTAAATTTTTTTTTTGAGACTTCAATACCCCATAATGACAAAGTGAAAAGTTTGTTTGTTTGCAGAATTTTGAGGAAAAGAAATGAATTTAATAAATTTTGGAATAAGGCTGTAACATGACAAAATGTGAATACTTTCCAGATGCACTGTACATGGGTTCCTTTGCAATAACTAGTCGTCTAGCGCAGACAATGCACTGACTGGTCAACTGGTAATTTTGCACATACCTACCTTTTACCTGCAAATTGTATATTACAAAGTGAAAAATTTTCATTAGAGACCCAACTGTTGTTCAATAGACATTTCTTTGAGAAAAAGTTTATTTTTATTAGGTTTTATATCAAAACAAAATAAATAATAATAAAAAAATATCCCAATACATATCGAATCAGCTTGGAAATATAATTTTAATATAGAATTGGGAGGTTTGTGGCAATTCCCAGACCCTTGTAATTGCACTGTAGATCTTGACAACATTAATTACCCTGGATACTTGCGTATGGCTGGATTGACATGAAATCGCTACACAGGTAATTTTACCTGGGATGTGTATTCCATCATATTTGATGTCCATCTCATGTAGGCCAGCCTCAGTTGGGGCAAATTTCACAGTGACTGTGCCATCCTTGTTGTCTGTAATATCTGGCTTGGTCACTTTTCCTGAAGGCATTCTTACGTCACCTGTGAAGCATCAAGTGTATATATAAGAATCTTGCATAGGAGGTCTTCTCCATTATACTCAGATTTGCAAGTGCATACCTGTAATTTCTCCCTTTTGAATGGTGAAAGGAATAACCAAGTCAAAGGGTCTCAGCCCAGCTACGTCCAGTCCATTCATGCCCATTGGTCTGTCTGTGGCCTATGATGGAAAGAGTGGGATCAGAAACAAACTAAAACCAACCATGGAGGTGGACACTGAAATCAGTTGGCCATCTGAAACGGAAGATCTAAAAGCTACAAATCTTCATCAGTGGGTCTGAGGTCTTCATTGGTATATCTGAACTTGCACATTACTTTGTTGGATATTTCTCTTTATTCCTCTGTTTTTATTAGAGATGCATCTCGGGTCTATCTTGATCCTTATGATATAAAATCAAAAGCACAAAATCCATTTATCAAACAACATCCAGATAAATCGAATTATGGCTAGCATCTTGATTTTTAGGTCAAGTGCAAACATTAAGTAAAGATGGTCAAGCAAACATTTTATACAAAATTTTATGAATGTAGAACAGCAGACAAAACAGCAGACATGACAATAGCTCCCTAAATTATGAACAAACAATAGGAGATGGAAAAAGAAATAACGATGAGGGTGATGACATGGACGATGATGCAGCGACCGACACTGTGAGAGAACGATATTCTAGGGATCATTCAGTGACTGGCCAGTTTGGAGAAGGGCCGGAGTTAAAGCCAAGCAGACAAATGGCAACATGACCAACAATAACAAACCACACAAAACATCTAGAATGGCACCATGATGACACAAAGACATTGAATGGCGTCCAACATACGGCATAAGCTCTGTAAAAACCAGCCATTTTGGTAAATGTAGACCCACATTTATTCCACAAACTCAGAAACATGGGATATTAGATGCAAAATCCTGAATCTGCAGGAAAAGAAAGAGGATGAACAAAAAGGAAGGACGAAGGGCTGTTTGGGGACTCATAAGTAGCAGAGCAGGAGATGCAGACAGGGGATGAAAAAGGGGCGTGTCAGTACCCATGGCTGGCCCATGTTGGGCGCGTAGGCGTACTGCAGGCTCTGGGTCTGCTGCATAAGTTGGTCAGGGGAGGCACCTTCCATAGCCTGAGATAGGGCAACAGAATCATATATAAAATCCATCCAATAACAAAAACTTCTGGTTCAAAGATGGTCAACCAGGAAGTGGTATTAACTTGTCACTGCAAGTTGCATGATGCTGCTTACTATAAAGACAAGGTAATTTCAATTTAAGCTAAGAATTAATTCATTGTACAGATGTGCCATTCACAGTTAATCATGATTACTTGATTCAGCAACCTCCCAGTTATCAGACACATTTGCTCAGAGTTAAATGGAGTAGTATTTGGCTGGACTTGTGATCTCAACACTACCCTCTCCACGTAAAATAAAATAGCTTTTATTAGGCCATTCCTATGACTGAAAATTATTTAAAACCTTTCAAAAAGGCCCATTAATTTCTTTGAGTAAAACTATTGATGAGGGAAAATTACTGAGTGAACCTTTAACACGGTATCTGGCTCAGAGTGAAGGCCAAGGGCATGCAAGTTTGTCACAGTTTGAAATGACTGAACGGTGATCCATATGAATGAAGTATCTTGTGTAGTATATACATACCGTTACTTGGAAGGGGCTATTGGGAATGTGTTCTCCGCCGAAGCGCACACAGATGACGTATTTCCCAGGCTGGGGTGCGGTGTAGAAGATGTCAAACGTTCCATCCTCATTCTCAACAACATCCACATCCACCTCGCCTCCATCTGGAGTGCACACAGTGCATGTCACCTTGCCCTTTCCAGCGGCCTTCGCATCGACAGTGATGACTGTCTGCTCTCCAATCTGGATGGTTGGACCAACTCCAGCCCCTGCAGAATAGCAAGAACTGTTTATGAACAAGAATTCATGCTGGTAGAAGTTTTGTTTTTAGAGATTTTAGTACCCATCCCTCTGCAGTGATATTCAATCATGCACTAGATGCCAGCATCTGGAACTTTAAGGCAACAGATGGGTTAGGAGAAGTTGGATCCATCATTCAAAAAGAGTTAAACTCAGATTTTAACAATATCTATGATGCACTGCAATCTATACTTTTCTTCCACTGTGACTTTAAAAAGCCAACAATCAGATCCAGTATCCTTTTTATCCGTTACCTCAATTTCCAGAGCACTACTGTATATTTAATAATGCAACCAGTAACTCCAAAAGAAATACACAAGCTGGAAAAAAATATTAATATCAGTAAAATCACTTACAAAAAAAATCAAGTTCATGGCAAGTTTGTCAACAAAAATTGTCCATTGATGCCAGAGGTATGCTGCAGCTTCACCACTACAGATGAAGAGCTGCAAACGTCTGGCAAACACAGTTGCAGCAAAACACAACCTCATATGCATGTGAAAATTAGTGACAAATTTGCTGTAAATTTGATGAACGTTTGCAGCTACTTGCCAGAACAAGATATTTTGAAAGGGTTTCCACCATATAGGCATATTAAAGCCTTGGTAAGTTAGTGATTAGTCCCCTGCAATTGACAGAATATGTAATACCAGTTACATCAAGAACAGAGAGAAACAAGGATTGGACCCTTTTAAAAGGGATAGTTCATCCAAAAGTGAAAATTATCTTATTTCTTCAGCACAGCACAGATTTTTTGAAAATATTTCCACTCTGTAGAGCTTCACAATTCAAGTGAATGGTGATCAGACTTCTGTAGCTCCAATAATCACAAAATAAACAAATACTCCATACCACTCCAGTGGTTAAATCCAGGTCATCAGAAGCAATCTAAAAGGTGTGGGTGAGAAACATAAAAATGTAAGTCTTTTTTTACTCCAAATCTACACTTTCACATCTGAAAGTCACATGTGGTGCCTGTTTAGCTTCACTTTTGCATCTGAAAGTGAAATTTCAAGTGGAGATTTAAAGTAAAAAATTATATTGTTCTGTTTCTCACCCACACCTATTATATTGCTTCTGAAGATATGGACTTAAAGACTGGAGTCTTATGGATTATTTTTATTTTTACTTTTAATGTGATTTTTGGAGCTACAAAAAGGTCTGATCACCATTAACTCGCATTGTATGGACCTACAGAATAGAGATATTTCAATAAATCTTTGTGTTCTGTTGAAGAAAGAAAGTCATACACACCTAAGATGGCATGAGAGTGAGTAAATGATTAGAACATTTTCATGTTTGGGTGAATTATTCCTTTAAAAACAAGTGATCATACATATAGATTTCACTACTGTAATACTATCAAAAAGTCAAAAATCGCTCTCTCTCTCTAACACACACACAGGAAAGGAAAAAGAAGTCAAATAGTAAAAATAAACTTTAAGTAGTGCCATTCTGCATGCAGAACCAAATTAAAAGTTTAGCATTATTCAAAGCGCTTACCCAAACCGTGACCTCCAATTGAGACTGAGACCGTGAAGCAGAGCAAAAAAAGTGAAATAGTAACAATCAGGGCAAAATACAACAAATGTGTGCAAAACAGAAATAAAATAGAGGTGAGGAGTGAGTGATTGTGAAGGGAATGTGAGCAGCGCTACACAAAAGGTGTTGTCTGTGCATTTGATTTTTTGCTCCCAACTTCCCACCCACTTTACACAAGCAACAAAAACAACTCCTTGGTGGCATCCAGCCTGAACATTGAGGTTTAGATTAGACCGAACAATGGCTCAAAGCATAAAGTGAGCTATCATAATATTCAGTTTCAAATGGCTCCCCAACCACAGGATTACTCTGATCCTGTTACTATCTTTAGACAAAATAAAATTAGAGGCACATTCTTATTCACTTTTCTTCTAAATTTACACCAGTAGTTTGGCTCATTTTGTAGCGAAACGTGGTAATTGGTACAATAGTCTCTATAATATGGACATAAGGGCTTTAATAACACAATTCAGCCCAAAATATGGGTTTGCACTGAAATATGGGCACATGGTAGTATCAGTGCTGTAGCAACGTAATAGATCTGATTTGTACATACCTGTGACTGTGCATTTACTGGCATCCCCTGTGGGCAGAGCTCTGATACGATATGGCGAGTATGGGATTTCATCACCGCCATACTTTATGAGAATGGTGTAGCGGCCAGTCATGTCCGGTACATAGGACACAAGGTACGTCCCATCCTGATTATCACGAATGTTGGCTTTCTTTGGCTTTCCTTCAGGGTCCTAAAATTAGCATGAAAGGAACCAAACAATAATGCAGTGTTATACAAATAATGCACAGTTTGCAAAGCCCAGCAACTTTTCATTTAGATACGGTTGTTGGTTGTAGAAATCTACTCACAGTGATCTGGACAGCCAAGAGTCCCTCTCCTGCATCTTTGGCATCAATAGTAAACTCCACAGGCAGACTGGCAGGCACACCAGTGGTATTCAGACCAGGACCACTGGCACGGACCTTACTAGCATCATGAGTAGGCAGAACCTTTACCTTATAAGGGCTGAATATAGGAGACAAGAGTTTGAGAGGGGAGAATGTGTTTTTTTTTTTTTTTTTTTAAAATGGAGCGTGAGGATGGGAACCAAGGAAGTGGAAAAAAATAATTCACTAAACAAACAGAGTAGGAAAGAGTGGATAATGTGAAAGGAATTTATGGACACATGGCTGTTTACCTGTGTGGGATCTCATCATCTCCATAGAGGACATTAATAGAATATGGCCCCTCTCTGGAGGGTACATAGCTGACTGCGTGAATCTGGTCACCATTATCCACCACCTCAACAGGCTCCATAATACCTAGAGGACATACAGTATGCAACAATGAAATGAAATTCAAACAAGCTCTTCTGCACAAAGGGACCATTCTTGAATCGTGCGCTTACCTTTGGGTCCCTGCACTCTGACCAACAAGGGAGCCACTCCAGCTTTGCTCGCGTCCACTGAAAAGACCTGCGGGATATTGGCACGCACGTTGTTTCCGAGTCCTTGACCCTGACATTTCACTTTAGTTGCGTCAACTGTATCGTGGACAGGTACAGAGAAAGGGCTTCCTGTGAAGAAATTCAACAGCACAGGGACCTTATTAGGATCTGCAAGGCTTTGAGTCTTTGACACAAATTCAATATGACACAAACTTCTAGCATGAGTTGAATAAATACTGACCAGTGATTGGTTGACCTCCATAGGTGACATTGAGGTTGTATGTGCCAGACTCATATGGGATGTATTCAACACAACAGCTGCCATCTTTGTTATCAGTGCAGGACATTTTGGCCTCAGAAGGTCCCTCCATAGCCAGCCCCAGTCCACCTGTACCAGCCCCACTGCACAGAAGGAGAGAAGTGATGCAGAAGACATGGAAACCAGACACCTACCTTTAAAGCAGTCAGGTTTCAATCCAAGTTGCAAATTTAATTTAATTTACGTCCAAAAAATCTGAATATTGCAAAAACAACTGCAAACTAACAGCGTTTCCATCCCATGTGATCAAGATAACAAAATTATCACTTCTGATGAAATAGTTAAAAAAAAAAAAAGCCACTTTGGCTCTTATTTAGAGCCCACAGACAAAACATTCTGATGAACATCAGGTTTGCCAATGATTGGCATAGGTGCCTTATCTCTTGGAAGCATGTCAGATGGTTCTGGAATGTAATTGTAGCTAGGGCTGTCATGATTATGAAATTTGGCTGATGATTTATTGTCAAACAAATAACTGCAATTATGATGATTATCTATGTTTTAGGGCCAAGACAATTAATTGTCTCTTTTCAGGCTTTCACTTTAATTGTCATAAACTGTAATTTCTTAAAGTGCATGTGTACTTCATACACCAGAATTCATTATTCCATATTTAACTTGAAATATATAAATCAAATAATAAAATAGGGATGTATGATTTCCTTTTTAGGCTTTATTGTATTAAGTATTTTGCAATTAAAAAGAAATTATGTATAAGTCTCTTTTTGGTCAACTTTACATTTACATGATAGTTTTTGGAATTTTGAAATCATGATAGATTTTTTTTTTATAAATTTGTTTTTTATTATATTTATATATTATGCTATAGTAAAATATTTCAGTCTTATTTTTTATTTATTTATCACTCCACAGAAATCAGTCTGTCACTGCGTGTCATTAACACTGCGTGTATGAACCCATTATGAGCCGAAACATTTTGCGTTCACCATCAAACTGTTTGATAATTTCACGAGAGTTTGGCACCAGCCTCTGCTGATGGTGTGCACATCAGAGCGCTTAAGACACAAAAATGCACCATTGAAATAGTTGCTTAAAATGACATTATTTAGCCATTAAAATGTGATTGGAATTTGAAGTGCACAATAAATCAAAATACCACAATCAGACGATTATATAATAATAATAATAATAATAATAATAATAATAATAATAATAATAACAACAATAACAACAACAGGCCTAATGGTAGCCAATCATTTTGATGACTGGCATTTCAGAATGAACAGAGAAACACTTAAGATGCTATGTTATTATATTGTTCCACGGGCTAGTCCAGTCATGAGCATATTATGCAGTCACATGACATGAGGTTGTATGTCTTTTTTGATTCACATCCAGGAATTTCTTAGTTAAATGCATTTCTATCATACTTTATGCGAAGGCCTTCATACTGTTAAATTATCCACCACAAGTGTGCCTTAGTTTGTGAATGTTGAAAATGTTATGTGCATCTTTGCATTTTATGTAATATCACAAAATGTGAAAAATATATGTGGATGGAAACCAAGTCATTGACAAATGTGTGTGGGTTATTTTAAGAAACCGCATAACATGATCAACACAGCATGATGAACACTATGCCGATTGCTGAATCTACCCACCGTGTCTCCACTGTAAATTTGTTGGGTTTGTTGGTGATGCCAGAATGAAGTCCTGGACCATGCACACGCACACGTGCTGGATCACAACCCTCAGTCACTGCAACACGGAATGGGCTCTTGGGAACTGGGCTGTCATCGTAGGCAACCTCAACACTGTGCATGCCTGTCAATACAAGTCAAAAGATAAGAAAAACAATTCTAATTATTCCATATTAACAGTGAATGTACTCTGGTGGGACAGCACATTAAATTTGGGACTTGTTACAATACTGCAACTCACCCTCCTCATAAGGAGTGTACTCCACTTGGTAGGTGCCATCTCCAAGGTCTCTGATGAGAGCTTCAGTGCGGTTGCCAGATGGGTTGTTGATACAGGTCTTGATGTGATTGCCCCCCGTTTTGGTGAGAGCGCGTGCATCCACAGTGAAATCTGTTGTGGCCTCCCGGAAAACTCCTAAAAAGGTGAAAAACACTAAAAGTGAACAAAAAGACAAGATACCAAGCACTCTTCCTCAATTAAGAGGATTCCAAGCTACCTTTGCCCTCCACTCCAGGTCCAAACACTTTCACACCACTGGTTTCTACAGCTGGTTCCACACTGAGCATGGCTGGGAAGTTTGGCACATCCTGATCACCATAGCGGATAGTCAGAGTATAGGCTCCAGGGTACAGAGGGATATAAGTGATTGTGTAGGTTCCATCCCCATTGTCTTGAATATGAACTTCAGCCTCCGTTCCATTGTCTGAGATTATCTCAATAGTAAGTTCTGCAGGACCAGCATTCGTGCAATCGACCACAAACTGTCCAGTCTCGCCAACCTTAGCTCGCTCCAGACCTGGCCCGGAACATCGCACCTACTCATGAGTAAAGACATTAGGAGATGAATGAAAGACAAAAAATTTCTTCAGCAAAAGCCAGTCTGGGATGCCAAAACCACTCAATTAGAAATTGTGCAAAATTAACCAAATAACGGTTTATAGAACAAGAACACAATGCCAGAGTTTTTACTGATGCCTTTTTGTCACCTTGTTAAACCGGCAATAATATTTGATTCCTAGGTTGAGTGAAGTATCCAAACATCCTCACCTTAGATGGGTCAGTGAGTGCAACTGCTTTCACAGGGAACGGACTGCCAGGGATGGGGGCTCCATCATAGGTCAGTTCTACCTCATAGGGTCCCTTATCTCTGGGGATGAAACGGACCTGGCTGGTTTCTGGGCTCAGGCCTTGTTCAACTTTACAGGGTACTGATTTACCAGCTGGACCAATGACCTTTGCGCCAACCTTGCCCTGACCACCCGCTCCTTTGGACTTGACCGTGATCTCCTGATCCTTGCCAACTGTCATCGCTGGAGAAGAAAAAGCAGAGAGTTGGACAATCTGAGGGTTATAACCAATGAAATAGAAGGTACAAATATAACTCAATAACAAAGTAAATTGATCCCAAAACCGAAAACAAAGTGATAACTTACTGTCTCCAAGTCCTGCCAATTTAACTTTACTGAGATCCAGGGAGGGAGCAACAGACACAGCAAATGGGCTCTTGGGAATGGGATCACCACCATAGGTGACACCGACACCCATATTACCCTGCAAAAGAAATAGGAATTGAGATTCCACTAGTACTCAACAATTGCCAATCTGGTAAATTCACATTCGGTGATATTCTGCTCTAAGGTCAAGATATCAAACAGCCAAGGAGAGGAGTTGAAATATCACATGTGAACTCACCTGTTGGACAGGTGTGTATTTCACTGTGTGGGTGCCATCATGATTGTTGATGATGCCAAAGTCACGAACCACCTCTGCCTTGTTGGGTCCAGTGAACTGAGCATCAAGCTTAGCTTTTCCTGCAGCCTTTGTGTTCACAGTGAAGTGAGTGGGTTTGTTCAGCTCAACACCTTCAAGGAAAATAAAGGTAGGATTAACATCTGTATTTGGAGGAAAGCACATCCTCAGAACATTGATGCATTTCAGAAAAATCTATGTTTTCAAAATGATCTTTCTTTACTCATTTGTTACAGTAAAAACATTACTACTGCCAGAGATGCCCATGTTAATTCCCTTCTTCATCTCACCTGTGCGACTGAGTCCAGGCCCCTCTGCTTTAACCTTGCTGGCATCATGAGAGGGATCAACCTTGATTCTGATGGGTGTCATGGGAATGGCCTAGAAGACAAAACAGTTTGAATAAATGGAAACACTCTTAAACATGCATATAAATAGACACACACATCTTGGCTCATCTTACCTGATCAGCAAACAGCACCATTATTGTGTAGCTTCCCGCTCCAGGGGGAGTGTATTTAACAGTGAAAGTGTCATTGTCATTTCTAATGATGTCAAAATCGATGTCAGCTTCAGCAGGTGCCACAACACCTGGTGCACATTTAATCCCTATGCTGATGTCTCCTAGAAAACAAAAAGGAGACATCAGCATAGTCAACATGAGTCAGGCAGTTTTACCATTTTAGAATTGAAGTTTTTACCCTGTCCAGCCTCAGAACAGTCCACATTAAAGTAGGTTGGCTCAAATGCCTTCAGGCCTGTCTTGGCCACCCCAGGTCCTGATACCTTCACCTTGTTTGGATGGCATCCTGCACCAATGTTCATCTACAAACAGAGGGAATACACATTGCCTCCCATCAGGAACAGATCTGAAAACTACTAAGGATTTTCAAGACTAAAATGGACCCTTTCTGACCCTGAATGGACTCTCTGGGATGTTGACTCCACCCCAGGACACCATGACAGTGTGTTTGACAGGTTTGCGAGGGGTGTAGCTACAGCTGTATGATCCATTACCATTATCCTTCACCTGCACGTCCACTGGGTTCCCATCACGGTCCTGAGAAGGAATGAGGGAGAGACATTTAGTAGCCCAATTTAGGGAAATATGGTTATTTATGGTATTTATTATGGTATAGATGCACACCCGAGCCTGGATCTTTAGAGGTGCTTTGCCACCCAGTTTGGCATCCACAGTGAACTCCGCAGGTTTACCTACTGAAAGGCCATTGCTCTGTAGACCTGGACCATAAGCCTTCACCTGAATTCCAAAGATCACAATAGTCACAAAACATGAACACTGGTGTAAATCATCCTCATCAACAATAACCAGCCAAATTAGATCTACATAATAAGAACCAAATGGCATGAGTTACTAAATGCTGATACAATTTTGAGGAACAATTTCTTTACATATCAGTTGGTGCTAAAATGGAGGCAAGCTCAGCACCTTGTCAGGATAGAAGTCTTTTCCTGGAGCTGACATGATCTCAGCCATGAACGGGCTGAACTGGATGTCCTCATTCCTACAGAGCACATGAACTGCATATTCACCCGGTTCTGTTGGCCAGTAATGCACGTCACAAGAGCCATCTCCCTTATCATCACATTCGATTTTAGCTGGAGACGGACCCTCTACTGAGAAACCTGAATGCATTGAATTAGGATTGTAGCTTTGGATGGAAATGTTTATTTAATTCAAAGTAATGCAATTAACATATGCTATTAAAATGGACATTCAAAATTGGAGGAACTTACCCAACGTCCCCACGTCATCCCCAACGGCCTCCACAACAAAGTCAGCAGACTTGCCCACAACACCACTCTCTAGTCCTGGACCCCATGCCCTCACCTGCTGTGGTCCTGCTTCAGTACCAATCTTCACCTCAAATGGACTAAATGGAAAAAGTGAGAGAGAAAGTGAATTTAAAGCATTTTAAGCACTCCTCTCCATAAATTTTTTTTTTATTGGTTATTAACGTTGACCTTACCTGCATGGGATGTGCTGTCCACCCCATGTGATTGTGATGATGTAATTCCCGGGTGTGGTGGGGTAATACTCAAAGCTGTACATGCCATCTCCCAGGTCCTTCTTCTTACAGGGCTCCTCAAGACCCTCTGTGCAACAAACCCAATATTTGTGTTGCTCGTTCATTAAACAACTAGTACATTAGCATAATAAATTAACATGGGTGGTACATGGCACTGTGAATGTGTTTATAGGACTATTTGGTGTCCACTCACTGGGCCCTTTGATGGTGACCTTCAGGTCTCCAGTGCCAGCTCCTTTGGTGTAAACTTTAAAATCTGCAGTCTCCTTGATCCTCAAGCCTTTAGGCTGTAGACCACGGCCCTTGGCTTTACACAGGCTTGGATTACAGGCTGGTTAAAAAAAGAAGTTTGTACATTTACGTTTATTTCCTTAAGAGGTGTTGATCCAAAGTGCATTCAAGGTATACATATGATCAGTTTTTGGGTTCCCTTGGGAATCAAATCATGACCTTAGTGTTGCTAATGCCATGTTCTACCAGTTTTTAAATAAATATATATATATATATATATTTTTTTTTTAACCCCCTCCATGACTAACACCACTTTAAATGACAGGCAGGAAAACAAGGATCATCTTGGTGTAGAGATACTAAGCACTGTTCCTGGTAGAAGTTCTTATCTATCTCTGTCTTAACCCAAATAGCCTTACAAGAGGAAGTGTATGTGGCAAGAATGACTGTATTGGTGGAGAGTCTGATATTAAAATGCCATTTAAATATTCCATTACACTAGTGCCCCATGTGTCAATGAGTCACAAGAATTTTGTTTGGCTTTTAAATGCCATGGATAACATTCTTTACAGTCTCTTGAGAAACGAAGACATCTATTAACACTTATATGGGCAGTTAAGCATTTCTCAGGTCAATATAATCAATAGAAAAGAAAATGCAACCTAATTAGATTAAAACAAGGTAATATAAAAGTCTAAAGCAACTGAATGTGAGAAAAGGACATGGACAGTACAACAGCAGGTCAAGTACCAAACACAATTCCAAGGAAACAGGAAATGACATCGAAAGCCAAAACGAGGCAGCTCCAAAGAGAGAGGAGATACCAGTTGATGCAGACAGCAGCCGTCCTTCAAAAGGAGAGACAACTGCCAGTGAAGAAAAACAGTTCAGGAAAAATAGAAGTTTTGCAGGAAAAACAAAAAACAAACAAACATACAGCAAGGACAGATAAAAGAAACCTAAACTTTCAGCCCAAGGCCATAAACATATTTAACAACTACATGTATGCAGACCCAAGTCCTTGGCCAAAGCATTGCAGAGACACTGTCTGGTTGAACAATGTGTGTTTTTGTGTTAATCTGGTGGTAACAAACCTTTGTATTCAAGGGGGTTTATAAAGTTACCTTTATAAACTTTATAAATTTATAGTGTTATCAAGATGTTTTATTCAGCTATAAATAAATATATTGACTACCTTACTTGTTTAGCAATATTCTCTTCAAACTGTTGCTCTGCAATCACCATAGAAGCAGACAGTTCACACTAATGGGCTATAAATCGCCCACTGAGTCAACATAATGAAAATAAAACTCATACTTCCGTTGCATTAGAAATTGCATTCCGACACATTTAGGAACACAACAACGTACAAAATACAGCTTGTATAGCTAGCAGCGTCTGCATTCCCATACTTTCATAGAGTATGTTTCGGCTTAATTTTTACAAAGTCTATTTATGGCAAGACTGCAGTATTTGTCTTTCCATGCCTCATTTAACTGAATCCTTTGCGTAGATCCTCCTCACCTACTTCCTTTTCCTGTCTTTCACACTTACACTCATGCTTAGCCCTTCCGGTATCCTCTTACCTTCTCCCACATGGACTGTGTAAGGGCTCTTGGAGATCTGTCCCCCAGCAAAGGTGATATAGATTGTGTGTTGTCCCTCATGGGTGGGCTTGTAAGTGCATCGGAAGCTGCTGTTACCCTTATCATCAACCTGGGATTCGACAGTATCCTTTTTTCCACTAGGGTCCACAATGACCACCTCAACCTCTCCTACTCCTGCACCTGAGAGAGAATTGGAGTGTTATAGGATTTTAGTCTAATGTCTTACATGTTATGTTTAAAGTGAGTTTACCCATAAATTTGAATTTCTCTCATCATTTACTCCAGCTCATGCAATCACAGATGTGTATGACTTTCTTCTGCAGAACGCAAACAAAGAATGTTTGAAGAATGTCTCCGCTACGTATGTACATACAAGTGAACGGTGGCCAGAACTCTGAAGGTCCAAATATCACATAGGTATCATAAAATGAATCCATGTCCTCTAAAGCTATCTAAACGGTTTTGGGTGAGAACAGACCAAACTCCTTTTTCACTGTACATCTTAACAGCAGTCTCCTTGGCGATCATGATTTCAAGCTTGATTACTACTCCTATAGTGCCATCTAGTGATCTGTGCATGCATCAAGCACTAGGAAGTGTAAATGAGCTTGAAATCATGATGGTGCCAAGAGACTGCAATGGCAAAATGTACAGTGAAATAAGAGTTATATTTTGGTCAGCTCTCACCCAAAACAGATTGGATCACTTCAGAAGACATGGATTAAACCAATGGAGTCGTATGGATTAATTTTATGATACTTGTGATATGGCCACCATTCACTTGCATTGTGAGGACCAACAGAGCCAAAATATTCCTCTAAAAATTTGTGTGGTGCAGAAGAAAGTTACACCGATCAGCCACAACATTAAAACCACCTTCATAATATATAGTGTTGCTCCCCCTCGTGCCGCCAAAACAGCACCAACTCGCATCTCAGAATAGCATTCAGAGATTAAATTATTCTCACCACAATTGTACAGAGGTAATCCGATTTACCGTAGACCAGTCTGGCCATTCTCTGACCTCTCTCATCAACAAGGCATTTCAGTCCACCGAATTGCCGCTTCTTGGATGCTTTTTGTTTTTGGCACCATTTTGAGTAAACTCTACAGACAGTTGTGTGTGAAAATCCCAGCAGATCAGCAGTTACAGAAATACTCAAAGCAGCCCATCTAGCTCCAACAATCATCCATGTGATTATCTAATCAGCCAATCGTGTGTAGTGCTGGGTATCATTAAAATATTTCGATATCAATACAGATATCTTGATTTCGATGCCGGTTCCTAAACTATACTTTTTTTTATACCAATTTTATGAAATCCGTTTAAACAAGTTAACAAACATTACCTAAAAAAAAACGTTATGGTTTTATTTTTTCAGTCAGACTTTACTACAAAACTACACTCAAAGACTCCTCTCCTGAGCCTTCTTGTCTCATGCCAGGGTCGGCAGGGGCTATAACATTAATGTGGAGGAGGAAAAAAACAAGAAAGCTCAACTGTTAATTCAGCCGACCCCAAAGATAAGTATGGTTTAACATAACCAGTTTAATGAGAGTTAAATTTGATCCGTTACGGTCAACCTTAAAGCATTTTTAGCATCGATTTAGCTAGCTATCTATAGCCATACATCCAAACAATACCTAACGTTACATAGGTCCCAGTTTATAGGACTGTCACCGCACACAGAAACGTTAATTTAACAAGTACACAAGAATGTACCACTACAAGTTAGCCGATTTTGTTTGTTGGTTTGTTTGCCTTACTTATCGGATTCCCAGTCATAGCGCTGCTGCATTCATCAGTAGATTTGGGAGGACTCGTGTGGTGGGCATGTTGAAGGAAGCTCTGTGGCAAATATTGCATTGCGTGCGGTTGCATCGAACCTGGTGAAATGTAGCCACAATTTTGATCTTTTCCACATCTTTTACATCTATGGGGGTTGGGAGGCATACACACTACATCCTCACGTGTGAGCCACGTCTCTGGGCATAACCGGGATAAATTAGTGTTTTTCCTTGATGCCTAGAAACAGCCAAATCACCGGCACTTTTAGATTTGGGCACATCTAGCATGCTACACTGACGTTGACGAGATTAACCCCTTAAGTATCGAAATCTGGTACCAAACGACAACACTTTTTTTGATACTCGATTGTTTAGAGGCAATTCGGTCAGTGCCTAAAACGTATCGAACTCTATACCCAGCCCCAATTGTGTGGCAGCAGCGCAGAGTATAAAATCATGCAGATACTGGTCTGCAGCTTCAGATAATGTTCACATTAACCATCAGAATGGGAGGAAAAACGTGATCTCAGTGATTTGGACCGTGGCATTAAAGCTGGTGCCAGATGGGCTGGTTTGAGCATTTCAGTAACTGCTGATCTCATGGGATTTTCACGCACAACAGTCTCACAAATTTATTCAGAATTGTGCCAAAAACAAAAAAAAAAAACATCCACTGAGTGGCAGCTCTGTGGACAGAAATGCCTTGTTGATGAGTCAGAGTATGGCCAGACTGGTTCGAACTGAAAAAGTCTACGGTAACTCCGATAACTGCTCCGTACAATTGTGAGAATATAATTTTAGAATGCTATTCTGAGATGAGTGTTGGCGCATTTTTGGTGGCAAGACGGGGAGCTACACAATATTTAGGCAGGTGATTTTAATGTTGTGGCTGATCGGTCTATACACATCTGGGAGGCCTGAGGGTTAGTATATAAGAGCATTTTCATTTTGTGGTGAACTATACATTTAAAGCCATTTTAAAGCAAATACATATGGAGAGAGATATATAGAATACAAGTAAATGGACCAAAACATATTGGGATATAATTTTAGCAATAATGCCCAAACCTAGTTGCTTTCATACATTTTAAAATTTAAGAATAAAGATGCCTTCATTACGATGCTGGTTTCAGCACACCACGGAGACAGAAAGCATTTTATTTTTTTCTAGACGGTCATATATGGTACATTGAGGGCAAGTACCAGCTGTGTAGACATCAAAGTATGTGGTCTTGTTGGCAATGTTGCCTGCAGGCTCAAGTCCTGGGCCCTGGGCTGTGACCTTGCTGGAGTCTCCCTGAGCCATTCCCACATCCACCTCAAATGGGCTTTTTGAGATGTGTTGCCCTGCAAATAGCACGGTCACCTAGGAGACCAAACACTAGTAGGATGAGTCAATTTAGAAGCAAGACAAGAAATTAGCACCACAACAATGTAAAATACATTGCGGTTTATTTAACACTGTTTCTTTTCATATTCTATGACAACCAATTGTAGCTTCTGAAAACTTAGGTACCTTGTGTTGGCCAGTGACTTTTGGTACATATAATACAGAGTAGGTGCGGTTCTTGTCATTGTTGGGTGTGACTTTCGCCTCCTCACGGTGGCCGGCTGGATCTTCCACATAAACTAGTACCTCACCCTGTCCAGCGCTGATGGTCTCAACAGTGAACACAGCCTTTTTCATCACAACATTACCTGTGGGCTCAATTCCTGCAAGGCAGGGAACAATACATTTACTTTCCAATAATTTATTTTACACAAGTGATAAATATATAGTATGATCAATCTATTAGCAAGTTGCAAACCATGGATTTGTTAATATGCTTCAAGCGATCATTTACCTGGTCCATAGGCACGGGCCTTTTTGGGGTTGAGTTTGGGGCGCAGTGGGGCACCAGGCTTGAGTTTGGCTTTGGGGAATTGGGACAGGTATGTCATAACAGAGTGCTCATCCACATTGGGATCAACAATTTCTTCTGGAGTGATCACCTGATAAAACAAAGCATGCAATTTAACCCAAGCTAAACCAAACATGTGTAACTGATGAGAATTTTGAAAAACTTTTTTTATTGCGTTACATGCAGACTTTATATACACCATAGAACTCCACCTAGCAACATGAGGATTATGTTGAGTGGCATTCAACAAGTGATCTGTATCATAGTAAATGGAAACCACACAGCAAACCACACATAACTGATAGCACGCAACATGGTAGGCTTGCCACACCAGCAGCATGCATAGTGACAAAGAAACCTCACTGGGTAATTTCGGTACATAAGTGGTGAAATGGCAAAGTGATCTGACTCCCAGTTCCTTATTTGTCTTGAGAGAAAAAAAAAAAAAAAAAAAAAAAAAAAGCTAAATATTCATGCATTATCAAAAAAAAAAAAAATCAGACAAGAGCTACTTTAATAATAAGTGCAGAGTAGGATTTCATCATACGGAACCTGCAGCAGCACCAACTATGTCCAAGAAGAAAACGGAGCAGACTGCTTTCTTTTTTTTTTTTCCATTCAAATCACTGAAAGTTTCATAGATCATCTATTCCTGTAGTATTTTCTTGGTTTCCTGTCCAATTCAGGTCATGATGAAACCACAAAAAACTACGGTTGTTGCAATGAATTTGAAACCTGCATAAACCAGGTGGGGACTCTGGAACATTTTGATCAGTGATGATGCATTTAGTAGTAAGCAACTCATAACTGTATTTCTGATGGCAGTCGGTTATGAATTAAAAGGTAAAAGATAAAGATTAGTGACCTGAGGAACACCAAGCCAGTCATCAGCCTGCTGCATTGCTTCTCTGGCATTGTCCACAGGCTTGGTCTGGTCCCAGGAATTCCAGTCTGGACACAGACCTGACAAAAGCAAGGGAAATGCTTAAAAATTGGGCATTTACTAGACACTTAATTTCTTCACCTTGTCTGACATTTGACTATTTACCAAATATCTTTTCAGATACTAGCTTAAGAGCTGAAAGCACCCAATCTCCACTCCACATCACTCTCACCTGGAGCACAACTGTCCACCAGCGCGCCAAGGGCTTTCCCTGACTGCCAGTCACGGCTGAAGTTGGTGATGGGAAGCTCAGGTAGCTTGTTCTGGATCCATCCAAGCAGCCTCTGCTTGGGCGTCTTCTGCTTGCTTTCCTCAGTCTCCTCCTCCTCATCCCACATGGGCATGGAGATGGAATAATGCAAGATAAGAGTCCATATCAGACCCAGGATCAACTTCAGGTTCCCATCCACTATGGCCTTACTGTCTGTTGCAGAGAGATGAGAGAACAGGGCAGCGTTAAAAGGCCAAAAGAATACTTTGGGTGTCCGCATTGAGGACTGCTTCACACACAGTATGCATGACGCAAATTCAGTACATCAACACAGCATGTCACTGATGTATGCACCTGCTATTAACTGTAATAAAAGTTAACGTGCATCCGTCAAATGCATTCATATTCGCTCGTGGTCAGAGAAGTATACTCAAAAGGTAACACGGTCGACCAGACACGAGCCGTTCTAAAACATGCAAAAACTAAGTATACCTGGGCCTTTACATAGAGAATGCCAAAAGACATCCTAAAAGAACAGTTCACAGTAGACTGTATCTGAATGCACTAACAGAATATTAATTTATACCTACAAGTTAACACAAGTGAATGAGTGATGCGAGACATTAGAAACGTCAAATCATTGAAGGCACATTCTTTTTAACAACCAAGACGTTTTACTGGTGAAAAGCGTGGCTATGCAGGTATCCTTTATAGATTTAAAAGCTGGCAACATTTCAGATTCTGAATTGAGAAGTTTAATCAGAGGCAGATTAAATGGTCTAGTTTGTTGGCAAGGTCCCATACGGCAACAAGGTCATTCAGGACAAAACTCCTTTCCCGGGGACTCAGCTGAAGTCTGTATGCAGAGCATATAAAAAGACTTTCAAAGCCATCTCCCCCTGTAGCTACCCCACCCGGTGTCGACATCAAAATCTACACCCAAATACAACACTTCCGCACTTCCTCTATCCCTCGTAATTTCGCATTCTGAAAAAAGAACACGCCCTTCCAGTGTGTGGTTAGATGTTTGCACATGATGTGCCTGGAGCCACTAAAGACAGACGAAACAATTCATTAAAAAGTGCACAGAGTTAGTACACAGGCAGACTTGCAGTAAGTCAGTTTCACCACACTCTTTAGTCTGTGATGGTAAGGTCTATCCCAGGCTGGGATCCTGAAAGAATCCAGAGATGTTTGAAAATAATGTAGATAGTTGTTCATTGATTGAGCATTCATGCCCTTGGGGTGGGGCAGGGCAGTGCAGTGCAGCACAACTTCCTGTTTTAACGAAAACATGCTCCACTGACGATTGATTTAATAAATCGCAGGGGATACACAATGGGAGGAAACCATTTGGGAATGATTTGTATGTGCTCCTGGGGGTGGCCAAAAGCCACTAGGAGGTACCAAGACAAGTCATTCATACATCATGGGATTGAAATGGAGAAGTGTATGGGGTCATTCACACCAAACAAATCCTTGCTTTAAAAAATGCAGCGCAAAAAAAAAAAAAAAAAAAAAAAAAACACATTTTGGTATGAATGGCCCCAACACCAAAGTGTAACACTCTGGTGGTAGTTGTTAGAGTATGCCTTTGTTTCGAATTTACACAAAGACTTCAGTTTAGCTGATTGAGCGTAACATCTCACCTAAGAGAGGAAAGGGAACACACAAATTCAGCAGAGTCTTAAATATACAGTAAGTGCATTCATTTTTATTCTATTTTGAGATCTCACATATTTTATTCACTCCTGACCCATTCCAGATATCCAACAGTGCTTGTTTTGCCATGACAAATAATATGCATTTTTCTGTAGTTCTGTTTTCCCAGTGTGGTTTACACCCCCCCCCCCCCCCTGAATTCTGATGGAATTCAGCTTGGCTTCTGGTGAAGGTGCTATTGAACCTTCTCTGTTCCTTTAAATCACAGACCAAAAGATACTGGACATGTTCTGGTGCAACAGGGCAATTATATGGAAATGTATTAGACCCATAAAAATAAAATAAATTCCTTTTGCAGGGGGTCAGGAAAAAGAGGGAAATTTAATTGTACATACTGGACACCGCAATTTGCTTTGAGGATACAGGCTTTCTTAGCCTTTAGGGTCCGAGTGTGTATATACTTTTAACATAGTAAGGGTCCAAAAGTCAAAGGCCTCTATTAGAAAAATTTAAAATTGAAGCATTTATACTATAGTAATGATTCTCCTTACAAATAATTTGATCAGCATATCAATGCAAGTACAACAAGTGAACTGAAAATGTTATATGATTTACAGAATTTTTGTATTTGGCATTTCCCTACTTTGCTTTTTATGACAGCATGCACTTGAGCTGGAATGGACTACACAACAGTGTTCAGTGGAAGCAAGAAAACTGGATTTTTTTTTTTTTTTTACAAAAGTGCATAAAGAGTTAACATGGTCAGTCAAAAATTTTGTTACATTTCGTTTGTTGTAAAGTTGTTCATGAGTCACACAATTAAATTTTATAATACATTTTCTTTGTTTTACATTTTTCAAAATCATAAACCTGGTCAACCGGTGGATACTTAGTGAGGTTCAGCATGGGTGAACATAAAACTCATGCCACCTTATCTCCCCATCCCCACAGACAAAACAACAAAGTAATAAAGTAATGTGTATGAATCGGTTTCAAGCTGTTTAGGGGGTGTAGTTGAACAAAAAGCGGGGTTGGGGGGAGACTGTGGTGACACTTCACACAATGACAAGCATATGAAACATGACAAATCCATGTTACAGCAGCATTCCCACAACACACTGCTGGAGACACACACAGCACACTCATTCCTTTTAAGGATATTTAAGCTCAGAGCTTCTCCATAAAATTCCCAAAACATGAATCTCACACCTGAAAGAGAAAGTTGACAGTGAAGAAAGATAAATAAAATCAGAGAAGGGGCCAAAAATTCCAAACCTGTTCACACCGGACATGTTTTCACATCCATCCGCTCTGTTTTTCCCTTGTAAACATGCACTATATGGACATCTTTGACCGTTGCGCTTAATTCCACTTTTTTTCAGCATCTTGCACAGGCGCGCCTAGTCCTATTAAACACTATGTCAAGCTAAAAGCTCACTTGGTTGCACTGCTATCTTCTGTAGATTCAGGCAATGCACTGTGTGAATTATCCTTTAAGGCCAAAGTATATTTCTGTTTTCAGCATGCCGTTGCATCAGCACAGTATGCGCAGACTGTCCAGACTGTTCCAAGTGGCACAAAGCAATGAAACTGTAAATGCGTCGAACACGTCCATTTGGGCTTAGAGTTAAAAGATTATACTTTTAAAAGGTTGACCATTCAACTATGAGCAAGATGGACCGGCACTCAGAAAAACAAAAGTATCCCCTAATCTTTAAGATGCTTGAAAGCTGCACAATGCTGCCTTTGAAGACAGAATACAAAGGTAGCAACAAGGCATGTCTGAATCCATTGGAAGCACATCCAATAATTTAAGATGACCTCATCCGTTTTGTTTTGTTGTTGTTTTTTTTTACTTTAGCTGCCATTTATATCCAACTATTGTGCAGTTCAACGGTTGGTTGAAACAATAAAAAACATCTGATTGAGACATTGATAGAGTTTATCGATTTATATTAGGACCATTTTTATTTTGAACTTATGACTTCATTTCGACAAAGAAATAGCCATTGTGGTCATTAAATATTTGCTTGGTTATCTCTCAAGTTCAGCTTAATTTGTTCCAATTCATTATGTGATGTGTGAATTGGACACCATTCTGAAACTAGCTTCTTTAGAATTTATCTTCAAACAAAAACTTGGTCCATTTAGTCATTGACTGACTGGACAACAAGGTGGCAGCTTTCACCCATAGCCTTGGACAGGGAGGGACTGAGACAGGGCTAGCGAGGTGTGGCCTTGTTGGGAGTGCCGAGTCATCAGTAGTAGATCAGAGCAGTGATATCCCCCAGACACATTCTCATGACTCACCCTGTCTGGACCTGCCAAATATCCTCGGCTGCTCTGACATCAGCCATCACCCTTGACCCCACACCATGATGCCGAACATCATAACAGACTGCAGATGTTTTAGACACACAGATTATGAAAGCGTGTTCATATTTAAAAGGGATTTCATAGACATGTGACAAGTTTGCAGTTTGATTATCAACCTAGTAAATTTTCATTCACACAAATCATGCCGTAAACCAGCAATGGGTTTCATGTTAGCTGCACAGCCATAGGAGGCTTTTGAGGAAATTGCACACATTCCAAAAAGGTCTCATCATCGCCCTGTGGTCGGAACATCTATACACAAACACAATCGGAGACACTGAAAACTCCACATGACTGACGTCCCTCTTGCTTCCCCTCCATAGTCCAAGTAAGGCTACTCGGACTAGTGTGGAATGTTATATTTCCTTTTAACCCCATGATAACATTCGCCAAATGGGTTGCCCACAGTGACACCAGCGTTTTAGTCAGCATGTTTTTTTGTTTTTTTAACTACAACAGCTGTGGTTTGAAAAATCTACAAAAGCATGAAACAACTGTTGTGCTACAGGGCTTAATGAGAACCATGTGTCACAGTAATGCAGAATTCTGCAGAAAACAACCATTCTGCCTTTTTTTTTTTTTTTTGAAAACCAGAGCACATCCAATACATGGTTTTAGGAGCATGAACTCCGCGAACAGACCTTTTTTTTTTACTTTCTATGACTTGCAAATAGCCCTTCCTTATTTTCTCCCTGCTTCCCTCCTACTTACTCTCACTCCTCGTTCTCGCTTTCTGGAAATGTTCCCCTTGGTTTTAGCCTTAAAAGGGCAGAAGCAAACTTGATCCTGGCAGGCCACCCATTCCCCTGCACTGAGGTTTCTGATTACAGATGGGAGAGGGAGGGAACAGAGGGAGGCAGGGAGGGAAGGAGAGAAAGAATGAGAGGGGGTAAAAATCTCTAGAACAGTGAAAACTGCTGTGGTAGTACTTTTGTAAAACACCATATGTACTGGGCTGGATTGTCATTTGGTTTGAATTCCATTAGCTTCACCTCAAACAAGAGAACATGCGAGCATACGCACACATGAGAGCATTAGTCTATATTAAACATATGATTTACATTCGAGCCAAATGAGAATGGACTTGAACGTGCTTGAGTGTTTAGGCCTACAATTTGAGATGAAAATTCTTCTAACTCATATATACATCAAACAGGCATACAGTATTGCATTTCTCTGAAGACAAAGCCAGTCTACATTTTAATTAGACTACAAAAGACCTGACCATGTTCAGCGATTTCCATTCGTCAGCATTTCTGCCAGTGCGACTACGCCCATAAATCTACACACACAAAGTGCACATATACACAGCTTTCTACAATCTGATAAGTGCAGATTCTGCAGGATTCATTCTGTAAACCAACCACAGCTTAATCACCCCTACCATCTCCATTATACATACAAAAGTACAAGGAATCAGTCTTACTGTACATCAGAATGCAAAGAAATTCAAACCATCGTTTTTGGCGATGCATTCTTTAATGGCTAGCCAGGTCAAGGAAGTGCCATACAATTATGTCGATTAGGCAACATCCACCACCCTCACCCTTCCTTGATCCAACTTGCAATTTCCATTGCAGTCCATCCCACTTTGACTAATCCCCTCTTTACCAAACTCTCAAAAGTGAAAAAGTTGGGAGGGCCTGGGTAGCTCAGAAAGTATTGATGCAGACTACCACCCCTGGAGTCACGAGTACAAATCCAAGGTGTGCAGAGTTATTCCAGCCAGGTCTCCTAAGCAACCAAATTGGCCCGGTTGCAAGGGAGGGTAGAGTCACATGGGGTAACCTCCTCGTTGTTGCAATTAATGGTTCTCTCACAATGGGGTGCACCGTAAGTGGTGCGTGGATCACAGAGTAGCATGAGCCTCCACATGCGGAGTCTCTGTGGTGTAATGCACAACGAGCCACATGCGGATGCAAACGAGACTTGACTACTCCATCTGGGAGACCTCCGCCACCCGGATTGAGTAGAGTAACCGTGCCACAATGAGGACCTACCAAGTAGTGGGAATTGGGCATTCCAAATTGGGAGTAAATGTAAAATTTTTTTTTCATATTGCAAATATAATATAGCTCTAGCTAAATTAAATTATCTTCTCAAAAGCAAAGTCTTTGCTGGAAAAATAAATCACAACAAAAGCAGCCAGGAATGTAACCAAACCTCCAAGAATCCAGTATACCAATGACAAAAGTTTGAGAACTTGTCATTGAAAAACCGATGTTGATCAATCACCATTTTGAATACTGGGGCATTTTTATACAACTAGACCAGCACTAAACAGTCACACACCAGCCTAGACAATCAGCCTTGGTTGTTTAAAGCTGGTATTTTTAGCAGGAACCCCACACGTATATGGTAGTTTAGGCCCTGATCTTAGCTTAGCCCAGTCAGTTTCATAGCCACCTTGTCTATTCAGCTCATCCTGATTCACATTCTCCTCTTTGGTCTCTCCAGCTCGTTTATTCGGTCAACCGACAGATTTGTCTGTTTGTACGTGTTGAGGTTTACATTTTTTCATACTTCATGAGGCTTTTGAAAAACACTCACAGGTATAGTCTCAAAGCAGGATCATAATGACCTTAAAAACCTTTAAAAAGAAAATCTGAGTTACAAGGTCATCCATATGCAAAAAAAAAAAAAAAAAAAAAAAAAACACCCAATTCTTTTGTTCCTGAATACATTTTGAGATTCAAGTATGACCAATTAAAAGGCACAGAGGAAACAAGAGGGTAAAACTACCCTGAGGTTGGGTTGCGAGACTTGCCACAGGGTGCTTTCCAATGTAGGGCAGGGTGTGAATGTACAAATTACATACACCGAGCTTGCCCAACAGCTTCAAGTCTGCCACTATATTCGGTGTGTAATGCATTGTGAGAAGTGATTTGGGGATATGTACCATCAGCCATGCACAACTTTTGAAAAATGACATGCATCTTGTAATACTACATCTGAAGATTTAAAAATACATAGATTTTTAACATTACAAATATTCAGATTAAGATAAATATTATTCACTCACCCTTTTGTTTTAAACTCATTTGTCTCTTAAATGGAACACAAAAGGAGAAAAGGTGGCAGAATGTTAGCCCTATTTACCAATCACTTTCATTGCATATTTTTATTTTCAAACAATGAAAATGAATGGTGACGAAGACTAACATTCTGCTTCCTTTTCTACTTTTGCGTTCCATGGAAGAAAGTCACTTGTTTGGAACATCACTAGGTGAAGCAAATCATAACAGAACTCATTTTTGGGTGAACAATCAGTTTAACATGGGAATGCGATCTGGCAACAAACAAGTGGCATAAATTCAGCAAGACTTCACTACTTCCATTTCAATTTGAAATTCAAGTGGGCAGAAAAGAAAACTATAATATGAATCTTGCAGTCCATCTGCATTTGAGCCCAGTGTTCAGGGAGTCATCATTGTTACGCAACAGACCACAAAACTAATTTATTCTATCCTGTTCTAATAGGCATTCTCTTTCACATGCAACTCATTGTGACTTAAACAATTATCCTTACCAAATTCATCATACTGACTGAATTATAGAATATAACAATGTTAGTCTCAATCACCATTCATTGAAATCTCAAATCAGGACCTGAAATTCAGCAAAGGATTGCAGGTATAGCGCACAATTTTAATCATTCCCGCAAGTTCCAGATTCACAGCACGGGAAGTTCCCACACACTTTTATTCAATTTAAAGTGCAGCTACAAATTATTAAACCAATAGATGAACAAATCAATAATGTTGTTTTTGTATCAAGCTGTAATTCCAGAAGATGCAGGAGTATATCTCTCCCTCTCTCTCACGTGCAGCTGCAAAGCAGTGCGTTGAGCACTTGAGCTAAGTGGGAGCGCTTTATCGTGTAGTTACTGAACTTAAGATGTAACAAATTAATTCGACATCCAAATTGCATTATACCACATAACCATAAGCGAGTGGCACAATAAAACTCGCTCACGTTTATAATTAAAGCTTTTAACACTGCAAGTGGGGGCCTGGGAAGCTCAGGGAGTACTGATGCCAACTACAACCCCTGGAGTCAATCGTTCGAATCCAGGGTGACTCCAGCCAGGTCTCTTAAGCAACCAAATTGGCCTGGATGCTAGGGAGGGTAGAGTCACATGGGGTAACCTCCTCGTGGTCTCTATTGTGTGTGGTTCTCACTCTCTGTGCATAGGGATTTGTTTGTGGATGCCGGAGAATTGCGCCTCCACACACGCTACATCTCCACAGTAAGGCGCTCAAGCCATTTGATAAGATACACGGATGGTCTCAGATGCGGAGGCAACTGTGATTCATCCTCCGCCACCGGGCTTGAGTCGTCACTACGCCACCATGAGGACATCGGAGCGCATTCGGCATTCCAAATTGGGGAGTAAAAAAAAAAAACAACATTGCAAGCGCGTGACGTTGGAGCGATCTAGGCTAGTTTTGATGCTTTTCATATCGTGGCACTCCATTAGTCATAAAGCATATTTGACACAGGCAGAAACAGCAAAAATGCTTTGTGTACCAGCTGTATGGTGAAAAGAGCCACTTAAACACCAGTTACATCTCTATCTCTCAGTCTAGAATTCCATCCAGGGTCAGAAATTAACAAGGGCTCTGTGCAACAACAAAGAAACCCTGCAATCTGATATTGTTCAATATACAATTTCCACTGAATGTTATTTCTTTCGTGCTGTCCTTTGTGCAGATGTTGCGGAGACGGTGGTGGAACGGTCACTCCATGTTATAGCCTACTTCCTGCACATTGGCTCATCTCACTTATGCATCTGTCTGTCTGAAAAGCCTCCTCACCAACAAGCCAAAAATGGATGTTATATCAAGTTAATCAGGTCTGAGAGAACACCAAATATGATGCAACCAAATGCTACAAAAATTTTCGTAACATTAACAAAAGTTATCTCCGTATAAATAGCCTTATGTCAAATAAAACGTTATTAATTATACAATAATAATTTTACATTAACCACTTAAAGTGCATGAATCATATCTCGGACTAAGGTTCATTGTAAAATGTTTATTTTTATATAGTTTTATTCAATCGGCATAGAGTTGCTATTTATACGTTTTCTTTAAGCTCCTCATTCCAAATCTGGAGAAATGCGGTCATGTTCTCGGTGGATTAGTTTTGTAAGCCAAGTTTTAATAGATCAAATATTTGGAAATATGTGAATGGGGAAAAAAAAGGTTTCAGTAACAATGCACATATGCAAATGTACAGAATGCAATTTTTTTATTGAAACCTGCCATTTTTCAAATTGAATTAATTTATTTAATTATAACAAAAGGATGACATGGACATTTTAGAAGGTTAGAATAGAAACAAATGCCCTTGTAAAAGGCATTTAAAAAAAAATGTCCATGGAAATCAACTAATTGCCCCTTAATTTCTGACCCTAGTTCCATCTGACCTATACAGGAATTGAGAAAAGTAGCCCCCTGTGAGATATAGGAGAGTTTGTTTTAAATGTTACAAGTTTCATTCCTCCCCAAAATGTGTAAACCACCCCCCATATGAGCAGTGTCAGGGGAGAACCCCCCTTTTCAAAAATGAATTTCAAAATTGATATTTCCCATTGACCTATAGACAAAATAATCATCTTAATACCAAATGTTTTTTGAGAAACATCCATGCTCCCAAGAATTTTGCATGGCACCGTAAATATGACTAAATTGGGTGCCTTGATGAAGCTCGGCTTCTGTTAGGACCTCACGCCAGATGAAGAGTCTGATTAGAGTTGCCGGTGTCTCCACAACTTAAGGTTCTAATTTGAGTCCCACCAAGATAGAGGAAAAGATATGAGGCTGTCTTGTTTCCCTTAGACCGCATCAAGCAGCTCTATAGCCTTATAAACAAGTAAAATACGGGGCCTGTCGTGACAGGGAATGCACAAACTTCCTCTTTATACTTTTTGTATAGGTACATATTTGAGTACTTCTCTTTATGTTCATACATATTTTAATGTTCTTATTTAAAAGCAAAAACATTCACATAGATACTAACTATTCAGTCACTAAACACTTCAAGCAAGGACTAAACAGCAGCCCAGGTTTTCCCACTAATACACTTATTACCACAAATAAAACCCTTCTAGAGGACGTAGATGATGGACACAAAAAATTATTATTGTTTGTTGTGAGATGCCAAACAAATTCAGACAATCCAGAAAATCATCTGTTTGTGAGTAATCCAAACGGAGTCAAGCACAACTTGTTCATCTCTGCTTGCTTGTATCAACAGTTTGAGATGACAGCATTTCTATATACAATGAGTGTTAAGCAACTGCTGATTAATGGCTTGCAACATATTTGAAAGAATGTTTATTCACGCCCTCTGGGCCCTGTTGGGAAACACTCCCATAAAAAGCCAAACCATACACTCTTTGCAGTGGTATAAATTATAAAAGCAAGTGCTTTATTAACTAACACACACACACACACACACACACACACTTGTTGTGTTTCCATGTTTTATGGGGACTTTACATAGACATAATGGTTTTTATACTGAACAAACTCTATATTCTATCCCCTAAACCTAACCCTCATAGAAAACTTTCTGCATTTTTACATTTTCAAAAAACATAATTTAGTATGATTTATAAGCGGTTTTCCTCATGGGGACCGACAAAATGTCCCCACAAGGTCAAAAATTTTGGGTTTTACTATCCTTATGGGAACATTTGGTCCACACACACACACACACGCACACGCCTTAATTCTACGTGGCATTGATTAAACAAGGTGCTGAAAGCATTCTTTAGAAATGTTGGCCCATATTGATAGGATAGCATCTTGCAGTTGATGGAGATTTGTGGGATGCACATCCAGGGCACGAAGCTCCCGTTCCACCACATCCCAAAGATGCTCTATTGGGTTGAGATCTGGTGACTGTGGGGGCCATTTTAGTACAGTGAACTCATTGTCATGTTCAAGAAACCAATTTGAAATGATTCAAGCTTTGTGACATGGTGCATTATCCTGCTGGAAGTAGCCATCAGAGGATGGGTACATGGTGGCCATAAAGGGATGGACATGGTCAGAAACAATGCTCAGGTAGGCCGTGGCATTGGCACTAAGGGGCCTAAAGTGTGCCAAGAAAACATCCCCCACACCATTACACCACCACCACCAGCCTGCACAGTGGTAACAAGGCATGATGGATCCATGTTCTCATTCTGTTTACGCCAAATTCTGACTCTACCATCTGAATGTCTCAACAGAAATCGAGACTCATCAGACCAGGCAACGTTTTTCCAGTCTTCAACTGTCCAATTTTGGTGAGCTCTTGCAAATTGTAGCCTCTTTTTCCTATTTGTAGTGGAGATGAGTGGTACCCGGTGGGGTCTTCTACTGTTGTAGCCCATCCGCCTCAAGGTTGTGCGTGTTGTGGCTTCACAAATGCTTTGCTGCATACCTCGGTTGTAACGAGTGGTTATTTCAGGCAAAGTTGCTCTTCTATCAGCTTAATTCAGTCGGCCCATTCTCCTCTGACCTCTAGCATCAACAAGGTATTTTCGCCCACAGGACTGCCGCATACTGGATGTTTTTCCCTTTTCACACCATTCTTTGTAAACCCTAGAAATGGTTGTGCGTGAAAATCCCAGTAACTGAGCAGATTGTGAAATAGTCAGACCGGCCCGTCTGGCACCAACAACCATGCCACGCTCACGATAAATTGCTTAAATCACCTTTCTTTCCCATTCTGACATTCAGTTTGGAGTTCAGGAGATTGTCTTGACCAGGACCACACCCTTAAATGCATTGAAGCAACTGCCATGTGATTGGTTGATTAGATAATTGCATTAATGATAAATTGAACAGGTGTTCCTAATAATCCTTTAGGTGAGTGAGTGTATATGTATATGTATTTATTATCTGTAAAACGACCTTGAGTGTTTAGAAAGGCGCTGTTAAATAAAATTTATTATTATTATTATTATAATATATATATTCCCAAAAGTATGATCATCTGGACTTCATAGTGATGCAAACATGGATTTAACACCAAGATGGCAAGAATTTGGTGTAGCCCTACTCTGATACGAGATATAAAAATATTACATAAAATGCATTTATTCATGGGTCAAAGTATATGCTAATTTATGGTATATTACAAAATCTCATCTTGTTACCTACTCCATCTAATTGAGATTTATTAAAAATAAATAAATCCCTTTAAATTGTAATGGACCTAGGCTATTCCAAATTCTTCATTTTTAAAGGGGTCAAGATTTGAGGAATTACATTTCCATTGAACTTTTGAGGCATAGTATAAAAACACACTTTACGTTTCAGAACTTAAAGCTTCCTCCTAACTCCAAAAAGAGCATTTGTTGAAACTAAGCTGCCAAAACGGTTTGTCCTCTACAACCACCTCACTATCTGATCTGAGAGTCACGATCCAATTCCTGATACATCTACATTTTTTCGAATTGATCATTCACTTGTGCAAGAGCCAAAACACAGAAACTTAACATTTTGACCAAAATTTGAGTTCTTAGACTGCAAGATGTCCTGTGACAGACAGCAATGTTTCAACTACAATCAAGAAAATTGCAGTAACTACAAAATCTTCACTAAAATAAAGTAACTATTTAGTTGGTGTACTTTTATGGCAGTATTGTCATCTTAAAAGGTAATAAACACTGACCTCTTTAAAGAAAATAAATTACAATATTGGTTCTATTAAATAATTCAACTCATTATATTAAATTACTTTTACATATTTAAAGCATTGTTAAATAATTTGTATTTAACAGTATTAAATTATTAATAAGAATAAAATCTCTCCAAATCCTTTTCATTTTTTTATTTGAACTATAACTAGAGGTTGCTACTTCTGTGAGAATGCAGTCAGCTTCTTCTTTCCTCTCCACAGGTGATGGTAAAGCAGAACAAATTGTGGGATTATGGCATCTCGTATGTGCACTGATCCATTTGTTTGCTCTGCGAATAGCAATTTTGAAATTTGTCTGAGGAGATGGAAGGTGTGTGCACACAAGCAAGAGACCGATATGACCAAAAGCCAAAGAAAAAGAGTGCAAGGGGAGTGAAAGGCACTCGTAAGCAGCAGACAAAATTATTAGAAAACCATAAACCTCACCCACGTCTCCCGAACCGCTGTCTCATTTTCAGCTCTTTTTCCCTTTCTGTGCAAATCAGTGCAAAAACAGGTGCAAGCCGTTCTCTCATGTTGTTTGTTGAAATGTAAATCACAAATAAACTCTCCCGTTGCTATGCAAGCGAGTTTGTAAATGAATTTCAGGATCATGGTTTTATTAGGTGATGAATGGTCATGTGGTTGATCCCATCTGCGATCAGTTCTGTAGTGTGCTTTGCTTTAGTATAAGCACATCGGTAGACACCGTGGTAGACATTTGCATCTGACCACCTCCACAACTCACATCAATGCCTATTTTACCTTATTACTTTCATAGCCCGCCCAGTGGCAGAGAGATGGCAAAGAGAGCAAGTCAGTCAAGAACAAAGTGTCTTAAAGAAATATTCTGGGTTCAATTCAAGTTAAGCTCAGTTGACAGTATTTGTGGCATAATGCTGATAACCACAAAAATAATTTAGACTCGTCTTTAATTTAAAAAAAGAAGAAAAGATTTAGGTTACAGTGAGGCACTTGCAATGGAAGTGAATGGGCCAATTTTGGAGGGTTTAGAAGAGGCAAAAATGTGAAGCTTACAATTTTATAAAAAATGTTATCAGAAGAATTAATCCTTGTATTATTTGAGGCTGAAGCAGCACCAAATCTGAATGTTTCTGACAGTTGGACAGAATGAGGGTGAAAAATAATCAAATTTTTACAAATTTGTCTTTTTTTGTGCAACATATTCATTAATATTACTGTATAAGTGAACCTCAATGAACATTTTAAAATAATAAAAATGTCATGACCCCTTTAAAGCACAATCAACAGCATTTATGATATTAAGTTGATTACCATGAAGTTCATTTCGACTTGTCCCTCCTTTTCTTTTAAAAAACATTTGTGGTTCCAGAGTCCCTTACAATGGAAGTAAATGGGGCCAATCCGTAAAGGTTAAAATACACACCGATTCAACATTATTGCCACAAGACATAAACAATATGCGTGTTATGATTTTAGTTTGATAAAAATCAACTGCGAACCATTTCATTGTAAAGTTATAGCCAATTTTACAACTTTGTTGACATGACAACGTAAAGCCGTAAACCCTGTGACTTAAACAACTTTGAAGCTCAAATAATATACTTTAAATGTTGAAGTAATATTTTAACAGAAAAATCAAATGTAAGTGGTTTTATAAAATTATAAGTTTCACACTGCTGCCTTTAAACAGTCAAAATCACTTTCATTGTAAGTGCCTCACTGTAACCTCGATTTTTGCTTTTTTTTTTTATAAAAGGAGTCAATTTTTATTTTAAAAAAACCCATATTATGCTAATTTACAGGTTCATAATTTTATTTTGGGGGTCTACTCGAATAAGTTTACATTCTTTAATGTTCAAAAAACAAAATTTATTTTCCCAGCTCTTCATACTCTGGCCGAAACGCTCCGATTTACTGCCAGTCCCTTTAAAGCCCCCTTTCCGAAAAGCCCAGTCTGCTCTGATTGGTCAACCGAATAGAGCGTATGTCAGAAATAACGGAGGCGGTCTCTCGTTTGGAAGGATGTGTCCTCCGGAGGTCGCATTTGTCGGCCGCATGTGTCATCGAGGCGGTCTCGTTTCATTTATATATTTTATTGGGAATGCAAAAAAGGTTAACAATTGTATAAAATGTAAGTGCATATACATAAAAAGGCATTGACAATAGATAAAAAAATAAGACAAAAAAATAAAAATATGAAACTAGACCGCCTCGATGACGGATGCGGCAGACAAATGCAACCTCCGGAGGATGCAGCCTTCCAAATGAGACACTGCCAGAGTTTCAGCTCCTGAGTCTTACGGAGCAGCTCTGTAGCTATGGTAACAGTGGCATTGGTTTTTGCCATACCAGTTTGTGCCAGAGTCCGATAATGAAAGTTTGGAAGAACAAGCCGATTGACCAGACCACATTCGCAAGCTTGACTTGAGCAGGCGTTTCACATTGGCAAGTTTTATTTAAGACATGTAGTGCATCTTTTGCTGGAATGGGTGTAGCCAAACTTTTTTCACCAGAGCCATGAATGGAGAACAGAGGATTACACCTGGTTAGTGAGCAAGTTACCCATGGACTACCGATAGAGGCCATAACATTCCAGCTTGTAATTACATTAGACTCTTGAGATCTATTTTATTTTATTTTTTTAAACAGGTTTTAGGTAAAAGCCGGCCCACAGCTGAATAGTAAACTCTTACCAAAACAATAACATTACTTAGCAAGTTAGCGGAGTGCGTAAAATGACTCTTGGTAAAAATCAATCCATCTCCACACTTGATCACCATTCATCATGATATGAAGAACGACAATCTGCATAATTCTACACAATTGTAGGTAAAAGTGGGTCCGCAGCTGATTAGCAAAACTATTTCAACAATAATATTAGCTAGCAGGTTACCATAGGCCTACAGCTGTGCACCATAACTGCAACACAAAACTCCACTTTTGAACTCTCGGTAGCAGATAAATCCACAAATAAATCAAGCATACTTACAGGTTGTGACCCTGAAGCCCCAGATTGTCCCAAAGTGGGAACTGCGCCATCTTTCAGGAGTAATTGTCTTGAAAAATCCAGCATTGGTTGTACTGCTGAGGAATACTAGTAAAAATTTATTAACCACTAATTCTTCAATTCGTCTGCCTTTGGAAAGTCCATACAATGGGGTTTTGTGTTAGCAGTGAAGAAAACGGCGTCTTCTCAACATGGCAACAACACTAACCCAACTCATCCTGGCCTCGGCTAGAAGTTTGTGTGTGGGCGGGCCAATTAGCCCTTAAGTGGCCATTATGCAAATGTGTTACATAGTGACGTAGATACTTTACGGAAGAAATGGTTGGACTACAAACAGCCCGTTTCCTGTAGTTCTTGAGCAGTGCTGTCTGTGGGAGAGGACACGCAACAGGAACGAGCAACTGACGAGTCACTGCAAGTTGATCATCTAATGCATTCGTTTGCAATGTTTTTATTGTTTGCAAATTACAAAACAGCTCCTGATTTTTTTATAAATCTGTCAAAGTTAGCTAGATGTATTGCTGGCTTCCATGGTTGCAGCGTGTTTGCCCGCTAACTTGTTTCAAATCTGGCAGCTCGGGTGTCGAAATGCTATTGGGAAATGGGCAGTGATAACACAGGCCAAAACAGAAATCCCAGCCCAGAACAGACATTTCAATGTAGAATATACTGGCTGTGGCATTGTTTTCGGAGAAGCCAGTATTTCAACTTATGTTTCCTAAATCTCTGATAACGCATGATAATTTTATGCTTAGTACAGTAAATATATTACATATTGCTCTTAATTTTTGTGGTAATCAACAGCATGCAACAAATGCTGTCAATTGAGCTTAGCTTGTATTGAACCCAGAATAATCTTTTAAAATGTAAAAGCACTTTGAATTCAATTATCAGATGAAAGACACTTTATGAACCACTTCAACATCACTGTTATCTTTACAGCTTTGAATCTCTGAAGCTCAGAAAACTGGTGGGTGTGTCACTGTTTTAGTCAATCAAGCAAATAAAACCAGCAGTACTGAATGAAAGAACCATGTTTGGACATCTAACACAATAAATGTTTCATAGAATGATGTGACTCTCCTAATCACTAAATAAAATGGACCCTCACCCCACATAAAAAAGCCTCATCCCTTACTGAAGAGAACAGGTATGGACCTCATGAGAAGGGGAATCGAGTGGGGCGTGTCCTCAATATTTCCACAGTACAATTGATGAAGACTAGTCTGATGAACCGCACATCTGCGGTCAGGCCTGAGTAAATTTCAAAAGTATAAAAGCTGATAAAAATGTTACAGATAAAAAGCAACAAGTCCCTACATCGAATGACAAACGTATCAATTTCCACTGAGGGGGAACAATTAAGGGCTGTTCACACTAAAATCGTCAAGTAAAAAATAAATACAAATTGACAGCATTTTTTAAAGTCCCATTCGTAGCGCTGCGTAGTACGAGTTCGGTCTGAACGGCCCCTCATAATAAGTTCTCCGACTAATCTCGCTCCTCCGTTGTGTTACCGAATCAACGTTAAACAGAAAAATAGCACTGGTCCATAAAAAGCATATGTATATCTAATTTATACACAGTCAGCGCTGTGTGCAGCACTCACACCAGCATAAAACGATCCGCCACGATGCCTGCTGCTTGAGACATTTGGGGCTGGACTTGCAACACAGTTGCATGCATGGAGTGAATGACTGTGGTTTCTCACTTTGTCAGATTCTCAACTACACATCTAAAGCAATAGTATATTTTCATCACAGTCCTCGTGAGCAACGATGACAGGACACAAAAAGTGCAAAAGTAGTGAGGTAAATTATGCAATGCTGTAGACAAAGTGTCCTGCGAGGCCTGCCCAAAATGCCATGCCCTGTTTGTTGGCCATTGGGATTGGATCCAACAAAACAAAGGAGGAATCAACTTCAAAAAGACAAGTCACATTGCATAATAACTTTATAGGTATAAACTATATTGCTCAATATTGACCATGCTCAAGTCAGATTTCTAAAATATATTAAAAAAAAAAAAAGTTCAATGTTGGGAGTGAAGGAAGCACACATACCTATGGACACCAGTTTGATATTTTCCCTGTCTAGGAACTCCAGAGCCACGGAGACGTTCTCCAGTTGCATCTGTCTGAACGTGGGGCGCTGGTTGTACTTCTGGAACATCTTCTTCTGACTGAGCACCTCCAGAAGACCGATCAACCGGAGCCCATCGCTCAGGTCCGTCTGCAGGTTCGCTATGCGCTTATTGACACATTTCAGATGCTCGTTGCACCAACGTGTGAATGTATTTTGTTGGATCTTCTTCCACGGCGCGTCCTCGGCGAGATCTTTCTCTGTAGCGGGCATGTCTGCGTCCTTGTCCGGGGCGAGAGAAGCGTTGGATAGGGGAGCGGCGGCGCTCGACTGGTGGAGGCGTGGGTGTTGACTCATTTTTATCGACTCGGGTCTCCTGCACTAATTCGCTGTCTCGATTTTTGGGTGGAGTCTTGGGGAATTGTACAAGATGTGTGCTCCTCTTTTCAATGTTCTTTCACTAGAAGGGAGTACAATAAAGACAGAGAAAGCTTTTACAAACGTACATCGAGACAAGAGCATTTGATTACATTTAAACTGGCATTTTTTAAAGAATGCTCGCAGGCTCCTTTTTATATATAAAAGCCTATTCAGTTTTTAAGAAGCTGTGTGTTGTTGTGTAGTTTATCCATTGTCACACACACACACACACACACACACACACACACACACTCACTCACACACACTCACACACACACACACAAAAGTGTATGGTAACCTGTCTGACAACAGCACAAAAGCTCCTTTGACGGGACATTATCCAATATTAAAGAGTATGTGTCAGTTGAATGAGTCTTTCCAACGAGTACAGAAATAAATACTGATACATCCATCCCCTCCCTAATGTTGTGCTTGCTGTCCATGCACTGAGACAAAAGGATACATTTCACGAGACAAGGGTCAAAATAGAGTACAAACAGAATTATAATTTCACAGCATTATCATCCAAATGTTTGAACATTACAAGCATCCTCTTGTGCTTAGATTAACTAATTTAGAGTCTTCAAAACACATAATAGGTTTGAGAACTCTGAGTTATTATATCAGAGGTGCCGTGTAGGCCATAATTGTTGAAAAGCCTCTTACAAACACTAATTAACATACACTTCATATATATGGAGTAGTGGTGGTGTAGTGGTCTAATGCACATAACTGGTAAACTGGTAATCAGAAAGTTGCTGGTTTGATCCCCACGGCCACCACCATTGTGTCCTTGAGTAAGGCACTTAACTCCAGGTTTCTCCGGGGGGATTGTCCCTGTAATAAGGGCTCTGTAAGTCGCTTTGGATAAAAGCGTCTGCCAAATGTAAATATGTATATTCATTACAGATTCTGTGGACTTACTTTACTAAATGTAATCATTTGTAGTCTTATTATCATTACTTCAAAACTTTTCATATACATGAAATTGTCTCTCAATCACACACAAGAAATGTCTTGCATTTAAGGGATAGTTCACCCAAAAATGTAATTCTTGATCATTTACTGACCATGCCATACCAGATGTGTATGACTTTCTTTATTCTTCTGAATGCAAATAAAGATTTTAGAAGAATATCTCAGCTCTATAGATCCATTCAATGCAAGTGAAGTTCTAAAAAGCACATAAAAGCAACATCTAGTGGTTAAATCCGTGTCTTCAGAAGCGATATGATAGGTGTGGGTGAGAAAAAGATAAATGTTTAAATCCCTTTTTATTATAAATCTGTACTTTTGCTTTCTCTTCCACATTCTTCCTCTTTTGTTTTTGACAATTTTCATTATTTATGCATATCGCCATCTACAGGGCTGTCAAAGGTGGAGATTTACAGTAAAGAAGTAATTATTATTGATCTGTTTCTCACCCACACCTATCAGATTGCTTCTGAAGACATGTATTAAAACACTGGAGTATTATGGATTACTTTTATGCTTTTTGGACCCACAAAGTTCTGGCCACTATTCATTTGCATTGCATGGACCTACAGAGCTGAAATATTCTTCTAAAAACATTCATTTGGGTTCTGCAGAACAAAGAAAATCATACACATCTGGGATTTTTTCCATCCTCTTTTGATAGGAGAAATTCACAAAGCTGAACAATTTAGCAAAGACAAGCGCTGCATTAATCCAGCATTTTACTAAATAAGGCAAGTGGGCCAAAACAGTGAGTGAGGACGCAGTCCAAAAAGAATGTTTCCCTCCAGACCTTTTTTCAGTATTTGTCTCTCCAGGAGAATTTGTGGAATGCCCTTCATGTAATGAGTCACCAATGCCCCATAACCCCATAACCCCCTCTCCATCTCCCCCACTCGCAATCACAAAATAGCGGCAGACATAACCTCACATTACACTTAAATGCTACACTATATTGTCTTTATTCTTATTATACTTAAGTTTATACTCAAGTAAATTCAAAGAGAAATTTAAATCAAAAGATGTAAACAGTAGAGAGGCTTAGTTTACAGGCTTGTCATTACAGTCTTTACAGCATTACAATCATTTACAATCCATCACTATACATGTCATAGTTCGTGATCATTCTCTGTTTTCAGTTAACTGCTGGTAACAATGTAAGTTATACTCCCTGTAATTTAGGCCAGTAGTTCAGACACTCAAAAAAAGAACAAACAGTAGGCATTCACTTCTCCCCAACAGTGCACAGCCATGTTGTACTTTAGCGTCATCTGCAGGAGATATGAAGTACGACAGACTTCTGATAAAAGCTATGAAGTGTGACGGTACCAGACTGAAAATCAATATCTTGAAATAAAAATTAATGCCATTTATGTCGGCCTGTGCTTTGAAATCTTAATATAGATCTGGTGAAATTCTTATCTGAATTAAAAAGTAGCAGGGTTGTACAGGACAACCAGTGAGACGTTTTTTTAACAGGTTGGGACAACACATAGGTTGACACATAACTTGTCCATTTACTTTTTTATCAACATCAGAATTTTAGGTTAGATTTTATATTAATATAAGGAAAAGAGTATATATATATTTGGTCCTGTAGTTGGTCACCATTTCTTTTAATCTTGTTTCCACCATCTTTTATTATCTTTTACCTTCAGTTCTTCATTTTAAATAGTCCTGTGAAGTGACTTGAATTTTAAAACTACAAATATTCCATGTTTTCTAGTCTCTCTATTAATATTATGCAAAAGCTGCATACATAATAAAAATAATAATAATAATAATAAATAGCTAAATGCTTTTTAAAATACTGTTAGATGGAGTAGCCCATAGCAGTTGTTCTCAACAAGGGGCCGGGCCCACTAGGGGGCCTCAGCAAACTTCCAAGGAGGACTGAAGATGACTTAAAAAAAAAAAAAAAAAAACGCTACAAATCAAGATGTTCAACCTGAAAACTTACATCAGATTTCTTATTTTAATTTTACATTTCCCCTTAAAACTGTTAATTCAAGAACGTATAGTTCTTAAAACTTCTGGAATCACAAAATAAGTTGCAACTAATAATATAATCTATTGACATTACTAGTTTCTGTTAATAAAGAAAAAAAGCAACTTGGCCATCGTTACAGCATACCAGAGATAGAGTCTTCGAATATTGTCATCGACAATGGGTGGCCTTGGAGTCAGAAAGCTTGAGAACCACTGACTAGCATGTCACACTGCACAATGTCAACTTTTTGACTTTTTGCAAAACTATTTAATACAGCTAACCAGTAACCACATTTCTTATTTTCAGTTATTTGTCTACAACAGGGTTTATTAAAACTTCTTTAAAAAAAAATACTTATCAAGAGTTAAAGGCAGTTTCAGAGAGAGAGAGAGAGAGAGAGTTTGCCCTATTTGATAAGCCTACCACTGAACATAAGCAAAAGTTCAGGACTGATACTTAAAGAACAGTGAAGATGGCACGTGATGCCACGTTCCAGCCACGCCTCAGTTGCTTGCACTGTGGAACTGCTTGCTAAAGAGTTTAATTGGTTAACACAAATGCTGCCTTTGACTGTCAACCTCAAATAGTGAAAACGTTATAATGGCACCATGGGTATTTCAGGTGTTTAATACTTGTGTCAACAGGATATGGCTTTGATACTTCTCTTAAATAATTGCGCGCGCGCACACACACACACACACACACACACACACACACACACACACACACACGTTGTGTTTCCATGTTTTATGGGGACTTTCCATAGACATAATGGTTTTTATACTATACAAACTCTATATTCTATCCCCTAAACCTACCCCTAAACCTAACCCTACAGAAACCCATGCACTTCATTAGATTTAAAGATAAACATAATTTAGCTGATTTATGAGCCTCTGCTTGTGAGAACCAGTTAAAAGGTCCTCACAAGTCGGTTTTCTCAAGTTTTACTATATTTGTGAGGACATTTTCAAAAATGTGGTCCTCACAAGTAGGCTATAGCTAAACACCCCCCCCCACCACCACACACACACACACACACACACACACACACACACACACACACACACACACATCACTGTAGTTGCAAGCTCTCGTGGTTTGAGTCCGACTGTCTCGTCCAGGTGAGCTCGCGATGATCTTTGCAAGATTCTCCTCGAGCGTAGGGGGGCGCGCGCAACTCTCACATCAAAGGATGAACAGGGAGCGGACCTTTTCCATGTATTCCCTTATTTGGTGTGGATGACTTAATTAGATTACGGGAGCGCCAAAAGCTCTGAAGAACATCGACTTTATACACTTTACAGGACGATTCATAAATGCTGTAATAATATGCAGTAGCATACATGTAAATTGAGTGTTTTAACTTTCATATACAAGTCACAGAGAATACCGAATGATGTTTCGGTAATGTCACGGGTTAATTGGCATGTTTGTTATGCTTGTTTGTCTATTATCTGGTTTCGTTCTCCCTAACTTCGTGAATTAAAACAAATAATTTTGCTGTTGTAGCTGTAGCCTATGAGACACATCGTTGTGCATGCAGGGCATCTCTTTGATTGCAGTAAATGGACAATAAATAATTCAGCACAATATGCGCTGCAATGTAGCCTACACTGCATGCACAAGTCTGTAACTCTTTTATAGATCTGATCCATGTGCAAAGTTAAAAATCTAACAAAAACAGAATAAAAGCTATCTATAACAACAGGTTTACGGTGTGGTCACCAATGCGCATAACCAAGAAAATAATCTGTACCACAAACTCAACAGCGCTTAGCCTACTACAAGACAAATAAAACGCATCTCAAAGCATTGTGATTGCAAAAACAGTTTTATAACTTACATTTTTTCTGGTTGTCTTGAAACAATTGCCTCTCTTTTATCCCTTTGGAGTTCGCGTGGGGCACTGGCTGTATAATGAACCTAACTGTCCCACAGCGCAGAAATCTCAACGTACCACCTTCCCTACCGGACGAGTCTCCCTGGAGGGAATTTTTGTTCGCTGAACTCGAGAAAAAAAATACTAGTAACACCCCTTGGTCTTTTCTGACTTCTGCTGTTCTCTCTGCCCTTCATGCGAGAGCCTTAATTGGTGAAGGATCAAAGTGGGGGGTTACTTTTCTATTCGAGTGAGTTTGTGTGCTGACGTTATACCGGCGGCCGCGCCTTCAGATTTTAAAGGTATGATGTCATGCTGTTAAGTGCGCCTGTATGATCTACTCCATCTGCCTGTGTGGGATGCCTGAAAAACACTGTTTCTGAATTTCTACTCAACAAAGAGCTCCGACTAGCTGTTTCACGCCAACTGTTCTATTGCACATTCAGTGTTACAGAGTTAATCATATTGAGGCATTAAGTGGAAATAGCAATATGCAAATAGTGTTAGATACTATTTGCAGTCCCACAGACACCCATACCAACCCCTACCTGTAAACCAAACCCTAACCGTCCTTTACAAAAAATAACCATGGTTAGGGTAGACCAAGTACATTTGGAACAGAGGGGTCTGTAAATATTTCCCTTCTAATGCAAGTTAGAATTTTCATTTTCCATATGCATATTCAAATTAGCATCCTCTCTCTGTGTGGAAACTTTGAAGAACATAGTCCACATTGATGAGAAATTATTAGAGAACATCAGGTTGTTTTTTTTTAACACAGTTTCCCCTTCTGTCACCTACACGATGTTGTGTTGAATGTAGTGACACAAGGGGTCTTTCTTGAGAGCCTCACATACCTCTGGATTTGAGAAAAGGCCAATGAGAAATTGGCAGACAGAATTTGCATGTGCCGCCCCGGACATACGAGTATAAAGGTAAGCGGATGTGCGTCTGTCAGTCAGAATTTTTCTTTGGAGCCGAGCGGTTGTGCAGCTGCAAGCTGAGTCTCACTACTGTTTCACTCACCTCTACAAGCGGCTTTCTCCCTCTCTGCATGCTGTGCAGTCCACGCCCCTGGGCGCTTCGACAACGCTTCTGTTAAAAGAGGACTTTTCCCCTCTAAAAGAGTATATTTTCACACACAAAAGAGCAATACACAGCAGGCGTTGAATGTCCTTTTCAGGACGCGTATTTTTAAAAATGCCCTTCTGCCTCGCATTTGTGAATGGTATATGTACTCACTGTGAGAATTTGACTATGGCAACGTTATGGTCGCGGCTTTCATTTCTCAAAGTGAATGCCACTTCAGCCACCCCCACGTCGTTCCTTCTTCCCACGGGATTGAGGATAACCCACTTGGCGATGGAGGCGATTTGGGGATGGCAGCGAGCTCGGTTTTGCCAGGTACATCCCCACGAACCACCTGCCCCCTGGCACGCTCGCTTGCTTCCGTCTGGGCTCGAGGTGAGTGTGGTTCACATCACGGCAGTCCACGTTCTCCCTCGAGCCCCCTGAGTTGGATGATGACACAGAAGACTCAACTCGCCCAGTCTGAGGCTGATGCGCAGATGGTCGACATGCTTTCCTGGGCTGCCGTGAGCGTCGGGTTGGACTGAAAACCTCCGTCCTCTCCACAGCCTTCACGGCTTGACGATTGGTGGAAAAGCGCAGTTCCTATAGCACGTCAGGTTCGAGACTACCCAGGTGCACTTTCTTCCCGGAATGACGAGCTGACAAGGACATGGAAGGCACCAACCTCCTTGCTCTTCCGCTCTAGCTACCCTTGACGGTGGAGCGGCACACGGGTACACGGTGGTGGACAGAGTGGTTGCGATCCACCTGTGCCCCGAGAATGGCGCCACCTGGCAGGATCGCCTGGTACTCCCCTCCAAGGCCTGTAGAATGACGTTGTCACTTATCTTGAAAGCCTACAGCGTCACTGGTCGGCCGCCTCCGCCCTGCATGCCATGGCTCTCCTGCAGGTCCACCAAGCCAAGGCACTCAAAGAACTGCACCTGGGTAGTCCTGACTCCGACGTGCTACAGGAACTGCGCTCTGCCGCCGACCTCGCTCTCAGAGCCACGAAGGTCACAGCGTAGGCACTTGGGCGGTGGCCACCCTCGTGGTCCAGGAATGCCACCTCTGGCTGAACATGGTTGAGATGCGTGATGTTGACAAAGCCCGCTTTCTCAATGCCCCCGTCTCCCATCTTGGCCTCTTCGGCGACACCGTCGACGACTTTGCCCAGCAGGTTTCGGCGGTAAAGAGGCAGAAGGAAGCGATTTCGCACATCATGCCACAGCGCCACACCAGCGCAGCCCACACCCTGTCTGCTTGCTGAGGGTGTCCCCCTGCGTCCAAGCAACAGGCAGCTCCGCCTCAACCGGGCCCAGCTCTCAGCCCCAGCGTTGAGTGCCCTCCCCATCTCCAGGACCCCCTAGGACCCGGAAAGCTCCTAAGCGCTCCTGAGACGGAAGACCCGGGTAGTCAGATATTCGCTCCGGACCTGGTATCAAGGTCACTCCATCCCTCGGTGGAGGGCCAGGAGGAAAATCCTTATTTTCTTTTGCTGCACCCCCTTCGGGCTGCAGTAACCACACTGTCAATAAAAGACCAATTCCCTCACTCCTTGGGTCATCTAGCCGGTGCATGCTGTTCTCACGGCGCCCTGGCACCAAAATCCTATAATCCTGGTTACCCGGATGCAGTTACCTCACCTCCGGACCCGCGACTGCCCATTCCCGGCAGGCCAGTCTCTACAGGATCTCCTCCTCAGTCTCTAACCTGCCCCCGCTGGGTGCGTGGAGCAATGTAAGTGTTTTGAGTCTTTTCTCAGTACCCAAGCCTCTGGACCCACTCTTGCCTCCCGACGCGTTATTACCTGCTCCCCCCCACTGTGAAGCCCCACCCGGTACGTCAAAAATGATCGTCCCTCTAGTGCCCCTTGCACAGAGCTTGGATGCATAGATTTCACTATCCAACCCGTCGTGTTGGCTGGCCAGGGCCATCCGAATTGGATACGCAGTTCAATTTGCCAGGCTCCTGCCTCGTTTCAGCGGTATTCGCTCCACTTCGATACGCGGCAAAAACGCCAGCACCTTACGGCAGAGATTACAACCCTGATACTCAAATACGCGATAGAGCCTGTCCCTCAAGCCGAGATGAAGAAGGGTTTCTACAGCCCTTACTTCATCTTACCCAAAAAAGGCGGTGGGTTGCGGCCAATCTTTGACTTGCGAGTTCTCAAACAGGCTTTACACAAACTCCCAATCAAAATATTCACGCAGAAACGGATTCTACCCAGCATTCGGCATCAAGATTGGTTTGCAGCGGTAGACCTGAAGGACGTGTACTTCCATGTCTCCATTTTGCCTCGACACCGACCCATCCTACGGTTCGCTTCGACGGCCAAGTGTACAAGGTCCTCCCCTTAGGCCTGTCCCTGTCCCCTTGCGTATTCACGAAGGTCGCCCCCCCATGGGAAGCAGGCATCTGCATACTCAACTACCTCGATGACTGGCTCATTCTAGCTCACTCTCGAGAGTCACTATGCGCCCACATGGACCAGGTGCTCAGGCACCTCAGCCATCTAGGGCTTCAGGTCAACTGGGAAAAGAGCAAGCTCACCCCAGGCATCTCTTTTGTCTCAATGACAGCACGCCTCACAAACAAGTGCGCACAGTCGGCGCTCAAGTGCCTCTCTCTCTTTGAGCCTGGCACAGCGGTTCCTCTAAAACCGTTCCAGAGGCTCCTGGGGCATACGACATCCTCGGCCACGCCGCTCGGGTTGATATGAGACCGCTTCAGCACTGGCTTCAGACTCTAGTCCTGAGATGGGAATGGCACCACGGCACATACCGTGTGTTAATCACCCCTTCCTGCTATCAGACTTTCAACCCTTGGACAGACCTCTGTTTTCTGTGGACTTGTGTCCCCCTACAGCAGGTGTCCAGATGTGTTGTGGTCACCACAGACGCCTCTCAACTGGGTTGGGGCGCCGTGTGCAATGGGCACACAGCCGCTGGCTCCTGGACAGGGCCCCAGCTGTGTTAGCACATCAACTGCCTAGAGTTGCTGGCTGTATTCCTTGCCCTGCGGAGGTTTATCCCACTGATTTGGGGCAAGCACGTCTTGATCCGTTCAGACAGCACCGCGACGGTAGCGTAGATAAATCACCAAGGCGGCATGCACTTTGGTCATATGTCACAACTCGCCCGCCATCTCCTCCTTTGGAGTCAGCAGCGACTCAGGTCCCGGGCAACCTCAACATGACAGCGGATGCGCTATCGCGACAGGTCTCGCTCAGCGGAGAGTGGAGGCTTCACCCCCAGGTGGTCCAGCTGATTTGGGGCTTGTTCGGCATGGCACAGGTAGATCTCTTTGCCTCACAAGACAATTCCCACTGCCCGCTCTGGTACTCCCTAACAGACACGCCTGCATACAGCTGGCCCGGGGGCTTCGCAAGTACGCATTTCCCCCAGTGAGCCTTCTTTCACTGGTGGACGAGGAACAAGTCACCTTAGTGGCTCCTTACTGGCCCACTTGGACTTGGTTCTCTGATCTCATGCTCCCCGCGACAGCACCTCCCTGGCAAATTCCCCTGAGGAAGGACCTTCTTTCCCAGGGACGGGGCACCCTCTGGCATCCACGCACAGACCTCTGGAACCTCCATGTCTGGCGCCTGGACGGGACGCGAAAGATCTGAGTGACCTACCACCTGCGGTCGTAGACACAATCAACCAAGCTAGAGCTCCCTCTACCAGGCCGCTTTACGCCCTAAAGTGGTACTTGTTCACAATTTGGTGTTCTTCCCTGTCTGAAGACCTGCAGAGATGCGCAGTTCAGTCAGTGCTTTCATTTCTGCCAGAGAACTCTAGGGCTCCACAGGCCTAATTCCCTCTTCAGGCAACTCCCTGTGATGTATTTCCCGCGATATGGTCCCCCTTCCACGGACCTGCGTCTCCCTTGGGCAGTCCCTCTGCCCCGGTCGCTGTGTTTGTAGAGCTCCTCCCTCACCAGGTAGGACTTACCACCGTGCCACTTCCACATGTGGCTTGACAACCCATGTGACGTATTGGTCACATGTTACCTCCCCCCAGTCTGGGCAGGATGTGGTCTCCGCACGGTCTTTTCCCTCTGATAGAATAGGAACGGAAAAGATCGCCTTCCCCTACGCATTTCATAGCGTTAAGATGCTCTATAATGAGAAACATAGGGAGAGAAAAGGCTGCGGCTGGCCGGCTTGCTCCCATGATAGCCATGTTGCCTGTTCCCCCCTTAGGGGTGCTGGGAGCCTAAGGTCTGTATAAGACACCTTTTTCTGGAGGTGTTGGGGAGGGTTATGTGTGGCCAATACAGCTGCTTCTAGCACGCAGTAGCTTGCTTGCACCTGTGTCAGCATTTCACGTAACACGGTCCAGTTCATGGCATTTTTAAATGGGATGCCTTGTGTCACTACATTCGACACAATGTCAAGTGAGTTACAGAAGGGGATGGAGGGAACGAGACGCTGTGTCCCCCTTGCCACGACACTAGACCTACCACTGTAAATGGCCAAACCTTACTCTCGGCTCCTCAGTGAAAAACCTGACTGACAGATGCACGTCTGCTTCCCTTTATACCCGTATGTCCAGGGGTGGGACATGCAAATTCTGTATGCCAATTTCTCATTGGCCTTTTCTCAAATCCAGAGGTACGTGAGGCTCTCAAGAAAGACCCCTTGTGTCACTACATTCGACACAACGTCTCGTTCCCTCCATCAGGTAACAGTAACCATAACAGTTACAAATGTACCCGTCCCATAGGAGATATAGTTGCCAATGTTCTTTCTTAAGATTTGTTAACTTTTATTCAGTAAGAAAGCTTGATTCATTAATTTGTTTAGCTTACTTATCTAAGATAGATAGATAGAATTGTGCAGTATAAGTTATTTTGTTAAGTAGATTTAGTTAAAAAATATTATTGTAATTGAGTATTTTGGTCAGTTTGTATGTGTGTGCATGTCACAGGATGCCTCGTATCAGTGAGAAAAACTAAGAGAGCATTTCCAGCTGATGTATTAGAAATTATAAATATACAAGCATTAGAAAATATGTAAAGTAATCACAGAGTATAAAATATGTCAGTGTATTTCACGTAACTTAATGCCACATTTGACACTTTGTAAATGAGTGTTCCAACTGTCCCGAGGAAGTGTTTCAAATGTACCGCCATGGGTACAGTTGTAACAAAAGCGCTCCTTGTCTTGAAAGGCTAGAAAAAACTGTAGAAAAAATTAACAATGTATGCAGGTTTTTAGCATTTATTTTGTTAGTGGACAGATAAAGGTATCTCATGTGATAAGGAGTTCTGTTCTGTATTTGTGCAGAAGAGCAAAAAGTGTGCTAACTGTACTCTGTCTACCCTACTACAGTCACCATAGTATACCACCATGTTATTTTGTTGTAAAATCACCGTAACCACAAAATTGATCATGGTTACTCTATTAACACCATATTACTGTAGTAACACCATGGTTAATTGCATTAAAACTATGGCCAAAAATAAAACATTACTACAATATTACTATTGTAAACCCCAGGTTAATTTGACCAGGATCAAACCTTTCTCTCAACTTACCGACCTTCATCGTGACTAAACCACTGTGAGGAAATCAGCCTTTTAATTAATTTTTATTTATTATTAGAAGTGGTATTAAAGGACATGTTAAGAGTGGAGATAGGAAACAGGATTTGAAAAATTGGGACAAAAGGCAAAATCGCATCCGGGTCATCCATACAAAAAAAGCACATCCACAAAGTCTTTACACCCCACTTTGCTGCAGGGACACCAAAGGCGCAGTTTGTCTTATTTCTGTCTTTCTTCCAGACTGTTTGAGTGCAAATAGTGGCACTGTGTAGGAAGTATTTACTACGTGTGCAAGTATAGGCACTTCGTAATGACATACCATTCATTTTTATCCCACGATTTCTTTTTAGTTTTTTTAAGCAAATTATATTTTGACTAAATGAACATAAGTTATTTGAGTAAAAAGGCCTGCTATACACTAAAATAAAGTATTTTTCTCCAGGCACTGGCTTTCGTCCAGCCTTTATAGCACAGCATAAAGTATGTCATGAGGGTCGGTATCCTGGTGAGATCATTCATCCTGAATTTATGTGTGTGTGTGTGTGTGAGAGAGAGAGAGAGAGAGAGAGAGAGAGACAGAGAGAGAGAGAGAGAGAGAGAGAGAGAGAGAGAGAGAGAGAGAGAGATTATTTTCGAACCCCTAACAAAGAATAGTCTTTCATCTGTTTGAGCATTCTATTTTGGAACAATAGCTCATGTTATAAAGTACTGATCAGTGGTGGACGAAGTACACATACCATGTACTTGAGTTAAAGTAAAGATACTCAAGGTAAAATATTACTCAAGTAAAAGTAGAAGTGCTGCCTTTAAACATTCATTTGAGTAAAAGTACAAAAGTATTTGCCTTCAAATGTACTTAAGTATCCAAGTACTATGATTTTTTATGGCCATAATGTCCTATTATAATTTGTCACAAGACTCTTGCTTAACTCAGTCTACATGAAGACTAATGTCACTCTTGGCACACCAGTCTATTAATAAAATGACATGAATTAGTCAGATATATATATATATAGTATATATATATATATATATATATATATATATATATTTGAATTGAATACATTTTTTGTGTGTTTAATTTTGGAGGAAGGGACTGTTCCCATAAGCGTATAATACATTTACAGTATTTACTGTATATATTTTTCTCGAGTGTCTATGGTCATAATTATTAACATCCTAATGTTATGATACATTCACATAAACCTGCACAACGCCATTAAATATATATATATATACACACACACACACACACACATATATATATACACACACACACGCACACATATACACACACACGCGCGCGCGCACACACATACATAGAATATATATAAATATATATATATTCTTTGTTATGGGAGCAGCCAATTTCCCTCCAAAATTAAACACAAAAACGTATTAATGCAGTGTTTCAGCTACTCCCCAGAAAAAAAATGCTATTATATGCAAGTCATTTTAGTGTCAACATAATAAGCAATGTACATTATGCGTCAATATTTAATTAACAATATTAATAATTGCTGCATTAATAGCTGCTGCTCTCTGCCCCGCTTAAAATCATTGGCAATGCAATTTGTTTGGAACAAATCACATGACCGCGCGCGGCGAGATCACGGTCGCAACCGTCTATGTTCGCAACTCTCATATTTAACGGCTCTGGGGCATTGTTGCCAACTTAGCGACTTTGTCGCTATTTTTAGCGACTTTTCAGACCCCTTTAGCGACATTTTTTCAAAAAAGCGACTAGCGACAAATCTAGCGACTTCTTGGACAAACCTTAGCAACTTTCCAAATTCCAAATATCGCCAGTACTGCAAGCGTGAGGTCTTACTTCCCCGCTGCGTCTGCTCTGTTCAGTGAGCGGCTGAGAGGAGCAGCACATTCCGTTGACTGCATGCCAGCGGACATAGACATGAATGAGCTGCGCATGTGCACGCTGTGTTAGCAGGAACCAATCAGTGATCACATATCAGCTGCCTTCTCCTTTGTTTTAATTCAAAACATTTAATTTGGCCGTTTTTCGGCTATATACGTATATAAAAACAGTATGAGCACGGTTTAGGGGAGATAACCGTTATTATAAACTAAAGTAGGCTACAGTACCGAGAAATTAGGCAGAATGCAAATACGACGCGATGACGTCATTAATATGCTAATGACGCATGACGTCATCTGGCGACATTTAGCTACTTTTCGAGCAGGCTTTAGCTACTTTCCATTGAAAATAGTTGGCAACACTGCTCTGGGGTGCGTTGCCCGTACAACGACGTAACTTGCTGCTCCACTACCATAGTACGATGCACTGTTTAAGAAATCAACTTGCTAGTCACGACTGTTTCCCGAAACCGTATTGTCGCAAATTGGTTGTTCAACCACGTTGGTTAATGATGTCACACATGTGGTGGAGTAAAAACTACTTTTAATGAATCTGTTTGCGATCGAATTAATGCTAGATGTTTTGCTATAAATTACGGACATGTCATATGAGGACTCTCTCATATTTTTCTCAGTTATTTGCTTTATTTCCAGATTCAATCATAGGCTCGTTCTTACGCACTAGAGCACGTTCACACATGCGCACTCTTCAAAAACGGTGCTTTAAATCTATTGACAAACTAAAAGACATAAAGTACATTTGTATGTCTTCTAAAGAAAATATACTGATTGTTCTGAATGTCATCTTGCTTATTTGGCTCAAGATAATAATTTATTAAGCCCACATGTTATAATAACAAGAAACTCTGCTTCTAACCACAGGTCGAGAGCTGTCCTTCCAACCACACAACTCTGCAATGCTGTTTGCGAATGTTCGTTGGAATGATGGTTCCGGGAAACACCGACTCGTTGAACTACGATGATAACGACGGAACTTGCGACCATAGTTGGCTAACGATGCTTTTGGGAAACACACCCCTTTTCGCGCTTAGTAGATGCTGCCAAGGCAAGTTCAAAACAAAGCGCGCGCGCTGTAGGCTACTGTGATTGGTGGCTCGTTTGACCAGTTACGTTTTTATCCACTCATAAATAAAAAGGAACGACTGATTTTGAAAATGTAGTCGAGTAAAAAGTAAGATATTTGACTTTGAAATGTAGTGGAGTTAAAGAAAAAGTCTCCCCAAATTTAAATACGTCAGTAAAGTGCAGATACGCAAAAAAGCTACTTAAGTACAGTAACGAATTACATTTACTTCGTTACTGTCCACCACTGGTACTGATTGATTCCTGAAGTGAGCTGAAACTGTACGAGGGTCGCTTTTTAAAAATTATAGGGTCAGTGTTTGCTGTTTAATACAATTATTTGATAACCCTGCATGGTCCTATATATGTGATTCTATAACTCTCTTGGTACCAGTAAAACATGGTGTAGACACCCAGTGTCCCAAGGGTAACTGTCTTTCACTGCAAATATTACAAGTACTTATCAGAGGATCTTTAGGTAGGATGACATCATTGCACCCCTCCACACCTTTATCTATCTTCAGCAGTCAGAGCACTCATTTATCATTTGCCCCATATGGGATTTGATGCCGTTATCTGCTACCATTGCTTCTCACCTTTCCTTTCCTTTCATTTCTTTCTCTCTCAAAGACACTCATACACATTCATGCACATATTTGTATTTCAGATATCTGAGATATTTTATTAATGCAGCCGTTTGACTGCTGTATATTGGTTGAACTTGGTCGAGTGGTTTGTTCCTGGATAGAGATGCTTCTTATCTAATCTTTCTAATGCAGGTATGCAGATACTTCATTGTGCTGCAATGACAGCTAATGATGGATAGGTTCAATGTTTACTAATTTCACTGAGCATTCAGGCTTGCAAAGTTCTGCATACATCATATTCTTAGAAACAGAGAATGGAAGTATGAGGAAGAAAATAAATATTAAGGAGAAAGACTTTTGGGTAACACTTTAGAATACTGTATCTTACTTAATGCATAACTAATAAGGAATTACTGCAGAACTAATAGGTAATTCTTCATTAACACTTAAGTCACTACTATTAACTACTAAGGAAGATGTGTTAACTAATCAGTCTGTAATAGCATTTTATAGTTGTGTTAAGTAACAATTAGCTAATCAATAATTGAATTCAGTCATGCCTCCTGATGAACTACTTTTAATTATCTACTAATTCAGCTTCAGGAGAAATAACTATTGAGTAACTACTAATGAACAGTCGATTAATTACAATTACAATAATATCATAACAATTAGCCATTAAAATATTCAGGTTGTGGCCCTTTCTTCTTCCTTACTTCTAATGTTATTATTACTATGGAAATGCAATACGCATTTCGTGGAATTACTACACTCCCAAAATGAGTCATTACAGTAAATTTAGTAGTTTTGGCCTGTAAATCAACAACGGAATGGAACCCCATCCCCACTATAAGTGACTAGCCAACTTACCTTAGGCAGGTTTATGATTTATATACAGTATAGTGTATTACCACATAATTATGAGGGAATTACTTACAACCTGGAACAGTATTCTAAAGTGAAAATACAAGGAACCCATGATTATTTAATACAGAATTACCAGATAATCATTCATTAATGGGGTTCCCTGTATTTTCACTTTAGAATACTGTTCCAGGTTGTAAGTAATTCCCTCATAATTATGTGGTAATTCTTTATTAATTACTCAGGGGTTCCCTGCATGTTCCCTCCCCTCAGTCATTGCCTTACATACAGGAATAATTTACCCAAATGTAATGTGATATGTGCTGAGGAAAACAAGAGACACACACACTATACTGTATATAAATCATAAAGCTGCCTGAGGTAAGTTGGCTAGTCACTTATAGTGGGGATGGGGTTCCATTCCGTTGTTGATTTACAGGCCAAAACTACTAAATTCGCTGTAATGACTCATTTTGGGAGTGTAGTAATTCCACGAAAAGCGTATTGCATTTCCATAGTAATAATAACATTAGAAGTAAGGAAGAAGAAAGGGCCACAACCTGAATATTGTAATGGCTAATTGTTATGATATTATTGTAATTGTAATTAATCGACTGTTCATTAGTAGTTACTCAATAGTTATTTCTCCTGAAGCTGAATTAGTAGATAATTATAAGTAGTTAATCAGGAGGCATGACTGAATTCAATAGTTATTGATTAGCTAATTGTTACTTAACACAACTATAAAATGCTATTACATACTGATTAGTTAACACATCTTCCTTAGTAGTTAATAGTAGTAACTTAAGTGTTAATGAAGAATTACCTATTAGTTCTGCAGTAATTCCTTATTAGTTATGCATTAAGTAAGATACAGTATTCTAAAGTGTTACCGACTTTTGTTTTATCTAATATTTTTTGGTGGTGGGGCAATCTCACAATTTGTCTGTTTTTTGTTTGCTTTTTCCTGCTCACATTCACTAGTCTGTGATCAAGTCCACCCAGATCAAGGCAAGACAGGTAGAGATATTTTGGCAGCAATCTGGCTCTCTATAGACAAACTGAGAGATGCAAAAGGAGGTAAATTAGAATAGTCACATACAATATGTCACAAGGTCAAGAATTAACTATAGTTTTAGCTTCGAGGGAGCAGTACAAACATGAGACATCCCTGATAGTTTTATTGTACATAAAAGATTCTGATTATGTCTGATGACATGATTCTGTTTTAATATGGACTTTTGTGCATTAACTGTGCCCATGTTGAATGTCTGACATATTTCTAGTGATGCTCCTTTTATATGCATGGAAAATGTGGTTCTCATCAGGGTTTTGCATGTTGGCTCTGTTACATTATAGACATTGTACGTATTATTAATCATATTGATCAAGTGACACACAAATCATGGCTCGTATTAACAGAGATTGTATTGGCCTTTCAAGTTAGACTGTGGATTTTTGCATGCACTCAACTTCTAACAGTTGATTTTGCTTTTTAAAATTAAATAAATTTGTTGAAACACACACACACAAAATTAACCCTATATATTTCTAGATTAAAATCGAACAAAACTAAAATATAGTCAAAACAACGAAGTGGTTCAAAAATCCTATATAACCACCTCCTGTAAAATCCAAACATTTTATCCTCTCCAACTTCTTTCTCTGGCATCTTTTGCAGTTAAAAATCACTCTATGTCAACAGGTGGAAAAATATTAATACAAATTAGATCAGTAATACAATTGTAAAAAGAAAAATAGTAATAATAACTGAAAAAAAAAAAACATGACCTCTAAGGTTTTACACATATATCATAAAGTAATTGTCAGGGACTTAACTGTATGTTAAGTACACCCACAGTTTGTGCCCATACAGCCCTTGATAGGAGAATCACTCTCACCCACGCCCACTTGCACTTTGTGCTGGGACGAAAATTGTGCTTTAAGAATTAGTTCTAAAATCAAATAAGCCTTTGTGTGCGGTCCCTTGCATGAAAATAGAGCCCCATGAATGGAGTAATTGAGTAATTTAAAGGTAAATTCTAAATTTATCTAAATCTATATATATATATACTGTATATATATAAAATATAGTGAAATCCCAAAAGAAAAAAGTTTTCAACTAAAACATATCTTTAGTGTTATTTTATTTCTTTAAATATAAACTTGAGGGTTCCACATTTGATGTTTCAGGTCAAATTGGAACAGAGAAAGACAGATGGAACGGAGTTCTCTATTGATAGGTGTATAAGGGTTAAGAGTGACTGGTGTCTCACATCATTTGGAAAAAAAATTCAAATAAAACATAGTTGAAGAAATCTAAGAAACACACAATAATGCTTATAGGGAGGAACAACCCTCACAAATAGGCAAAGAGAAATTGACACATGAGAGCAAAACCTGTGCAGTATTTCAAGTGTTAAAGTATGTCAAAAGCATGCTATTTCTCATATTTTAGTGGAACATGCCTGGTTCCTGGTACCTTGTCGTAATTTAACACACACACACACACACACACACACACACACACACACACACACACACACACACACACACACACACATGTTGTGTTTCCATGTTTTATGGGGACTTTCCATAGACATAATGGTTTTTATACTGTACAAACTTTATATTCTGTCCCCTAAACCTAACCCTACCCCTAAACCTAACCCCCACAGAAAACATTCTGCATTTTTACATTTTCAAAAAACATAATTTAGTATGATTTATAAGCTGTTTTCCTCATGGGGACCGACAAAATGTCCCCACAAGGTCAAAAATTTCGGGTTTTACTATCCTTATGGGGACATTTGGTCCCCACAAAGTGATAAATACACGCTCACACATACACACACACACACACACACACACACTCTTTCACAAATACAGAACAAAACATAACATATGTTTGCCCTGAGCTCACAAAAGGCGAGAGTGATCTTTGACAGACTGTGAAGACCAGGACAAATGTTGTCATTGCTAGAGATGGCATCTATAACTGAACTAATAAAACATTTATAGACAGTAAATGCATAATTTTTACAGTCATAGGCAAAGAGAACAAGGAGGATGAAAGACCATGAAAATAAGGAAAAATAAAAAGAGATGGAGGGAGAGAGAGAAAATTGAGAGCGGACATCTTACATTTATCCAATGTATTATGTTTCTACATTCCTTTTTTGTTTAATTAGTGTAGAAAAAGAGGGCAATTTATTTTCAAAGACAAGGTTTGACAGAAAGTAGGAGACAAGAAAATGTTTTGTAACAAAGATTTTTGATCAAAACTATAAATCCTCATTTTGGATAAAAAGATAATGTTTTGAACCATTTTTATTTAATTGAATAGCTGCTTAATTTACTTCAAGAACAGCAACATAATTGCAGTACAGCTTAACAAGGCATCAAGACAAGAACTAGACAAGCTCCAGAAGAGCAAGTATTTGTTCTTCATTAAAATTTTCACATAGCTGTGAGGTAAAAGAAAAGTAGAGAGTAAAAAGCCTGTTGTGACCTATAGTCTTTTGGGTCATTAGCACAGGCACATTATAAGTCTTCATATTCAAATTAAATCCTCATGAATATTAATTATGTGACATAGGATAACTGAGATGACATAAGAATTAGCCATAGTAGGACTGCCACTTTCACTTTGCAGATGCAATTCTTTTAAGGTGAAGCTCTTAAAATCGAATGATTATTTCTTAAAAAGTGGAGACTTGTCCCAAGTCTCAAAAAGTGGGGGATGGTTACCACACCCCTTGTCCTGATGTAGTTAAATGCACACACACATGCACACCTACAAACATGTCTGAAGGCAGTGAGAGTTGGTACCATCTGTTACAGTTTATGAGGATATTACAGCAGAGTGAGTCAGAATATAAAGCTCTAGAAGTGTGTAATGGGTGTCATCAGCTCCAGTTCTTTATACAGCCTCTTTTTGTTCTCAACTTCACTGCACATCACAGAACACAGAACAGCCTTCTGACTGATGTACACAGAGTCTCTCTGGTCCCCCATGCATGCACATGCATGCACGCACGCACGCACACACACACACACACGCATGCATGCACGCACGCACACACACACACACACACACGCATGCACGCACGCACACACACACACGCATGCACGCACGCACACACAGAAACACTAGAGCATTGTGGTGTTAGGGAAGAGAAACATCATGATAAACAGGGTTGATATGTTTGACCCTGGTCATGTACTGGAAATGAATGCTACCATACTGTAAAAAACAAAATCTGTTTAATTTACAGTAAATTACCAGCAGCTGTGGTTGCCAGTAATTTACCATAAAAAATACAGTGACCATGTTTTAGGCTTTACGGGATGTAATTTTGATGCCTGTATATTTTAAGGTGAATTACTGTTCATATTATTAAATGATATAAACATGATACATTAAACTTAGTAACCAAAACACCACCAGAGTAACACACGTTACTCTAAATTCATATTAACATTTATTAAACTACATAAAGTATAACACAGAGCACACAATTTACATAACTAATATTAAAGATAATAAGAAACATAACTATTCCCATGAAATATTATTATCTTTTTTTGTACTGTAGCATATATGTTACGCTAACTACTTATTAACCACTTAAAGTTACTTTTACTGTTGCATGTTTACATTCTTTTACATTTAAAATTATGGATATTTTTTACAGTGCAGGGAACATGACCACTACTAATTTAATCTCACTCCACATAGAGAACAGTTGTTTGAAAATCTTTTTGCAGATAAAGAATGGTTTCTAAATCTGGCCTTACCTAGATTTCGTTCAAGTTCAAGGCATGTAGCCGTTAAAACTTAATGTTTTATTCTTTTGACTTCACACTGGAATCCTTCATATCAAACTCAGAGCCGCAGGTGCCTCACAGCCAGGAAAAGTAAACATTTGGTGCATGGGAAGTTCATATTTTAACTATATCTATGTCAACTGGAATGATAGGATTTTCTTATTTTTAGGAATAATATTATCTATCCTACTTTCTCTTTTTTTACTTGACAAATTGCCAGACACAGAATATGCTGCACTGTTTGTTTTTGAAGCTAAAAAAAAAAAATAATAATAATAAAAAAAGAAATATATATATATATATATATATCATGGAAACGTTGATTTGAGCCCATCAAAATCACAAAAACAGAGGGTGCAATAAAAATATATCTGGATTATGAGCTTTGAAGTTTCTTGATGACATTCATAAATAAACTTTATTTTTTTATCTCCTCTTTGACAGCCTGTCAGCACACAACTCTCAGTTTAAACACCACCTGATGAAGATTCTGGGATAGGAGGAGATGTGGTGTTGGTTCACATTGTCCTTCCCTGAGGTTTCTTAAAAACATCAGAGAATTGGTCAGTTAATTACTTAAGATCTTGTTTTTGGCAGGAAAGAGACATTCTCTGACTGCCCAGTCATTCTCTACAACCCCCTTGGCAGTATCTTTTTGAAGGATTGGTTAAACCTCAATTAATCAGTTTTTTGTGAGCAGTACATAGAGGCAGTGAGTACTGGCAGAGTTTAGTGACAAATGTATCTTGGCATTTTGACTGTTCATGCCCAAGCCACAGGAAGCTCTTCCTGCTGAATTTTTCTTCATAATTTTTATGTTTTTATACAAATATAAATACAATGAACTTTGGGTAGTGAAATTATATGGTAAATGTGATACCTGGAGAGGGAGGGAGCTTGGAAATTTGACCACCATCACTAATTCTGTCATCTGGACAACAAATACCTACCCATTGAGAAGTCACTATTGTACATGAAGCTTGAACATGGATGAACACTAAGGAGTAAAAACATCCAGGCATGATTCTGTTGGACTACATACAATAGACACCAAACCATCCTCAACAAAATCTCCTTTTTTCAAGACATCATCATTTTTTATTATAGGTGGTAGGAAAGAGTAACACTGCATTTACCTCTACCAGATTGGGCACTATGATACATGCCCACTCTTGCCTCTTCCTATCCTTGCGATCGCCTAAAAGGAATGGAGATTTGCTTCCATTTAATCTTGCTTTGAAAGTTTAGTCAGCTAATGATGGGCTACTTTGTTTGTGTTTTTTGTAACTGTGTTCTCCTGACTGCTTCACAGTACTTCACAGTTTAAGGTCCCTCATTGTCTTCTGCCGTTTCATAATTGCTGGGGCATCATGATTATTGCAGTTTTAAATGTAAATATTTTGATTCCTTTCTATTTAGTATACTGGCCTTTAGATTTCACTCAGTGATTGTAAGTTTATTAATTTAGTTTTAGATTTTTCAGTGTTGTTCCAGCTGTGTTAGTCTTTCAGTATAATTTTATTGATATCATTTAAATGTTTAATTGTGTTACAGGAATAGTTGACCCATAAATACAAATTATATCATCATTTATTCACCCTCATGTTGTTCCATAACCCTATGACTTTCTTGCTTTCTTTTTTGGAACAAAACAGGAATATATTCTTCATATCAATCTGAGTCACCATTCACTTTCGTTATATGCAGAAAACAAAATAGCAGATGCACTAAAAGGGAATAGTGACTAACACATTTTTTTTTAATTAAAGCGGTTTAAAATGTTATAATATACTACATATATTACTGGATTCATGAACATGTGATTTATTTTAGTTTCAGTTTTCGAAATTATGTAATTTTATTTATTTATTTAAATGTGGGGATGGGGGGGGGGTGACAGAGTGTGGGCGGGCCAATTTTACTAGTTCAATCTCTACAATGAACTGCAGATATACTGTCTTCACAGAGGGATGACATATTTGATTGAGACACTGATGCACCTTCTGTTCTCTTTTGATGGCAGTCAATGAGCACCATCTGCACATGATTATTCATCATTCAGGCCATGTGCACGTGTTTGTTTTGTTGCCAAGCGAGATGCCGAGATATGCTGAGAGGGTTTGCTTGCACAAGGGTCAGTGTAACACAATAATCTGCAGACAGGGTTGGGAAGGTTACTTTTGAAATGTGTTCCACTACAGATTACAGAATACATGCTGTAAAATGTAATTTGTAATGTATTTCGTTAGAATACTCAAGGTCAGTAACATATTCTAAATACTTTGGATTACTTCTTCAGCACTGGTAGATATTTTCACTTGTTTTGACTATAAAAACTTAATAATACATTCTCTGAAAAGCCTAAATATCTTATGCAGTGTTGTTTCTAAAACAATATAAATCAAATTGGTCTTGTTTTAAAGATGTATAGATATTTTTACAGGAAAAAAATTCAAAAATTATTATCAAGAATAAGATTTTTGCCCTAATATCAAAGGTCTTTCTAGAAAAAAGAAATTATGATCTAACATGAATTTTCTTGATAAAAAAATATGATCGTGTCTTGTAACATGTGCATATAAAATGGCTTGAAATAGCATTTTAGCTTAGCGTAAAGCTGACAATGTACACAAGGTATATTTCTATTTCTTCTGCTCCAGACTTACTTCAAACTTACTTCTCTGTCTGCTCGTATGAATGTAACACTTCATAAGAAAGTGTTTCACCACTGTTCAAATGCACTTTGGATCTCATAATTTATTTATATTTATCTGAAAGGACTAAATATTAAATAAAACAAATGACAATAAAATGCAAAGTAATCTCTTCAGTAATCAAAATACTTTTTGAATGTAACTGTATTCTAATTACCAATTATATAAATTGTAAATGCAGTGGAATACAGTTACTTATATTTTGCGTTTTGAATATGTAAATATGTATTCCCGTTACTTGTATAGAAACCGCTGTGGAGTTACAGTGAATGAGACTGAATGAATAAGGTTTTTAAGAGGTGTTTTCAAAAGACAAAATCTATGACAATATAAATGATAATTTTGTTCATCTTGACTCCTCTCTCTCAATGTTCAATTTGTGCTTTCTATTGGGTACACCTTACTTTTCTTTCTCTCTTTCTCTCTCTCGTGCTTGCTTGCTCGTGCTCATTTGTTCCAACTAGGAAGTCTGACCATAATAAGAATGTGGTAAGATACAGGCATAGACAAGCAAGTTTGACAAATCCCACATTACGTCACACCCTGCCTTCAAGGGCATTTCTTATCGTAATTTGTGCAGACGTCTGCATGTAAAACAATGCGTTGCAATAGTTGGTCAACTTTAGGTCATATTTGGATAACTTGAGGTGTTATATGTGTGTAATGTGTGAGTGTTTTGAGTCACAAAGAGTGGGAGTAGTGTTGAGCGAGAGTCTGGATTAATGTCTGGTGTCAGAAAATGTTTGTATATTCTTTCTTATGTGATATAGCTTGAGATTGTGTGTGTGTGACTTTATATTGCTGGCTTAGTTGATTCATGATGTCTTTAAAAGACAACAGTAAATTCAACTATATATCTAAGCCAAATAATCTCTCATCAATTATCGATCATTACTTCACTGCCAATTATCTTTGCTCTCCCTTTTATATAAAAAAAATATGTTTCAATGGCTTAATCCACCCACAAACCCACTCAAACACAGATATACTCATACATTCAGGCACATGACAGGATAGAGTCACACAATTGTGAAGTTGCAATTGTATGCAGAGACACATGCCATTTCCCTCTCCACAAAATACAGCCATATATGGTAAGCCTTGTTTTAGAAGTAAGAGAGAAGAGTGAAAGAAGGAGAGAGAGAGAGAGAGAGAGAGAGAGAGAGAGAGAATGAGAGATCAGCTCTCACTGTGAACTAAACAACTCTCCATCAAATAAAACTGAGTGAGTGTAGATTATTTTAGCCACGCCTCAAAATCATGTTACTGTGTGAATACTGTGTAAACATTATAACCAGTAGCTGTAAGTTTTCTCTTCTAGCAGACTGGCTGACTGCACGTTACATCACTTGTTTGCAGTACAATAAAGAATGATGATCCCCAGATAGGTGAGGCCTAGTGAGCCCAGCAGAGCTGAAGTAAGGAAGAAGGAATGATGTTTGCCAAACAGAAAAGGAATTTGGTTTTGCACACTTATTGACTGCTTAGTGGCAGGATTAAATGCTTCATCTGGTTATACTTGGGGTGCTGACACTAAGCAGTGATGTGTTATTGCTAACAGATATTTCCTGATAATGACTCATAGAGATTATTGAAATTTTATATTAACACCTGCATACCTGTAAGAATTCAGGGAACCACAGCATTACAGTATTATCAGAGACCATAAAAGGTCTTTAAATGAAAATCAGGAGAAGAAGATTGATACATGTTACATATGCATACACACACATGCATACACATATGACATTCTCATCTTCATGTCATGCTATTTAGAGAAAAGGATTGAAAATCAAATTAGTGGATGAAACAGCTGTGTGTTAGACAGGGTTGCATCTATAATAATCTATAATTAAAAAATTTACAAATATCCCATCGAAAGTAATACTTTTTCTGTTACCAATGGCTTAAAGGGATAGTTAATCCAAAATGAAAATAATCTGATAATTTTCTCATCCTTACATTATACCAGATGTGTATGACTTTCTTCTGCTAAATACAAACAAAGATTTTTAGAAAAATATCTCAGCTCTCTAGGTCCATACAATGCAAAGTGAAAGGTGACCAACATTTTGAAGCACATAAAGGCACCTTAAAAGTATTCCATAAGACTCCTCTTTTTATATGGATATGATAAGTATGGGTGAGAAAAAGATCAATATTTTTAATTATAAATCTCCACTTTCACTTTCACATTCTTCTTCTTGTGTTTTTGGCAATTCACATTCTTTATATAATTTATAATAAAAAGGACAGAAATATTGATATGTTTCTCACCCACACCAATAATATTGCTTCGGAATTTATGGATTTAACCACTGTAGTCTTATAGATTACTTTTTTGCTGCCGTTATGTGTTTTTGGAGCTTCAAAATTTTGGTCACCATTCACTTGCATTGTGAGGAGTGCATATCCTTCTTAAAATCTTTGTTTGTGTTCTGCAGAAAAAAGGCATACACATCTGGGATGACATGAGGTATGACATGAGGTAAGTGATGAGAGTATTTATATTTGGGACCCTTGTCATCAAAAAGTTTGAAAACCCTTTTAAATTGCTTCAACAGTCCTGGAGTTAGATATAAATTGTGCAGAGAATATTACTTCTAGATTCAGACAGGGCCTTAGTAAACTGTTCAGCCTCAAGACCCCCTCTTCACATCATGCTAACTGTGCATCTAAGCCCTCAGAGGAATAACAAAAATATCCTCCTTGTGCTGCATCGCTTGCACACATGTTCCACTAATCAGGAACAGCATGAACAACACAACATCTACTGCACAAATATACAATAAAAGCCCAAGAGAAGAGAGCTCAGGGGAATGAACTCCAGACATAACCATTAAAAACATGATCTTTGTTAATGCTAGTGAGACTTTCGGAGCATCAGCTATTAATTGAGATGAGAGAAGGGAAGTGAGAGGAGAAAGAACAAAAAAAGAATGAGAAAGAAAAGGGCAGAGAGAGAGAGAGAGAGAGAGAGAGAGAGAGTCAGCAACTTTATCCTTATTTGGGAGGAGGAATGTGGAGGAGCCTGAGAACACAGCGGCTATGAATGATGGATCTATCTCTTTCTGTCTGTTTTACTCTTGTTGTGAGATCTGTATATGAGCAGCCTCTTCTTAAAAAATAAAAAATAAATAGATATGCACTCAAAGTGATGCCCATCATTTTGGAAAGTCAGTATTGCCATACAATGATTCTGACTGTAGGCAACAATAGCATAAAATAACCTTTATAAAAGGCACATGTGCACACATTAAATCACACACACACACACATCCATTCACACTCTAATGAGTTGCATGAAGCAGGGACACCTTTATACCTGCATCTGGACTGAATCACCAAAGCAGATGTTTGAGGCAGATAAATAATGATGTCACTCTTGAGTAGAAGGTGGCAGTTCTGGCAGTGTTTGTTTATCTGGCTCACCACATGTGGACCTCAGAGCAGATGTCTGTCTGCCCCACATCAGTAGGGTCGGTCTGTGTGTGTGTGTGTGTGGGTCAGGAATATGTCCCCATTGTGGGGACGAAATATGAACTTAAATGTCTAAAAATTAGACTATCTGAACACAGAATCCAGACAGTTTGTCTTCCAGGGCTATAACTTGTTATCTGTTTGAATCCCAAAACAGGAGGACGAGTTGATGAAAAATTGTTGAACAAATAGCATCTAAACATGCATCATCCAGCATTAATATTTGTCCTCACCACAGAGTAAAGTCAAGGGAAAACTGACTTCAAGAAAGACACGTCCTGTTTCCCGTGTCAAGCCAATGTGCAATGAGCCATAACTCTTGGCACAAGTCTTGAAATTTCACAATTTCCTGATGATTCCAGGCATCAAGAACAAATTATGTAAATCCATATCCACAGCTTTTCATTAATTGAGAGAATATGTGAATATTTGATATTCATTCATCACACTGTAAAACTGTTTGAAATGTACTGAAATGAACTAAGGGGAAAAGGTGATTTATAATAGTGAAATGTAATGGTGACAGCACCTAAAATACACTCACCTAAAGGATTATTAGGAACACTTGTTCAATTTCTCATTAATGCAATTATCTAATCAACCAATCACATGGCAGTTGCTTCAATGCATTTGGGGTGTGGTCCTGGTCAAGACAATCTCCTGAACTCCAAACTGAATGTCAGAATGGGAAAGAAAGGTGATTTAAGCAATTTTGAGCGTGGCATGGTTGTTGGTGCCAGACGGGCCGGTCTGAGTATTTCACAATCTGCTCAGTTACTGGGATTTTCACGCACAACCATTTCTAGGCTTTACAAAGAATGGTGTGAAAAGGAAAAACATCCAGTATCGCGGCAGTCCTGTGGGCTGAAAATGCCTTGTTGATGCTAGAGGTCAGAGGAGAATGGGCCGACTGATTCAAGCTGATAGAAGAGCAACTTTGCCTGAAATAACCACTCGTTACAACCGAGGTATGCAGCAAAGCATTTGTGAAGCCACAACACGCACAACCTTGAGGCGGATGGGCTAGAACAGCAGAAGACCCCATCGGGTACCACTCATCTCCACTACAAATAGGAAAAAGAGGCTACAATTAGCAAGAGCTCACCAAAATTGGACAGTTGAAGACTGGAAAATTTTGCCTGGTCTGATGAGTCTCGATTTCTGTTGAGACATTCAAATGGTAGAGTCAGAAATTGGCGTAAACAGAATGAGAACATGGATCCATCATGCCTTGTTACCACTGTGCAGGCTGGTGGTGGTGGTGTAATGGTGTGGGGGATGTTTTCTTGGCACACTTTAGGCCCCTTAGTGCCAATTGGGCATCGTTTAAATGCCACGGCCTACCTGAGCATTGTTTCTGACCATGTCCATCCCTTTATGGCCACCATGTACCCATCCTCTGATGGCTACTTCCAGCAGGATAATGCACCATGTCACAAAGCTCGAATCATTTCAAATTGGTTTCTTGAACATGACAATGAGTTCACTGTACTAAAATGGCCCCCACAGTCACCAGATCTCAACCCAATAGAGCATCTTTGGGATGTGGTGGAACGGGAGCTTCGTGCCCTGGATGTGCATCCCACAAATCTCCATCAACTGCAAGATACTATCCTATCAATATGAGCCAACATTTCTAAAGAATGCTTTCAGCACCTTGTTGAATCAATGCCACGTAGAATTAAGGCAGTTCTGAAGGCGAAAGTGGGTCAAACACAGTATTAGTATGGTGTTCCTAATAATCCTTTAGGTGAGTGTATACACTTTGCCTTATCTGTTCACATAAAGTTTACGTAGAATATTGATGTTGATCAAAAAAAAGGCCATAGACACATAATGCTTCAACTTAATATTTATTGTGCTTATTAACAGCATAACTTATAGAAAAGCCTTTCACTGCCATCCCAGATGAGCATGTTACAATTAAATTTGAAACTTGAAGACAGGGCCCCATCAGTACATCCTGGCATGATATCCGTACATATGCTTTAAAGTGACCCTGGATGACATCTCATGACTATGGCAGTTGACACACTGCAGCCCAAACCTCCCCCTCAGAGAAGGTGGGGGAGAGGAGAATGAAGGGAATTTTTCTGTGTCTGGTGATTTCTACAGGACGTTAAGCAGAAAAAATATTACGTGTCATCCTGAAACTGTAGGCTTTTTTGGCTTTTGTTGTTTACAAACTACTGATCATCACTATAGCAATGGATATATTTTTACTTCCTGTTTAAGGTGATGCCATGGTGCAGTATGCCAGCTCATAACATAACATAACATAACATAACATAACATAACATAACATAACATAGCATAGCATAGCATAGCATAGCATAGCATAACATAACATAACATACATTACTTACATTTCTCAAAGATTATATTGGCAGATGAACTCGTGAAGTTATGTTACAGTATTTTATGTGGAGTATGTCATTTTATATTACATATATTATAATTACATTTATATAACATAACATACATTACCTACATTACTCAAAGATTATATTGGCAGACGAACTCGTGAAGTTATGTTATGTTACAGTACTTTATGTTGTAGTATGTTATTTTATATTACATATATTATAATTACATTTATATAACATAACATAACAGTATGACTCAAATGTAACAGTATGTTATGTTATGCTGTTATGTAATATTGTTTTAAACTTCTATGCTTTGATTGAGACAAATAGCTCACCATTCTCCAAAATCTGTCATAGACATTTGTATGTCATGTCATGTCATGTTATGTTTTTAACTTCAGTGCTTTGATTAGGATACATACTGTAACTGGCATTTTCCCTGAATCTGTCATTGGAAAAAGATTTAACCATTGCATTAGCCATTACAGTCCATATAAGAATTAGACTGTGACTTTTCCACAAGGCTAAATAGCAAACTGTCTAAGAGACAATAATATTTTAAGATACAATGACTAATGTCTGACTCAACCCCTTTTCTTTCCATTTAGTTCTTCCTTTCCTCTAATTGTTTTTAATTCCTTTATAAGTCATAACGCCCTCTCTTCTTCTTTTTCTTCGCCGTATATTTTGTGTGCATTAAAATACACATGTACCCTACCTGACATTAGACAAGCACAGTTGCAATAGCAATACCCAATAGCAGATCACTGTTCAAGGGATTTATTTACAACAGAAAATGTCAATTCAAACTGAACTGGTGAAGGCTGGCGATCCCAGCACCAGCTGCCGCAACAAAGAATCCTCCACTGTTGATTTGTGGGTGGCGAGAACAGGCATACAGCAAGCTGGAAGGTAACCACACACTAGATGGAAGGTAATCACACTCCCAACAAGCGGGCGGAGACAGGCAACCAACAGATACACAAGTCATGTCTGGGGCTGGATCATTCAATGCGGTAGTTTAATGTTGTTTTATGTAGTTTAATTTTGAACGTAGCCAAACTTATGCTAAATGTGTTTGTCAAGCAACTAACTTCGCTCTCTTTACCTAGTTGGTCCTGTCTTGTGTGTCTGTTGGTTGCCTGTCTCTGCCCGCATGTCGGGAGTGTGGTTACCATCCAGCTGGGAGTGTGGTAATCTTCCAGCTTGCTGTTCGCCTGTGTAACAGGTAAAGGTTGGACAGGGAGGTGGCTCATGTTGTCCATTAAACAATCAACATAAAGTTTAATGGACAAGATAAACTTAAACCAACAAAAAACATAACGACACACACACAACTTGGCCGCGTGCGTGTCTCTCTCTCAAACCGGCATCTCCGGCCGCCCATTATCTCGCTCTCCCACTGATCAGCTTATTCAACGCCGGCTGTGCTCCATCACGGCCCGGCCACGCCCTCCTTGTCTGTTCTTGCTACCCACGAATCGCCAGTGGAGGATTTTTCATAGTGGCAGCTGGTGCTGGGATCGCCAGCCTTCGCCATGTTCAGTTTGAATGGATATTTTCTGTTGATCTCTTCTTCTGATAGCCTATTGCTTCTCTGTCTCATGCTTTCTGACATTACAATTTTAAATGCCCCATCTAATGTAAGAATGTCTGCTAAGTTGGAGGAATGTGTGTGTGAGAGACAAGGGGAATAATTATATTGTTTACAGAGCTTTGGCTTCAGCATTGGACTGGGTGTCTCCTTAGATTTTGTTTTTAAATGTTATTAAAGCTATGTTGAGGCCTGAGGTGGAAACATAATTTTGATCTTGATCTTGTTTTATACTGTGGATAGTTTAGAGATTGTTCAGTGTACAAGTGATGTTCTACATCTCTATCAAATGGCAAGGCAGAAACAAGATTTTTGAAATGTCACGTCATATTTATTTTGACTAAGAACCAAAATTTGTGATACCATGGGATCCAATGACTAACCCCATCATTTGGTCCTCATTATCCACAGTTCAGAAATATGAGGTCATTCCTCTTTTCAAAGAAATTAAGAGGGGTTGAGGAAGAAAGACCACATTCGAGCATTATAATCACAAAGCAATAGCGCTGTCGCTTGGGAGAGTATGAACAACAATTAGTTCGAGCTACAGTTTTACAGGTCTTTGTCGCCCTCTTGTGCTTTCAAAGATGCTTGGCCGCAGTGTTAGAAATTATAGGCTATTGATACGGGGCAAATTTCGCCCCTTCATTTGATTCTCAGATGCATTTTTCCATTACAAGGACAGTTTTTCCTATCTCAATAAATAAATAAATAAATACAAAATTATAATAATAATAAGAGAAATGGAAATATGGGAATTATGTTGTGATTAAAATAAATAAATCAAAACTATGTTATATTTTAGCATCTTCAAAGTGGCCACACTTTGCCTAGAATTTGCAGCTCTTGGCATTTTCTATACCAACTTCTTGAGGAATAAACTTGGGATGCTTTTTAAACAGCATTGAAGGAGTTCCCATCTATATGCTGGGCACTTAGTTGATGCTTTTCTTAACTATTCGGTCCAAGTCATCCATTTCAAAAACTTTTCTTTTTTTTTTAAATACAATTTTAGTTTTGTAATTAAATAAATTAATATGTTGGCACAATTATATTTTTGTGTACAAAACTAATTTCAAACATTTAAGCATACACCTACAAAACTAATTTCAAACATTTAAGCATACATTTTTAAGATCATGAGAAACTTTTCAAGTGACCCCAAACTTTTGAACGGTATAGTGTATGTATATATATATATATATATATATATATATATATATATATATATATACACATACATATTAGCAGTATATATATTTACCAGTTCAAAAGATAAAATGCATAAATAGGTCTAAAAGAGAATATTAAGACTTACCAATATCAATGCAACAACTAAAAAAACAATGAAGAGAAATTTGTTATGAGGAAATGCTTTGCACTGACATTTTTTTAATTATTGAGGCATTTTTGTCACTTTAAGTTGCATTTTTGGAAATGCTAATTTGGTACTAGAAAATCACTTGCCATTATAGTTGAAAGCTATTTTGTTCGTTAAATGAAGCTTAACATTGTCTTTTTGTTGTTCTTTGAGTTGTCACAGTATGCAATAGGCATGTCTTAAGGTCATTTTATGTCAAAAATGGAAAAAAAGAAGAAACATCTGGCTCTAACAAGGACAGAAAGAGATGTGTAAGGCCAGATGTACAACTAAACAAGAGGATAAGTACATCAGAGTCTCTACTTTGAGAAATAGACACCTCATATGTCTTCAGCAGACAGCTTCATTGAATTCTACCCACTCAACACCAGTTTCATGTACAACAGCAAAGAGAAGACTCAGGGGTGCAGTCCTTATGGAACGAATTGCAAAGAAAAAGCCACTTTTGAAACAGAAAACCCAAAAGAAAATGTTAGAGTGGGAAAAGAAACACAGACATTGGCAACAGATAATTGGAAAAGAGTGTTATGGATCTTAACCCCATTGAGCTTTTGTGGGTTCAGCTAGACTGTAAGGTGCATGAGAAGTGCCCGACAAGACATCCACATCTATGGCAAGAGCTACAGGAAGTGTGGGGTGAAATGTCACCTGAGTATCTAGAGAAAATGACAGCTAGAATTTAGACAGGCACTAAATTTATATTTTCTTTGTATGATTCAAAAGCATTTATTAAACAGTTTGTTAAGACAAACTATAATTTTAGTCTGACAAAACATTGTCTGAAAGTTTCAAATAGTTTTAAATGATTGAAGTTAGACAATTTACAGGTTTAACAGAAAGCAAGAAAGAAAGAAAGAAAGAAAGAAAAGAGGATCTTAAAGCAGATTAAAAGGCACTTAAAAGGTTTGACCACTGAAGTTTGAAATTATGAACATTCCAAAACAGACTCATAGCTCAATTTAATGTTATGTAGTCTAGGAGATTTTTGGCCTCCAAAATGTTGTGGATTTTTGGAGGCTTAAATGATGCCTTAGCAGGGCTTTTCGATGGAAGAATAATAACGGTAGCCAAGCTGTAGTGTCGTTCCAAACAGAATTTTCCTAAAAAATTACCAAATGACCACTATAAATGAGCACAACACCTTTCAGCCCTTCAAAGCTCTCACAATGGAGTGTAAAGTCTTTGAAGGAAATAGGGTGTAGGGATGATCACTTCTGAATTGAACACACCCCATCTTCAAGTCAGAACTGCCTGAACTTCACTGAACCCTTGCATAGATACTGTAGGAGCCTACTGTATTTGTTAAATTCACCAATATATAGTGTTTGATGAAGTTAAAATATTTCATAATTTATTATGGCTCCTTTAAATATATGAATTTTGTATGCATAATTTGTATTATTTTGTGACAAGGTTCATTGTTGGGCAGATAAAAGAGGAAGCGGGAGCCGGTTTCCACAATCCACATGAGTCAGACTTTAATTATCATAAAACAGCAATCTCTTTTCAGCTAACACAAATAAATTTCGACCTTTCAGCATTAGTTGAAAACACACAGTAACAGACACACAGTCTCTAGTGTGCCCCTCTCCCTCTCTCTGTAGACCGAGCCATTTTTATCTCCCCGTCTCTCACTTCAAACACAGAAACAATAATTACCAGCAATTCAAATCAGGTGAAACTCTTTACTGCTTCTGTTTTCTCCAGACAGGCACTCGACCATGCCCTCACTTCCACCCCACCTCCAGACTCAGGCCGGGGGAACTGTCATCTGCAAAACAAAAGGGAGAGAGAAGTCAGGGGAATGCCGAAGCGGTCTGCCACAAAGTGCAGCTTTTACATACATGAAAACCTGTTGGCATGACACCATCCACTGGACTGGGTCTGGAGCTCCTTTTTTAGTGAGATCAGTCAGCAGGCTGGTGACGTCGGAATAATTAGACACAAACCTTCGATAATAGCCAGCCAGTCCCAGGAACGGTCTCACCTCCTTTTTGGTCTTAGGTCTCGGGCAGGTTGCAATTGCTGCGGTTTTATCAATTTAGGGCCGCACCTGCCCACAACTCAAGTGGAACCCCAGATACCGTACCTCCACCCACCAAATTGCACCCTTCTTCGGGATTGCTGTGAGCCCTGCTCGTCACAGCGATCTCAGAATGGCCCCCCGATGCTGCATGTGCCACTGCCAATCATTACTGCAAATAATAATATCATCCAAATAAGCAGCGTCATATGCAGTGTGCGGTCTGAGGACAATTTCCATAAGACGCTGATGTAGGCAGGGCCCCAAACAAATCAAATGGTAGGGTCACAAATTGGTGTAACCCAAACAGTGTGGAGAAGGCCGTTTTCTCACTGGACATCGGCGTTAAGGGTATATGCAAATAACCTTTTGTTAAATCCAATGTAGAATAAAAGCAAGCCGTGCCCAACCGATCAAGCAGTTCGTCAACACGAGGCATTGGATACGCATCCAATTTCGACACCGCATTGGCTTTCCAATTATCCACACACAACCGGACCGAGCCATTGCTCTCAGGCACCAGAACCACCGGGCTGACCCAATCACTATGGGATTCTTCTATTACCCCCATATCGAGCATACCCTTTAATTATTCCCATAGTACCATAGTACGTTTCATGTGTTCGGGTAATCGGTAGGGCAGACTATGGACCACTACCCCTGAGGTTGTCTCGATGTGGTGTTCTATGAGATTAGTGTGGCCGGGGAAAAGTGAGAACAATTCAGAGAAATTATTTTGCAATCTGACAACCACCGTACGTTGTGACGGGGAGAGGTGGTCTCCACAAGGGAACAGGGTGAACAGATTGGCTTTTAGATTCACCTCTGGTCCGAGCTACTCCCTCTCTTGATGTCACTTCCTGTTCCTGATGGCATGCTGCATGAGTGTTTGCAGCTTATGAGCCTGCTTAGCTTTGCTGATTCTTATACGTTCATCGTTTTATCCTTTGCCATTTTACCGCGTGCTTTGGGTTTTTCCGCTTATCTACTGTTTCATCTGTTTGTATTATACCGTGCACATCCGTTTCTCTCTGGGGGTTTAGCTTTCTTTTCTCCGCTTTTTTTTTGCTTGTCTACATCTCGTGTCTCGACTGCGTGCATTTGTTCTTCTCCACTGTTTTACATGGATTATTGCATCAATCTCAAACATCTGCTGATAAGGAACCACATCAATCTCAAACCCTCACCACTCAAGAACAACCATACCAACAACAACAACAAACATTTGCGGTAAGTTCTGCCATCTGCTCATGTTATTGCTTCCTGCATTACATGCCACATGTTTACAATATCTTCTTCCATCAGCAGTGAGGGACTTACATGTGATAAATGTAAGAAATTATTCAGGTTGATGGAGAAGGTTGATAAGTTAGAGACAGGCACCTGAATGCTAGTGGAGGTCAGTGAGAAAGAGAAGCCGGTAGATACTGTTTTGTGTGCGGGTATTACAGCAACCAACACACACACTTTGGTTCCGGCTGAAGAGCCCCTGCAGCAGGGCGATTGGGTGACATCTCTGCGGCATACTTGCTCAGCAAATCAACACCACTCTCCCGTTCCTGTTATGATTTCCCATCAGTTCTCCCTGCTCAGTGATGCACCCACTGAGAATCATGTTGAAAGAGCCCTAATAATTGGTGAGTCTATTGTAAGGATTGTGAAAATAGAGACTCCAGCCAACATTTTTAAATGCATTCCGGGGGCTCGGGCATCTGACATCAGATCAAAATTACAAGTGTTGGCTAATGCTAAACATAGATTTTCTAAAATTGTTATTCACATCGGCACTAAGGATGTCCGGCTTTGCCAATCGGAGAACACTAGAGATAATGTTAAAGAGATGCGTGAACTTGCAAAAATGACATCAGACACCGTAATATGCTCTGGCCCCCTCCCTGCTCATCGTGGTGATGAGGTTTATAGTAGATTAGTGTCACTGAACAGCTGGATGTCTGGAGAATAGCATCGGATTTATAAACAATTGGAAGAGTTTTTGGGGTAGACCTGACCTGCTAAAGAGGGATGGACTCCATCACTCCAGGGAAGGTGCAGCTCTCCTCTCTAGTAATTTGGCTCATAGTCTTAATAATGATAGTATTTGACTAACTGGGTCCCAGGTCAGGAAGCAGACAAACTGGTTAATCTGAACATCTGCTTGATGACTTGAGACATAAACTACAACATATAGAGACTGTATCACCTAGAAATCACATAGAGACTGTCAGATCCCCGAATTACCACACACAATACTCTCACTAAATCATTTAGAAAAAAATGTGATTGTCAAATTTGAAAAAAAAAATAATAATAATATTGAAGATAAACATAATAAAGTTAGGGCAACTAAACATTAGCTCTCTTTCTACCAAAGCACTAATTGTAAATTAAATTATTACAGATCATAGTTTGGATGTGCTCTGTTTGACCGAAACCTGGCTTAAACCAGATGAACGTATTAGTTTAAATGAATCTACTCCCCCAGGTTATTGTTATAAACATGAGCCTCGTCTGAAGGGTCGAGGAGGAGGTGTTGCTGCAAGTTACATTGAAGTTTTTGGTGTTACTCAGAGGACAGGATATAAAGTCTTTTGAACTAATAATGTTTAACATGACACCATCAGATATAAATAAATAATCTCTGTCGTCTTTTGCACTTGCTACAATATATAGATCACCCGGGCCTTACTCTGATTTCCTCTGGGAATTTGCAAACTTTCTATCTGGTATAGAATTTAATGTAGATAGAGCTTTAATTGTTGGTGACTTCTACATTCACATAGATAATGAAAATGACACAGTGGAATTAGCATTTATCGCATTTCTCAACTCTCTTGGAGTCAGACAAATATGACAGGACCAACTCATCGCCATTATCATACGCTAGATTTAATACTGTCCTTTTTAATTCTGAGTTGATGTCGAGACCATAGAAATTCTACCACAGAGTGATAACATCTCAGATCATTACCTCTTTACCTTGTTTGTTGTGATCATTGATCAGTTAAAATCACTCAATCTACCCCACGCTATCGTTCAGGTAGAACTATTCTTTTGACCACTAAAGATAGCTTCACTAATAATCTTCCAGAATTATCTCACATACTCAGTAAGCCAAAAAGTCTAGAAGAGCTTGATGAAATAACAGAAAATATAAACACAGTCTTCTCTAACACTCTTTATATTGTCACCCCCCTATTGATTGCACCGTGGTACAATGATCACACTCATACTCTCAAGAGAGCAGCTCGGAAAATGGTGTGCAAGTGGAAAAATACAGTATTTGGCATTGCATGGAAGGATAATGTCTGTAGCTATAGACAGGCACTAAAAGCTGCCAGGTCAGCATATTTTTGCGAACTCATAGAAAATAACCACAACAATCCTAGGTGTTCATTCAGTACTGTGGCAAAATTGGTTAGGAATAAAGTATCGACTGAACCAGATATTCCATCGCAGCACAATAGTAATGACTTCATGAATTTCTTTACTGATAAAATTTAAATAATCAGAAATAATTTTTGTCATGAGCAACTTCAATTCTTCGCTGTCATAGGTCATGAAGAGCTAACAAAACTTATCAAAAATCAAAAGCCACAACACGTATGTTAAATCCAATACAACTAAACTCTTAAAAGAGGTATTCCTAGTATTCTCTGAACATCTTCTTAATATTATTAACTCCTCGCTATCCTTAGGACATGTCCCAAGAAACTTTAAAATGGCAGTTATCAAACCGCTTATTAAGAAGCCACAGCTTGATCCTGGAGAATTGTCTAATTACAGACCGATTTCAAATCTACCATTTATGTTAAAAACACTAGAAATGTAGTGTCCTCTCAACTATGTACATTTCTACAAAGAAATGGAATATATTAACAATTTCAGTATGGATTTAGGCCCCATCACAGTACAGAGACTGCACTTATCAAAGTTAAAAATGACTTGCTCTTATCATCTGATTTTGATATCTTTTAGATCTTAGTGCTGCCTTCCACACGATAGATCATGACATTCTCTTGAATAGGCTGGAGAATTGTGATGATATTAGTGGACTTGCAGTAGCATGGTTTAGGTCTATTTATCAGACCACTAACACTTTGTATGTGTACATGAGGAATTGTCAAATCAAACAAAAGTTAAGTGTGGAGTGCCTCAGGGATCAGTTTTAGGACCTCTGCTTTTCACCTTATACATGCTTCCATTGGGAGACATTATCAGGAAACATGGAATAAGTTTCCACTGTTATGCAGACGATACTCAACTTTATATTTCTTCTATAACCAACAAAAATTCAAATCAAAGATCGGATGGTCAGACATTTCCTTCTACTCAATTCCGACAAAAAAGAGGATTGGACAAAAAAACAAAATAAGCCGCTAAAATATAATTTGACTCTCGATGGAAGTACTGTTATGTCGTCTTCATCAGCAAAGAACTTTATATAGCATTATTTAGCAATATTTCTCAGTTGGAAGAATGCTGCTCTACAAACATTGGAAATTTGATTTTCAAAGCCGGTTCTCGCTTCCTCCTTCCCGGGTTGAGGCACCAGTGTAAAGAGATCAATGGAAAGGAGGAGGTGAGAACCGGCTTGACGATATAAATAATAGTTTTATTGATAAACTTAAAAGACAACATAAACACACACATGACGGACATGTCCGTAAACGATCTCTCTCTCCCGCACGATCCTCTGCAGTCGACCTTTATCCCTCACGGAGGCTTAATTAGCCTAATACGGGACCGGGTGTGTAGGATCACGACCTGGCCCCGCCCTCCGCCCTGCCACAAGCAGATTAACAATTTTTATTGATTCACATATATGAACACCTTAAAACAACACATATATACATAGAATCAATCTTAACCCCCCCTATTACCCCTCCAAATCCCACCCTGACCCCAACAACATCACAGTGGTCTCAAATGACATAGACACACACGCACAAAAATAAAAAAATATATAATAATAATAATCACATATCCATAAATGACAAATATCCACTCCATTTCTCCACAAACATGTTGTACCTCCCCGTTCTTTTGAATGTACCTTCCTCAAAGGCCGCCACCCTTCCCACCCCCGAGAACCACTCCTGAAAAGAGGGTGCTCCAGCTAACCTCCAGCCCCTTAAAATGATCTGCCTGGCAATCATGACTCTGGTTAAATCCCAACTCTTTGTGTCAACTATGTGTCTACTTTCAAAGTCGATGACCACCCCATCGCCCAAGATACAGAGTCTGGGGCAAAATGATACAAGAGTACCTAACACATCGCACACCAGACTCTGAACCTTTAACCAAAACTTCTGAATCTCAACACACACCCAAAAGACATGGGTTAGATCTCCGTCCTCTGTTTGGCATTGCCAGCAGGTGGGTCTGTCTTTAAGACCAAGCCTATACAATTTAGAGGGGTCCAATAGAACCGATGTAAAATCTTAAATTGTATAAGGCGCACCCTTGCGTCTCTAGATGCAATTTTTATGTTTTTTTAAATCTTAGCCCATTCTCCCTCTTGAGAGCGGTTGAGACTCCATCCCACAGACTCTGAACCAACAAGGTTCATCCCACAGACTCTGAGCCTCATGATATTTTCCAAAAGCTGTAATCACCTCTCCTAGAGTATCTGCTGCTTTAGGGAGGTGATTGCTATTCCCAAAAATAGTACAGAGCAAGTGGTGCAGCTGTAAATACCTAAAAAACTGAGATCTGGGGATCCCAAAATAATGAACCAAATTTTCAAAGGATCTCAACACACCACTCTCAAATTGTTCACAGAGTGAAGTAACCCCTCACACAATCCACTATGACCAACAAAAAGGGGACTTATTTATGCATAGTTTGGGGTTTAGCCATAAGCTCGAGGCAACATTTAGATAAATATCTGAATTAAACACTCTGGACACTTTTGTCCATACTGTAAATGTGAAATAACAGGGTGTAACTTAACTTCTCTGGTTAGTTTGATAGAAAGGCTTTGTAATGGCATAATAGGGGCAAGAACTTCTTGTTCAATACAGAACCAGGGAGGGGCTCTCTCAGGTGGAATCGACCAATGGGTCAGATGTCTAAGACCGAATGCATTATAATAAAATAAAGCCCGCCTTTATCAATCAGCATATGCAGCTTACTAAAATGTACCATTACTAACCATTCCAAATGAAGGACTTTGCTTTGCTCTCAAATTTCTTGAAATAAGAGAGGGGGACATCTACCGGGATAGAATGTAGCAGGTAGTTACATTTTGGAATACAGTTAATTTTAATAACATTAACATTCCCAATCATCGATAAATGTAATGGGTCAAAATTAACTCTAACTAAATCAGACAAATTTGCTGGGAATAAAATGCCTAAATACTTAATGCCATGTTTGGGCCACTGTAAGGGCGTTACTAGACATTAGTATGCTGTCAGAGCCAAAGCTTCGGATTTACACCAATTGACTTTGTATCCTGAGAATTTGGAAAAGGAATGAATAATTCTGTGGAGGCAAGGCATAGATCTAGTAGGGTCAGAGAGGAATAATAATATATAATCTGCGTAAAGCGCCACACCTCCTGCCACCACCCCTGGAAAATCATCCTCCTTTCTTATCGCGGCTGCTAATGGTTCCAGGGCAAGACAGAACAATAATGGGGAAAGAGGACAACCCTGACGGGTGCCCCTCTTCAGAGTAAAATAATCTGAAATTAATCAATTTGTTTGTACCGCTGCTTCAGGGCATAAGGTAACTTGATCCAACCAATAAACGTACTCCCAAACCCATACATTTCCAATACCTTAAAAAGATAATCCCATTCTAACATATCAATTGCCTTTTCGGTTTCAAGTGAGATGGCAGCGGTCTGCGTCTGATCATTCACCAAAATTAGGCAAAATTACATAACAGAAAATACTTTGAAAAATAAACCCCAGCCGATAAACACAAAGAATGTGTACATTCATTCACAACTGTCCCAAAGCAGTGTTATTCCTAAAAAAAAAAACTCCAGCCGCTATGCAGAACTAGCACAAAAAGAAACCAACAGGCATCGGATGGTCAAGAGCCATATTCACTCGGAGGTCGCTTAAAAAATATATATATACCATGACTTACTCAGTCCATCAACTTTATAAAAGACATCCTTTGTGTGGGCATGTGGATATTTTGCAATCAGCCATAGTGTCAATTCTCAATCAAGCTGGAAACTTCAGTGTAAAAGTGATCTTCCATCAATGCAAAAGTCCCTTGGAGTGTCATTCCACAAAACAAACTCCATCCGCTAGACAGAACCAACACAAAAAGAAACAAAAACGATGCCCAGCTTCCTTAGCCAGTCGAGTCAATGTACAGTGAGTCGATCCACTCACATGGGAAACTCACCCATTGTTTCTAAATATGACAGTGTTTGTTTGAGGCATAAAATACATTGCGGCCGTCCTTGGTGTCTATTCTCAGTTGTGCCAGAAACATCAGTGCAAAAGCGATCTTCCGCTGATGTAAAAGTTTCTTGCATTCCTTGAATCGATCGCGTTTCTCTCTTGTCGAATTTGCAATGTCCGGGAACAAGAAAATATTGTGATTCTTCCAAGAAAGCTTTCCTTTGCTCCTCGCCTGGTGCAGCACGAGATCTTTATCGAATGATCTCAGAAATTTGGCCAGAATTGATCGGGGTCTGTCTCCCTCAGCAGATCTGCGAGCCAGGACCTTGTGAGCTCGCTCGATTTCCAGCTTATGGCCTGTTATGTCTAGCAGACTCCGGAAGAGCTCGTTCAGGAATTTCACCATATCTCTGCCTTCTTCATGCTCAGGAAATCCAACAATCCGTATATTGATCTGTATCTTTGTTCCTTCCAGTTTTTCCAAAATACCTTCCAGGTCTGTTTTGGTCAGGGACTCCAGATAATAGATCTGCTTCTCAACATCTGCCACTCTTGTAACCAACAACGTATTACAGCGAGATCCTCTAAGTCAGCAACAACCTTCATCAACATCACAAACATGTTGGACAGTTGATGATAGGACAGTTAGTTGATGTTGGACAGTTCAATTTCACGGCCACGCCATCCAAATCGAGTCCCTGGTCTGCAGGCCCATCAGATGTTTTATCTTGTGCACGTAAGTGTCTTTTAATGTCTCCAGAGCCGAGGATTTTTATTTCTTTGTCATGTTTACCTCAAAGAGTAAATATGTAGCCAGGTTTATCGAATCTCACCAGATTATAACATGAAAATAGCAAAAAAAAAATCAATGTGTGCAGCACTCATCTTTACACCTCTGCTCCTCGCATGGCGTCAATGTGGTCTCGCCATTTTTGCCCTAATATCAAAGGTCTAACTAGAAAAAAAAAAGAGATGATGATCCAATGTGAATTTTCTTGCTAAAAAAATCGTGCCTGGTAACGCATGTAAAATGACTAGAAAAAGCATTTTAACTTAGCTTACAATTTACAATCATGGGTTATTTCTATTTCTTCTGCTCCAAATTTACTTCTCTGTCTTCTCGTATGAATGTAACACATCATAAGAAAATGTATCACCACTGTTCAAATGCACTTTGGATCGCATCATTTATATGTAAAAATGTTTTCCATCTGAAAACACTAAATATTAAATAAAACAAATAACAATAAAATGCAAAGTAATCAGTATGATTACTAATCAGTAATCAAAATACTTTTTGAATGTAGCTGTATTCTAAATACCAATTATTTCAATTGTAACTTTAGTGGAATAGTTACTTATATTTTGTATTTTAAATATGTATTCCGTTACTCCCCAACCCCTCATTAATCTCTGCCTGCATCACCTTTGTCTATTGATGGACTACACACTTGAAATGGAATACATAGACTATCATTTAATTGCCAACAAAGGCCTTCATCAGCCAACTAACAAAGGAAAATGCATCTATGTTAGCTTCTGCAGTTAATCCATGATGGATTTCAAAGACATTAGTCATTATTCTTAAAGTTCATAAAAAACTTTTTTTTATGCTTTTCAGCATACACAAATACATTTCTGCTTTTCAGCAATAATTAAAAACATCAGTAACAGACACACACAGTCTCTTGTATGCCCTCTCCCTCTCTGGACCGGGCCATTATTATCTCCCCTGTCTCTCACTGCAAACACAGAAACAGTAATTACAAGCAATTCATCTCAGGTAAAACTCCTTACCACTTCCCTCCTCTCGACCATGCCCTCGCCTCCACATATTTACATGGAGTGTACATTATGTATAACAAACGTTAAAATGCCACTATCTCTTTAAGAACAGTGGCTATTCAGCAAACCTGTTTTGGCTGAGTGGTTCCTTTACCACAACTGTGCTGTATGCTTGAATTAATCTGACTGAAAATAACAGAAAAAGTATTAAAAGAGACTTAAATCAATGAAAATCGATTGCGTAGATCTCAACTTTAAAAGATCATTGGACCGGGAGGGCTCAAAGATTTTATTTGCCAGGGGGCCCTTGCTAGTCAAAATCAGCTGTTTTATAGTGATTCAGCAAACACAGAATGTTCCTCTAATGTTAGTGCATGGTTCCCGTCTGGTTATTTATTTACTTATTTTGGGAACCAATTCCAAACGTTATAGGAACGTTCTCTTTAGGTTATATTCCATAAACTAACATTCCCAGAGCGTTGCAGGACAGTTGTGTGACAAACTAAAAAGGATTGTACAGAGCGTTCATTAATGGTTATTTTTAGGTCTTAGTTTTATAACAATAAACGAACCTTCCCAGAACGTTGCAGCAATGGTTTTGTGCAATTACCATAACTAGAACTTATAGCCTACATTACGTTCTCTGAAATGCCTAAACAGTTCAACAGTTATGCAGAAATCATTTTGACTGTTTTCGCAAGTTATATTTCATAGCATAAGTAACAACAATCAACATCCTGCTCATTTTGACTAGAATTGGGAAGACATACTCAGTTTCATCAAAATTTCATCAAAATGTTGGGGGGGACAATAAACATTATTTTAAGAATATATCATTATATTATTTACAATACACATATTTTAATGATATTTTGGGGGGGACAACCCTCAGATGGGGGGGTCCTGACCCCCCCGCAATTTCCGCCTATGTTTACAATGTGCTAAATCTGGCATTATGCCTAAGTTAAGTGAAATACACTGACATATTTTATACTCTGTGATTGCTTTACATTTTTCTAATGCTTGCATATTTATAATTTCTAATACATCAGCTGGAAATGCTCTCTTAGTTTTCCTCACTGATACAAGGCATCCTGTGACATGCACACACATGCAAACTGACCAAAATACTCAATTACATTCATATTTTTTAACTATACTTTACAATATAATTTACACTGCACAATTCTATCTATCTATCTTAGATAAGTAAGCTAATCAAATTAATTCATTAAGCTTTCTGACTGAATAAAAGTTAACAAAACTCTAGGAGCATTGGCAACCATATTTCCTATGGGACGGTACAGTTGTAACACTGTAACAATTTTCTCAGTGATCTTACATCCTAGCATGTCCCAAAATACATTTATTGAAAGTACACAAATCAATGATTACAACAAGCAAAGTTTCCTTTCATGGTCATTCAGACATAATGATTTATTCACGATGAAAGAGGAGAAAAAACAACAACAACCTGATGTTCTCTAATAATTTTTCATCAATGTGGACTGTGTTCTTCAAAATGTCCACACAGAGAGAGGATGTAACTTGCATTAGAAGGGAAATATTTACAGTGTTTCACTGTCCCTCTGTTCCAAATGTATATATACACATATATATATACACGAATTCTGATGTTTCAGATTGCGTCAAATGCTGTGTTTTTTGTCTTACATGCCAGTGATTTGTAAACACCTCACCTATAGAAAATGCTATTGAGGTGTTTTTTCTGTCAAACTAAATGTTCGTTTTTTCCGACACCCGTGGAGACAAGAAATGACAAGAAAGAAATGGCCAGCTGTGTCATACAGAGATATTTTTAAGTACTTTATGTTGTCTCTTGGAGTTTCATGAGCACATAGGCACATAAGTACATCCGCAGCTTGAATGTAGGATCTTGTGGATTTATGAATGAAGAACTCTTGTAAAATCTCCCCACACTTGATATCAACACTATAGATATCTAGCGACCACTAGAACGGAAGTTCCGTGACAAAATTTTCAAGATGGCTGCATGCTAGTTTCGCTGGTGCAAGAAGAATGAATCATTAAAAGATCGATTTAAAAAAATAAACTATTTGGACATCACTCATATGAACTACAAGTACCTGCGGGGGGAAAAAAACTACATATCCCTTTCAGGCGTAAGAGACCAGAGATTCACAAAGTATTATATAACTAAATTATATTTACTCATATCAGTATGAATTCCTCCACTGATTATTGTTGATTTCTCTGATTATAATATCAAAAGCTTAGAAAATAAACTTGTAAATGTGTCAATAAATGTTAACCAAGATGTGAGAATAGAATTTTGCTAACAATTAATACAATTAAAGATATGGGATTAAACTAAAATCTCAAATGTTCAGATTGAAGCTCTGCCCTTTTAAGTCTGGAAGCTCAACAGTCTGAAACTAGACAAGATATAGGCTATTGATGGCAACTTGTTACAGAAACAGTGGAACAGGTATTAATACAGTGTATCAGATATACAGAGGAAAGAATTAAACTAACAGATGAATTACAGAAGGAGAACAACAATTACCTTAAAGAAGCTTTTAAATCAGTAAAAGGGATTAGTCCACTTGTGTGAACTTGAATGTGACCGATCTCATGTATATAGCAATTACCTCTGTTTGATGATCCAATACTGGCCGCTTGTGATCGTGAGACCCGCGGTGTAGAGAAAACACACGCGAGGACCTCAAAGCGACATAGTTTCTTAATCTAAACGGATAAAATATAATTAAGGAGTTAAAGGAATAATCAGACATTCGCTCACTTTTAATGATGCTCAGATGTCATTAAAAAAAATTTCATTTATGGAGTTTGAAATAACGAAGAAATAGGCTACATAATTGAGAAAATGTATTTAATTTAATCTTGTTGTGTAACAAGAAAGACAGTAACGCGCAGAGACCTTCACCCGTATTATTGAGACCGCCATTGGACCGATAAACTGGCTTACAAGATTTATTGAAAAACGTGGTTTTCCTGTATTTTACAAGTATATGAAAAAGAAAGAAACATTTTACAGCGTATCAATACAACTTCTGAATAGAACTCGGTTAATTGAAAGAATATAGGCCATACAAGTTTTTTTTTTTCCTCACTCTGGGCAGTGTGAAGTGCTTGACTGCGGTCAAGTGGGCCGCGCGTTGAAAATACACGGTCAATAGACTGCATATCTTTTTTTAGGATGCGCGTCTAATCGTGTACTTACGGTATGGGTGCTGAAAGAGGTCAAACTTGATTTTTAGACTCTATTTTCTGCTATTTTCCATCTTATTAGGACACAAATAATATTTTTTTTTTTTACTATTTTAATGTTTGTATGCCTAAATATGATTAACATTAATTATTACATAATTTATTCATGTTCATATTCATTTTAATTATCATACATCCTTAATATTTTTAAATTTTTATTTTTATTGTTTATATATATATATATATATATATATATATATATATATATATATATATATATATATATATATATATATATAAACATTAAAAATAACTGTAATTATTTTCAAGTCATTTTACTGTATAGTTTTGGAGAAAAGAAAAGACCAATTCACCCCCAACATCAAAGTGATTTTCCTTTAGAGGTTTGCTCATTCTTTCAATGGATTCCTGTTCAGAGTGACCCTGACTATTACTGTATCAATTTTCATTTCATTGCACCATTGTTAAACACTAAATTATTTTCATTTTTGAAGGCATCGTTGTGCAAACATACCATGCTTATTTTGTATTTCATAATTAACTTACAGTATTTAATGTACAGTAGTGGACAAAATTACATGGAAATACATCATATACACAATGTCTTCTTGCATTTTACGTATTATTGTCATTTTAATTTAGTGATAACCTTGTTTTTAACTATAAGAAATTATTATGTTCATCATCCGTTTGAGAAGTAATTTTTTTTTTGTCAATGGTTACTACCTCACCTTTAGTTTCTTATGTCTACATTTTATATCCTTATGTCTATGTTTCTTTTGTTGTTGTTTTTTTTTCTTTGTTTATGATGATTAAGTCTGCAAAACTGTTTTTTTTTTTTTATGTTTACCTTAATCTGCAGTCTTTTAAATCTGCTCAACTGGAATTTGTCATTTCCCCTCCTCCTTGACAGAATCATTACAAACATATGGTATTGAGATGAACATTAAAATGATCTTTCTAAATGAAAATCCATATACAGCAAGTGTCACATCATAGAGATAAGGAGAAAGAGTTGATAACACAAAGAAAAATGAAACTTATGCAGTGTCATGTCCTTGTCCTTGAATATGATCACATTTTTATTAATTATTTGCTTTTTCTTATTTCAGAAAACAACTATGTCCATCTTGCAACACCACTTTCGGCATGCTGTTGTACTCATGTACAACCCATCAGACTGCAAGTGTCTACTGTGGCTTTGGCACCTGCGGGCATTGACTGGCTGCTGCACACTAATGCACACACCTAAAATAATCTTCTCATATTAGGTTTTTGTTTTATTACTTAAAATTACATTTTTGCATTTGTATCTATTGTGAAATGTCATAGCACAGGATACATAATACCTATCACACCATATTTCTGTAATTCTGTTTATAAAACTCTTGTTTAAATTCCATTAGGTTGTAGCCTACTGCAGTCTTCTGATAACCATTCAATACTGTGCTTGTTAGGTGTCATTGAGTATTAAAGGTGCCTATAAATAAAATGTATGATTATTATATTCAGGATAAGCTGCAGGAGAGGCTGTGACAGACTGACTTTTATGAGTGTTTGAACATGGTGTCAAGCGCTAGAATGCACATTGATGATTGGGGTGAGTTTGCATTTACTTTTCTCCAAAACTACACAGTAAAATTACCTGAAAATAATTACAGTAATAGTCAGAGTCACTCTGAACAGGAATCCAATGAACAAATGAGCAAACCTATGAAGGAACACTTTTTATGAGTGTTTGAAAATGGGACATGGTGTAAGTGATAGAATGCACTTTGATGTGTGGGGTGAGTTTGCCTTTTCTCCAAAACTATACAGTAATATAAATTGTGTGTGTGTGTGTGTGTGTGTGTGTGTGTGTGTGTGTGTGTGTGTGTGTGTGTGTGTGTGTGTGTGTCTGCGTGTGTTTTAAATATAATTTGTGTTTCATTCAACAGGTATGCAAGCATATTTCATAGATCAGGTTTTTATTGTTCATATATGCAATTCATGGATAATTGACAGATTAAAGCCACCAAAAGCCTGTTGTATCATATTTGTCATTTACATTAACATGAAAAATGTAAGTAAATAAATAAATAAATAAACATTTATACATGATGTATAATAATTAAATGTATACTTTATATATACACAAACATTAAAATCAACAATACAAATGTAAAATAAATGTATGATAATTAACATCAATATTACAGATTTCATTAGCATTAATAAATATATTATAATAATTAATGTATACTATATATATATATATAGATATATATATATAAACATTAAAAATAAAAATGTAAAAATATTAAGGATGTATGATAATTAAAATGAATATGAACATGAATAAATTATGTAATAATTAATGTTAATCATATTTAGGCATACAAACATTAAAATAGTAAAAAAAAAAAATATTATTTGTGTCCTAAGATGGAAAATAGCAGAAAATAGAGTCTGAAAATCAAGTTTGACCTCTTTCAGCACCCATATCTTAAGTACACGATTAGACGCGCATACTAAAAAAAGATGTGCAGTCTATTGACCGTGTATTTTCAACGCGCGGCCCACTTGACCGCAGTAGGGCTTGGGGCTGAAATGGAGGAGCTGAACACGCAGCGCCATCGGAAGCACGACTCCTGAAAGATCTGGGGAGAGAAAAGAGTCTCTAATGCTCTATTTTAGAACGCGAGCCGGCAATTAAAAAGAAAAGAAGAATAGACCTCCGGATTTTGGAACGCGAAAGTAAACCTATCGTTTGCAGCATAGACAAATACCTAGACGCCTCATTGGCCGCACTGGCCCGTTGCTGTGTTATGTCAACGCGTCCGCCTTATTGGACCAGGGAAGACTTCACTATAAACAAATACAAGTAAACGGAGGAGCTGCGGTTTTTCTGGATAAAAGGCGCAATAACGTTTAAATTTCTCAACCGATTTCAATGGTTTATGTTCTACGTGGAGTACAAAAACGTTCTGTCTCCAGTTACTTAGAATCTCGATAGACTTGGAAAATTATTCATTGTCATCAGGAATTGTGAAAACTCAAGCTTGTCAAGCTTAGATTTAGCGTATTTTTCTTGGTTAATAATGGTGGAGACGTGACTAATATAATATAATGTACATGAAATGTGAATAAAGTTTTTATTCATTGTGGAAATGGCTTTTTCTGTCTTGAACCCAATCATTTAGCTTTTCTTGTGCTCCAGGTCAGAACACAGCTCGTTCACTTTGAAATACAGAAATTATATATATATATATAGGTTATAGAGCTAGTCTATGGGGTGCCGTTTGTAAAGTGGCTCACGCTGAAAATAACAGCAACATTTTGTCACATTTAGCTTCAAACAATGTTTAAAAATCTGGTATGAATTTTTGACGGTCACTTTTTAGCACATTTACAACAATATTTGTTAACATAGAGATATTTTAAATAGTTAAATCTAAATATTAAATGCTACACTTAAATGTTAAATGTTAAATATAAATGTTAAATATAAATATAAATGCTAAATATAAATATAAATGTTAAATATAAATATAAATGTTATATCTAAATGTTAAATATAAATCTAAATGTTAAAATATAAATATAAATGTTATATCTAAATATTAAATATAAATCTAAATGTTAAATCTAAATGTTAAATCTAAATGTTAAATCTAAATGTTAAATATAAATGTTAAATATAAATATAAATGTTAAATTTAAATGTTAAATATAAATATAAATATAAATGTTAAATCTAAATGTTAAATCTAAATGTTAAATCTAAATGTTACATCTAAATGTTTCGTGTGAAACTAAATATTTCGCTAATATGCAAATTTAAATGCCGGTAACCGGAAGTGCCAAAATAAAAGCTCGAGGAGGTCAGTGGGTAGTGTCAAATAACGAATAAAAAACATCTCATCAGGGAAATGGACTCTTGGACATGGATTATCATGATAAAAACTAACTAAAAGAATAAGCACGTTTGGATAAACTGTAACTGTAAACAGTAGACTACTTTGAGGTTTTAGTGTCACTTTTATGAAAGATGAGGGACTTATGACCTGTGGCCATTATAGCCAGCCACGAGGGGCTCACTTCGACTGATCTGTCATGTTTGCTTGCATAAAGGCCAGCAAGAGCCAATCCCTACCCGCCCCTGACCAGGAAAGGTACTGTCGGTCATGGCCGCTCTGTGAAGATGTCAAACGAATCGGCGTTAGCCGAGAACATCGGCAGAGCCGTCCTGGCGGCTATACAAAATTTTTCAACAGCGACAGCAACAGCCTCTGGGACACCACAGAACACCTCAGTAAGTATGTTTTCCAAATGACGTAGCGTTGGATTCTTGTTAAGGCTAACTTTACGAAACTAGCTAAGTAGAGATTTGCTACTAGCACCAATGCACTTTATGTGTAACACATTTGATTCTATAAGCCGTAAAATTCACACCGGTTAAGTGACGCAGTGGGATGAACTCATGAGTAAATAAATGTGAGTTCAAGATTATGTGAAGATGGTCTGAGCAGCAAAGCACACATTATATAATTTAGCGTAACAGCTAACGGAGGCTCACAAATGACACTGTAAATTGTCGGTCAAATGGAAATCTGCCTCTGTCCTCAGTCAGACATCTCACCTTGGTTTACCTGCTGGCATTTGCTCACAAGATAAAACCCGTTCTCTGCTTGGCTAGGGAGAGAGAAAGAGTAATGCTGATGGAGGACAGAGGCAGTCACAATGATAAATACATTTAATCTAATGTTAATAAAGTACCAGAGTCAGAGTGCATACTGTTAAAAAACATAAAATGTATCTCTCTTTGTTTGCCAATCTCAACCCTGGTTTTTGACTGCTGGGCATATAAACATTAAAAACACATGGAATGTCTAATAATAATAATAATAATGTTGAATAATAAATAATGTTGCCCATATTTTGCTTTTGTCTCTTCAGGCTCCCACCACCTACAGTAACACACTGGGGCCAGCCACACCCACCACCTCCACTGGGACATCATATCGCTCGGTATACTTTCATACTCTTGTAACCTAGCTGGCTGTTTGTTGGTTTTTTAATGTGTGTGGTGTAATGTTTCAGCATTAGTTCCAATCATGGTGGCATGTTTTACACAACACCAACATGTGACAAGATAACAATGTCTTTGGTATTTTGTTCATATTTTAAAACTCCTCAGGGCTCCAGCACCAGCGCTAACATACCTTTACCAGCAACAGACTTTGCTTCAGTGACCTGTCTTTCAGTAAGTATTCATTAATATTCATGTTCATATTTGTTTGATGGATTTCTCATTTACATTTCAGTAACCTCTCATCTTTTGAGTGTCAATTTTATTTAAACATTTTATTTTACATAAACATTAAAAAAAAAAAATGTACAGTACAATCTATAATTCTATTCAGTCAGAGAGATAATGAGTAGATGTGAATGCTCATCTGTTATAATGTCTGTAATTCTCTCTTTAATAACCGTTGTTTGTTATAGAAACTTGCCAAATGTCATATTCTTTGCTGTGTTCTAGAATGACTACCAAGGAAGACATCAGATTTCCAAAGAGGAGCTCGAACATGTTCTTTCTCTGAAAACCACCTTTACAGAAGCGGCATCTATTCTTTCAATTTCAAGGCCAACTTTCTACAAGTTACTTCAAGACTATAATATGCCAACGTCAAAATTTAAGAGCATCAGTGATCAACAGTTGGATATTGAATTGTCACAAATAAAAACTGAACACCCAAATGTTGGAGAAGTGATGCTTATGGGACATCTCCGCTCCAAAAACATTGTGGTTCAAAGACAACGAGTAAGAGATTCACTCCGAAGGATGGACCCAATTGGTGTCCTAGCCAGGAGAAGAACAGCAATAGCTAGGCGAGTATACTCTGTCCCACATCCAAATTTCATATGGCATGTAGACGGAAATCATAAGTTGATTAGGTGGAAATTGGTTGTTCATGGTGCCATAGATGGCTACAGTAGGATGTTAATGTTTCTTCACTGCTCCAACAATAATCGTGCTGAAACTGTAAGAGATCTCTTTACTGCAGCTGTTCGACAGTTTGGCAGACCACTGCACATCAGGACTGATCACGGAGGAGAGAACGTTCAGATTTGGGAGGACATGCATGTGAGCAGGGGGATGGCTCTGTCTTAACAGGAAGTTCTGTACACAACCAGAGGATCGAGCGTTTTAATCGAGACTTGAACAAAAACTGCAGCCATATTTATGCACCCATTTTTTATGAACTGGAATCCCTGGGTATCCTAGACATAGACAATGCAACAGACCTATTTTGTCTCCATTATGTCTTTCTACCCAGAATCAACCGCACTTTGGAGGAATTCAAAGCTGGATTTAACAATCACTCTATGTCATCTGAAGGAAATAGAACACCAGTTCAGCTTTTTACTCTGGACAGTGATTTGCCTCATCTTCACAACCCAGAACTCTCAACAGCAGGGGTAGTTTTTTGTTCCTCAGCAAACTCTCAAAGTGTACTTTCCCCATTGAATGACAGGGATTTGCAAGAACTGAATGATGCCATTAACCCTCTTCAAAATGACAACAACAATGGCAAAACATTGTTTCAGAGAACACAACAGTTTATTTTTGATAAACTTGTAAATGTGTGATCTCAGCATATAACATGTACAATTGTGTAACATTAGTCTTATTTCACTTTCAAAAGTACACTGTGAAACAAATTTCAGGGCTCTACAGATGTATTGATACATAACTGTCTTCCACTACATTGCAATACATTGTTCCTGATTTTTAAAGTACCTAAATGTGCAAAGTAAAACAACTCAGTGAAGTAAAACAATACTTGTCAGTGTTTTGTAATATCTTATATATTACATAACTATTGTCTCTTTATTATGTATTTCTTAGAAGATGGCTGTTCAGAAGGTAAGAACAAAACGTGTTTTCAGTGATTTTTGTGATTATGCATTTTGCAGCTACTAAAAGGTTTGGTAAAGTGCTTGAGGAGTAGGAATAGAAGGAATTTTTTCAACACATGAACAAATACAATCTTCAGTTTATCACAAAATATTCAACATCAATAAATCTGAATATACATGGCTTTCAATGGTGAGGAGGGAATTCATAATTGTAATCTAAAAAGTACTTAATTTCTACAGAAGAACCTTACTTGAGTAAATGTCATTGTTAATTCCTTCACTACTGTTTCAGTATAAAAAACTCTGGTAGTTAAATTCATCAACTATAATTGTTAAAAAACACACAACAAGGTTGAAGTAACTACATTAGTGATTTATTACTCTGACTGATTCCATATCCTTCCAATCATACAGTATAAAGAAGGGTCAGATACAGACTCACAGAGGTAAACACTTTTTGTAATTAACATCCACATACAGGAATATCGTTTATAACAATCAGAAACCACATGGAAACCAGAGCTGATAGCTCCATCAATCCTTTTATACTTAAACGTACAGCCAAACATTAAGTCCTTAAACTATAATGAACTGAAAGGGACTACGGTTGCACACTCTTGTTCAAGTACAGCTTTAAAATTACTGAGGTGTTCTGTGGTGTCCCAGAGGCTGTTGCTGTCGCTGTTGAAAAATTTTGTATAGCCGCCAGGACGGCTCTGCCGATGTTCTCGGCTAACGCCGATTCGTTTGACATCTTCACAGAGCGGCCATGACCGACAGTACCTTTCCTGGTCAGGGGCGGGTAGGGATTGGCTCTTGCTGGCCTTTATGCAAGCAAACATGACAGATCAGTCGAAGTGAGCCCCTCGTGGCTGGCTATAATGGCCACAGGTCATAAGTCCCTCATCTTTCATAAAAGTGACACTAAAACCTCAAAGTAGTCTACTGTTTACAGTTACAGTTTATCCAAACGTGCTTATTCTTTTAGTTAGTTTTTATCATGATAATCCATGTCCAAGAGTCCATTTCCCTGATGAGATGTTTTTTATTCGTTATTTGACACTACCCACTGACCTCCTCGAGCTTTTATTTTGGCACTTCCGGTTACCGGCATTTAAATTTGCATATTAGCGAAATATTTAGTTTCACACGAAACATTTAGATGTAACATTTAGATTTAACATTTAGATTTAACATTTAGATTTAACATTTATATTTATATTTATATTTAACATTTAAATTTAACATTTATATTTATATTTATATTTAACATTTATATTTAACATTTAGATTTAACATTTAGATTTAACATTTAGATTTATATTTAATATTTAGATATAACATTTATATTTATATTTATATTTAACATTTAGATTTATATTTAACATTTAGATATAACATTTATATTTATATTTAACATTTATATATTTAACATTTAACATTTAAGTGTAGCATTTAATATTTAGATTTAACTATTTAAAATATCTCTATGTTAACAAATATTGTTGTAAATGTGCTAAAAAGTGACCGTCAAAAATTCATACCAGATTTTTAAACATTGTTTGAAGCTAAATGTGACAAAATGTTGCTGTTATTTTCAGCGTGAGCCACTTTACAAACGGCACCCCATACTAGTCCATTCACCAAGAGTTTATGAAGATAAGGAGTTACATTACTTTGACATAAACTATAAGACATTTGAATTATAGATTGTGGGATTGCTTTGATAACAATATCATACTGTTTTCGGTAATTTATCTTAAATTTTAAACAAAAAATCTCAAAAGGTATACTGATTGCTGTATTTTCCAAAAGGTGCATCACAGACCATATTCATCTCTCATACCAATTGTTGTAGAATAAAGACTTGCTCCTAATTATCACATATCTACAATTCCATAACGGGATGTTATGGGGGCTGATATTGTACTTGTAAATCAATACATATAATAATACCTGTTTTCTATGTATTTACATGTTTAAGGTTTGAAGGGTAAACTTCGACTGCGGTGAATGAGAGTGAATTAGAGATCACAGCAAATATTATTTTCACTTACCCATTTGATCCAAGACCAAAATAAGAAATACATTCTTACGTATGAATGACTTTCCAGAAGAGGAAAAAAATAGAGAGTTATGGATTAAGACAGTCAGATGCAAGAACATGACAAATTTACTGTCACTCTCTCTCTGCAGCTGTAATATAAACCCCTCGAAGCTGTCGTGATATTTTTTTTTTAAACTAATTCCAGTGTAGTATAGCCTAACCCAAATCATAATGTTATAAATTCACACTCAATATAAAAAAAAAAAATTATATAAAAAATATTGCTATATTTTTTTTTTTTTTATTTTTTTATTGAAGGCAACATTGGGTACAAACGTGCAAAACCATCAATATACAAATAAATAAAAATAATAATAAATAAATAAATAAATAACATAAAATAAAAACATATATACTACATAAAGGTGGAAAAATAAGAATATTAAGAGGAATTGGGGAATAGGTCATAATATTGACACAAAAGTTTTCCATTCTTCTTGTTCTTTACAAGCTTGTGTGATTTAAGAAGCATATTAAGTTCCAAAATATAATGTTTAAAACATAAGGAAGACTTATTACATTTCTGCTTGTGTATAAAGAACTTAGCATATAAGATTATAAAGTTTAATACAAACTCCAGGGTGCCATCTTGTGGGAAACAAAAGTAACAGATAATATCTTTCAGGGAGAATGAGTGAGTTATATTTTGAGATTGGAGAAAGTGAGTACCCAAATCTTCCCAAAACCTTTTGGTAACTGGACAATTAAAAAATAAATGAGGAATGGTTTCAGTGTCCTGTTTACAAAAGCTACAGCATGTGTCAATATCTAGAAACTTAGCAACAAACCAATTTGTAGGGTAAATGTTATGTAAAAGTTTAAAGTGGACCTCTTTAGCTTTATTAGAGATACAGTATTTGTGAGGAATCAACCATGTTTTTTTCCAATTTATTTCACTTATTAGGGAATTCCAATAAAACATCCCCCTTGGAGCAATGGAGTTAAAAAAAATATTGCTATATTGACGCTGCTATGTAAGGCGGAAACGCGTCATCACAGTCTGCGAAAAAAGTATATTTGTAACCGGATGTAGTTCTACTCGATGCGTTATGACGCAGCGGAAACGCCGTCTTCTTCCTTTTCTCCATTAGGTGAGTGAGTGGTAAGAGCGCTACTCAGCCCTCTCCAAATATGTCGAAAAGTACTTAATTTACTTATTTATATGGGCATAGTTTCCCCCTTAAAACGATTGCTATTGTTTGTATTACAGATCGCAACCATGGGCCGGCGTCCAGCCCGTTGGTAAGTTCTGAATATAGTGTTTAAAAAGCTGGTCGTAGTGAAAATGGCAAGGCCCGCTAACCCATGTGCGGGACACCGGCCTCTTCCAGCAGGGGAGCGTGACTAGATATCGACGCGCACTGCGTTAGAGCTGTTATCACGAACGTGAAGTTAATCACAATTTGCATCCAGTGAAATACACTAGTTACTTACCCAGTGGTCACGTGCCATACGAACACATTTCCCACCTGGTTAAACGCGTTGTCTGATCAGTTTTAATGACATTGCATGATTAATTTGAAGATTTGATTGGTTGGCGTTTTGCACTTAGAATGTCAAGACTTATCTATTGGTTAATTGTGAATCAGCCGGTTTTAAAGAATTCAGACGTCTTGAGTGTCACCACGTACTTGTGCTTCAGACGTTGGGTCTTGTTAATCTATCAATCATCTTTTCCAGCTACAGATACTGTAAGAACAAGCCTTACCCCAAGTCCCGTTTCTGTCGGGGTGTGCCTGGTAAGTAATCTGATTATTTAGAGACCACATAATCGCCACTGTAGTAGAGCTCATAACAAGGTTCAATGCATTTTGGTGTGTTTGTAGAGTCTCATGTTTTATTTGGACCGCAAAATGTAGAATTTGTTGTACAATAGCATTTCTTGTGTACATGTACGATTGCTGTGATTAAGCATCTCTCTTATAAACCCAGATCCCAAAATCAGGATCTTCGACTTGGGCAGGAAGAAGGCTAAGGTGGATGAGTTCCCCCTTTGCGGTCACATGGTATCTGATGAATATGAGCAGCTGTCCAGTGAAGGTGAGCAGTTTTCATCCTGTCAAGACTTACAAGGAGTTCAGTTTCAGACTTCTGTGCAAGGACAAATGATAACATTTACATTTATGCATATAGTTGAGACCATTTTTCCCCTCTAAATTTACATTCATTATTGTCTAGCTCTTGAGGCTGCCCGTATCTGTGCTAACAAGTACATGGTGAAGACCTGTGGTAAAGATGGTTTCCACATCCGTGTCCGTCTGCACCCCTTCCATGTCATTCGAATCAACAAAATGTTATCCTGTGCCGGAGCTGATAGGTGAGAAATTATTCCTCTGCTAAGCTTATCTGCAGCTTATTAAGCCGACCAGTCAGGTTGACTGTACTTCCCTGGTGTGCAAAGGCTGCAGACAGTAATTCTTTGGTTGTGTATGAGCCTGGCTGTTTAGTGCCAGGCCCTTTTAAGGGACCAATGAGACAGATAGCATAGCCTATTTTTAATGGGGTCCATTTGACCAATTTTGCATTTCAATGATCCTAAATGCCGATCTCCTCTCCAGGCTCCAGACTGGGATGCGTGGTGCTTTTGGAAAGCCCCAGGGCACAGTGGCACGTGTGAACATTGGCCAGGTGATCATGTCTGTGCGCACAAAGGCCCAGAACAAGGAACACGTGATTGAGGCACTGAGGAGAGCCAAATTCAAGTTCCCAGGGCGTCAGAAGGTATGTAACAGGAATATGAAAATTGGGTGTTCGTGTTAATTGTATAAAAGATTGCCCTGCTGTGAAAACGTCTTCATAAAGACTATTAAGACTCCAACAAAGAGCAGGTCAGACTTTCTAAAGTTTTGATATGTTCCACTCTTAGATCCACATCTCCAAGAAGTATGGCTTCACAAAGTTCAATGCCACTGAATTTGATGCCATGTTGGCAGAGAAGCGTGTGATCCCTGATGGCTGTGGGGTGAAATACATCCCCAGCCGTGGACCCCTGAGCCGCTGGAAGGCCCTGCATGCCAATTAAGGACCTCACACTTAAAATGCAGCTGTGTGAACCAGTGACCCCAAATAAAGTCCAATGTTAATTTACAGTCTTGGTGTTTTTTTCCCCCTGTCCTCCATTTTCTAAAATGTAGTTCCAGCCAACTTTTCAAAGAGGGAACGCCAATTCAGTGAAATATTTGGAAAACTACAGAAATAATGTAGATTGTATATACATTTGTAGATCAAATATATGAATTGAACGTTTCACATTTTAAAAGTTGTGTAAAAAGGTAGACAAGAATGACTGTGCATTACAAATAAAAATTATTTATTCTGAAAGTTGTAAAATGCATTTAACAATATTTTGGCAAAACCATACTGTAAATGTTTTTGAAAAACACAAGAGAGTATATTAATGCAACCTGAGCCACACTTGGCTGAATTCAGTGAAATAACTGAAATGCCCAATTGTTATAATTTCTAATACATATTAAAAACAGGTTAAATATTCAGTCACAATCACTACCACATTGTGTATTTGTAGAACATCCAGTACATAGTAGCTGTGTAACCGCAAACTAAAGTCTTCATCTAGGCAAGATGAATTATCAACTTCTGCTTGTGTTCATATTATCTGCAATAGCAATATGATATTGAGGACAAAGACTGTAGGCATGAGGCAAGATGCTCTGTTTGTTTTGGAGTCTATCATCTTAAGGTCCACCTCAATGGGGTAGTGATCACTCACTTCTAGAGCCTGAAAGAGACAATCCACACAAAAGATGGTAGGCAGAATGTTAGCCTCAGTTCACTTTCATTACATGGGAAAAATATGCAATGAAAGTGAATGTTGATTGAGGCAAACATTATGCTTAACATCTCCCTTTGTGTTCATTCAATTTGTGATGTGATAAAGTGCTAAACATCTGTTCCAGAAAGTTGAGAGACTTGGTACTGGAGTGATATTTTTACCTGAGCCTCTGTAAGACGGAATTCCTTGGCAAAATTGAATGGCTGTGCTGAATAAGACTCAATTGTTCTGAGAAATGACTCTCCATGTACAACAATTCTGTGGATTTAGAAATCAGCCATAAAATCATGAGTTAAATACATAACATGCTTAAAATGTGTTGTCCCTTGATGCAAAGTTTACATGCAAACGGGAAGCAGCAAGATTTATTATGTTGATTTGTGGGCCAAGATGAAATCTGCAGACGCTTCTGCACTTTCTGTGCCGAGTTTGAGGGACAATCTGGAATTCTACTGAATTAATTTAAACATGGTAAAATGTGTTAGAGCTGAGAGAAATGCAGCCTTCATGGTAGCTAAAAGTATATTCAAATTAGAAGAAAAAACTAAATAAACGTGAATAATAAACTAAAGGGATTCCAATTCTGCAGAAATGTGTGGGCATGCTGATTAGAACATTATTTCTGTTGTTGTACCTGTCATATGCACAGTCAGTTGACTGTTTCACTGTAGTATCCACATTATCCTTAATCAGCCAAATGAAAGAGGTGTCAGAGAAAAGTCTGATATTCTTCCTGTTCTTTTTAGCCACATAACCACAAGCTGCATTGAAGTCGCCAAGGAACATCACATTCTTTCAAGAACAGAGACAGAAAAATGCTAGGTTCAGTATTTGATCTTAAATGTATTAAGATTCAGTCTATGGCAGTGACAAATGAGCAACTCCACCATTACACCTCGATTTTCCATCGCTTTCTAATATCCACAAAGACATCATAGAGTTCGTCAATCTCTTTGGTGGCATTTGAGGGAGTGGTGTGCTGTGGAATCAAGACAAACTCCTTGGCCACTGTTAACAGAGAGACAGGATCCCATGCCAATTCAAACATCACCAAAGAGAACAATAACATCAGATCAAATTAAATGAACAAGAATTCTATTCAGTGATCTGCCTTGGAACCAATTCAATGCACAATGACTGAGTTTTGCCATTTCATACCTGTTTTAGGGGCTTCAAAATGTACCACAAAGGGTTCTCTGGAGAAAGCATCAATGTCCCCTTTCTGTGTATCTGGATACTGATACCGATTTTTTAGCTTGGCTGTACTTTTCCTGTATATGAACAAACAAGGTATAAAGAATGTAGAAAGGCTAAAATGTACTAAATAAAATGTAAGGAAAATATGAATATATTAGTATTAACCATGTGAGACCCAGAATTGCAACATAGATTTTCCCATAGATTTCACTTGATTACTGATGACACACAAAATTCACACCAAAATCAAGCAGCTTAAAAATCTGATTACATTTTTTATTTTATTTTTCATAATCAGTGTCTACCTTAAACCACGATCAAGGAGGAAAATAATAAAATGTATCATCAATCTGTGGGTCTCTGAGGGTTAATCAATGCAATATAGGCAACTTGTCACACTTTTTGGTAATATTGGTTTAAAGGAATGTTTTGGGTTCAATACAAGTAATGTCCAGTTGACAGCATTCATGGAATATTGTTGATTAATAAATAATAACAATCATCATATGTTTGACTTGTTCATTAGTATATTTATATAAAGAAGCAACAATTACAGGAAGGTACATACAATGGAAGGGAATTGGGCCAGTCAAAAAAACATTCAAATTCAATGTTTAAAAAGTATAAACACAAGATATAAACATTATATGTGATTTTTCTTTTTCTTAAATAAAAGAGGGACAAGTTGAAATGATTTTTCCCACAAATGGTGCTGATTGAGTTTAATTTATTTTGAACCTGGAACATACCTTCAATTAATAATCATCAAGCCTATAGAAAGGCTGAACATGTACCTGTAAACAAAAACATATTGCTCCTGATAGGTTTGTGTTCTCCCGAGACGCTCACTCGCCACATAGTCAAACTCACCATCTCTGGAAATTCTAGAAAGATCAATATACTGTCAGTGTTTGTGCAGTATAGTGCATGTTGATTTATTTATCTCCTAAAGGAATAAAAGTATCAATTTTCTTTCCATAAGAGCAAAATGTACATTATTCCAAATGTTTTGGTCACCAGTGGGTGTGTATGTATGTATATATATATATATATATATATATATATATATATATATATATATATATATATAGCCTATACAGGGTTGGGAGGGAAACTTTTGAAATGTATTCCACTACAGATTATAGAATACACGTTGTAAAATGTCATTTGTAACGTATTCCGTAATATTCAGTAACATATTCTAAATACTTTGGATTACTTCTTCAGCACTGGTAGATTCTTTTCACTTGTTTTGACTATAAAAGCTCTGCCAGTACAGTAAAACAAAATACACATGTTAAAAATACATTCTCTGAAAAACATATCTTATGCAGTGTTGTTTCTAAAACAAGATCAATCTAATTAATTTTTTGGATATTTTTTACAGGACAAAACATTTACAAAATATTATCAAGAATATGATTTTTGCCCTAATATCAAAGGTCTTACTAGAAAAACAAAATGGAAACATGTGCATGTAAAATGGCTACAAATAGCATTTTAGCTTAGCGTAAAGCTGACAGTTTACACAAGTTTTATTTCTATTTCTTCTGCTCCAGACGTACTTCAAATTTACTTCTCTGTCTTCTCGTATGAATGTAACACATCATAAGAAAGTGTTTCACCACTGTTCAAATGCACTTTGGATCACATCATTTATATGTAAAAATATTTTCATCTGAAAGGACTAAATATTAAATAAAACAAATGACAATAAAATGCAAAGTAATCTCTTCAGTAATCAAAATACATTTTGAATATAACTGTATTCTAAATACCAATTATTTAAATATGTAATTCTGGTTAATCCATGTATTCCGTTACTCTCCAACCCTGTATGTATGTATGCATGCATGTATGTGTAATATATATATATATATATACATACACACACTCACCTAAAGGATTATTAGGAACACCTGTTTAATTTCTCATTAATGCAATTATCTAATCAACCAATCACATGGCAGTTGTTTCAATGCATTTAAGGGTGTGGTCCTGGTCAAGAAAATCTCCTGAACTCCAAACTGAATGTCAGAATGGGAAAGAAAGGTGATTTAAGCAATTTTGAGCGTGGCATGGTTGTTGGTGCCAGACGGGCCGGTCTGAGTATTTCACAATCTGCTCAGTTACTGGGATTTTCACGCACAACCATTTCTAGGGTTTACAAGGAATGGTGTGAAAAGGGAAAAACATCCAGTATGCGGCAGTCCTGTGGGCGAAAATGCCTTGTTGATGTTAGAGGTCAGAGGAGAATGGGCCGACTGATTCAAGCTGATAGAAGAGCAACTTTGCCTGAAATAACCACTCGTTACAACCGAGGTATGCAGCAAAGCATTTGTGAAGCCACAACACGCACAACCTTGAGGCGGATGGGCTACAACAGCAGAAGACCCCACTGGTTACCACTCATCTCCACTACAAATAGGAAAAAGAGGCTACAATTTGCAAGAGCTCACCAAAATTGGACAGTTGAAGACTGGAAAAATGTTGCCTGGTCTGATGAGTCTCGATTTCTGTTGAGACATTCAGATGGTAGAGTCAGAATTTGGCGTAAACAGAATGAGAACATGGATCCATCATGCCTTGTTACCACTGTGCAGGCTGGTGGTGGTGGTGGTGTAATGGTGTGGGGGATGTTTTCTTGGCACACTTTTGGCCCCTTAGTGCCAATTGGGCATCGTTTAAATGCCACGGCCTACCCAGTTTCTGACCATGTCCATCCCTTTATGGGCACCATGTACCCATCCTCTAATGGCTACTTCCAACAGGATAATGCACCATGTCACAAAGCTCGAATCATTTCAAATTGGTTTCTTGAACATGACAAGGAGTTCACTGTACTAAAATGGCCCCCACAGTCACCAGATCTCAACCCAATAGAGCATCTTTGGGATGTGGTGGAACGGGAGCTTCGTGCCCTGGATGTGCATCCCACAAATCTCCATTAACTGCAAGATGCTATCCTATCAATATGGGCCAACATTTCGAAAGAATGCTTTCAGCACCTTGTTGAATCAATGCCACGTAGAATTAAGGCAGTTCTGAAGGCGAAAGGGGGTCAAACACAGTATTAGTATGGTGTTCCTAATAATCCTTTAGGTGACTGTATACATGCAATGAAAGTGATTAGTGACTGAGGCTAACAATCTGTATAACATCTTGTTTTGTGTTTTACAGAAAAAAGTAAGGTTTGGAACAACATGAGGGTGAGTAAATTATAACAGAATAAAATGTTTTAGATGAACTATCCCTTTAAATTTAGTTGGCTACACTGTAATTGAAGGTTTGTAATTTTTTTTAAATATATATTTCCATGTTGTCTACCCATTGAGTGCAGCAACAAGGCGGGGTAGGGCTTTATTTTTCTGGTCTCTGACCTCCTGGAGCAAGCATACGTCACAACGAGCTATGATCTGTGAGAAAGAAAAATAAATAGAACATTTAAGCTCTACTGTGTGTTTATAAAAATAACATTTAAATGATTTGCAAGAATTAAAGAGCATTGCACTGCACATTACCCGTGAAATATAATTCATGATTTTGGGATCTGCTGATTTAGAGTCACCAAAACTCTGGACATTAAAGGCACAAATTTTGAAGCCATAGCAAGTAAGCAGGCCATAGAAGATGGAGATGGTGAGGAGGAAAAGTTTGAGATCAGCAGTCATTCTGTGTCTGAAGAGTGAGTGAGTGAATATGAGAGAGAGAGAGAGAGAGAGAGAGAGAGAGAGAGAGAGAGAGCGAGAGCTCTTAAGTTACAGATTCATGGTTCAATGAGAGAGCAAAGGTTTCAAGTATTGTATTAAGAAGTGAGTTTCAAAACCTGAATTCAGAACCTGAATGACATGGAAACTAATTTGACTGTATTGTTACAGTTATCGCACAAAAGTGATCCTGAAACTGATCGTTAAATAATTTGATGTTGGTTTGTGTTATGTATGAGAAGATTCAATTTCTCACAGAGTAAATATATTTTTAGGAGATGTTGGGGTCAATAATTAACAAATGTAACCATTCCTGTGCCAAAAGAGGTCACTTGTAACTGAAGTTAAATAATTAAAAAAAAGACAAGAACAATTTCAATTTATCAGGTTTAAATAAAAATGTTTAAGACCTTTTTCGTTTAGGTATAACAGACTGATGTAAATAATTATTAATCAAGTTTCGACTGTTTTTCAAGTGTTACTATGTGATCAGTAAACAACATTTAACACCAAATGATACAAGGATCACGCATGTTTGCTTTGAGGTTGGTGACCTGTTGTGAAGTAATTAGCTTGTCTTGTTGTTGGAGGGAATCCAGACTCCAAACAACATGTTGAAACATGGTCAGTGGGGTTTAGATGTTTTTAACTGTTTTCAACATGCTTTTTCACAAATCTCTGGAAAAGACCTTGCCTATATGAAACAATTGTTTTCCCACCCTGCTTTAGATGTTAGTACCCAACAGCATTGGGTGCTGGTCCCCCTATCAAACTTAACCAACAAGACTTATTTGGTCTACAATGGATATGCTTGCTCACAAGCTAGACCAGCACTAACCAGCCGAAAACAGAATGGACATCTACATTGTGGGCAACTCAACACTGAGAAAGTAACAGTAGACTCTCACAATGTGACAGAATATACAAACAAATAATCTTCTTACCTTATTTGAAATGTGTTGGATTTTACTTCCACAAAACTGGTCACCCTTTCTTTTCCGCACTCAGGAAGTCTTAGGACACACCCTCTACACTGGTAGACTAACGCCCGTTTCACACATACTCCGTGTGCGGTGCGTATGCGGTGCGTATGCGGTGCGTATGCGGTGCGTATGCGGTACAGGAGCAGCACGCGCTACAGTGCTTTCACATAGGACTATGCTGCGTTTGCAGTAAGCTACTGTTTCTGTGTGCCACAAAATCAAAACTGTGTAAGGAATTTTGATTTTAAATCCAAACGTTAACTTTGACATGGTTTAAGACATTGAAACCGTATGAAAACCGCATTTGCGTTCACTGTCTTTTTTTAGGGTTAAAAAAAATCATATTTGATGGCATTTTGCAACTTTTGGGACTACAATCATACTTTTTTGTTTTTCTTGACCCTGTAATTTAGTAACTATAGAACACATTAACTGTAATTATGCGTATATGTTGAAATTATTACAGTTTATTGACAATCTATGTCTATTTTAATGTGAACAATGCGCTGCCACTTTAATTCAGTGCGGTGCAGCACAGCAAAAATAGACTCGGTGCGTAATCGATCGCTGCACTGCTGTATACACACCGCAACTGGAACGGATCGACGGACTGCAACCGCGTGCAGTGTAAAAGCTCTAACCTGTTAACATGGGTACGGAAAAAAATACACACCGCAAACGCACTGCAAACGGAGTATGTGTGAAACGGGCGTAAGGGAGGAGATTACCTTACAAAAGAATAGAGTGTGGGGCAATCCACTGCAATAAAAGCAAGCACTCTTATGCAAAACTAATGGAATAATGCAGTGTATTTTCACTTTACTCTATAGTGATCTGTCAGGTATTTCAAGTTTAGGCTTTTACAGAACATCTGAGAATAGTTGCATAAGCATCTCAAAGGACAAAAGTGTTTACAATCACTGAGTTGAAAAGTCAGTCAGATTCATGCAAACTGCTGATTGATTAGATTTATTAAAAAGCAAGTGAGGGAAAAAAAAGAAGAAAAAAAAAACCTACTCAAGGCAGAGACCAAACAAAGCGAAGCTTGATGACAACATTTCATAGGGGGAAATGTTTCCCTATAAAGAGCTTCCCTATACTAGTTTCCCTACAAAATATGCAATTACCTATTAAATATAGAGTGCCTCATGTGCTAATAAAATAAAATATGATACAGAATATTCATTGAAATACTCTGTAGAACTGTGAAAGTTTCTATAGCTGGAAGAAACTTTTAAATAAAAGTGTTAAAACCAGCCTAAGCGATCCAATTTAGGGTGAGATCAGACCAAAATGTAACTCCTTTTTTACTTCAGTTGTTAACATTAGCAGTCTCCATGGCGATCATGATTTCAAGCTGGATTGAACTGACGCATGCTCAGAGCACTAGATGGCGCTAGGAAGTTTAATCCATATTAAAATCGTGATTGTCTAGGAGACTGCTGATGTCAAGATTTATAGTGAAAAAGAAGTGTGGTCTGTTCTCACCCTAAATTGATTGAAGCACTTCTGAAGACATGGATTAACCCACTTTAGTTTTATGGATTATTTTTATGTTGCCTTTATGTGCTTTTATGGAGCTTGAATATCTGGTCACCGTTCACTTGCATTGTATGGACAACCAGACATCATTAACAAAAAAAACCTCTTATTTTATTATATATTAATTTGTGTTCCACAGAAGAAAGTCATATGAGTTTGAGACGACATAAGGGGAGTAAATGATAAAACAGTTATAATCCCCCCACCCGGTCCAATTATCTTTTAAAGTTGAGATCTATGCAATCTATTTTAATTGATTTAAATCTCTTTTAATACCTGTTCTGTTATGCACAGTCAGGTTAATTTCAACACACACCACTGATGTGGTATAGAAACCACAAACATGTTCGCTGAACAGCCACTGTTCTTAAAGAGACTGTACCTTTTTAATGTTTGTTATACATAATGTAATCTCAATGTAAATACTACAAAGTATGCATACAAAATGCATATATTTATACGGGCCATAATACATTATGAAATATTTTAACTTCATCAAACAATTTAAAGGGATAGTTCACCCAAAAATGAAAATTCTCTTAGTATTTACACACCATCATGCCATCTCGCCAAGGTGTGACTGTCTTTATTTCTTCTACTGAAAACAAATTAAGATTTTTAGAGGAATATCTCAGCTCTGTAGGTCCAAACAATGCAAGTGAATGGTGACCAGAACTTTAAAAGTAATCCATAAGACTCCAGTGGTTAAATCCATATCTTCAGAAGCATATAATAGGTGTGGGTGAGAAACAGCTATCTTTTCAACTCATCTGAATGATGGGATGTGTTCCATTCAGAAGTGATCATCCCTACACACTGTTTCCTTCAAAGACTTTACCCTCCATTGTGAGAGCTTTGCATGGCTGAAAGGTCTGGGGCTCAATTATAGTGGTAATTTAATCATTTTTTAGGGGATATTCTGTTTGGAATGACCCTACAGCTTGGCTACCATTATTATTCTTTCATCGAAAAGCCCTGCTAAGGGGCATTTAATCCTTTTAAAAGTGTCCAAAAACTTTAGAGGCCTTAGAGAATGAGGGAGGAATGTAGCAGGGCGGAGGGCCGAGCAGGGTCGTGATTCCGCACACCCGGCCCCTAATCAGGCTAATTAGGGATAAAGGCCTACCGAAGACGGCAGTGCGACAGAGAGAGAGAGATTTACGGACAGCTGTCCAACACCTGTGTGTGTGTGTGTGTGTGTGTGTGTGTGTGTGTCTTTTTGGTGTTGTAGAAATTTTGATCCATGACTATTACTCATTGAACAGTAATAGTCATGGCAAGGGAATGCCTCTGTGTCTGAGGGATGCAGAGGGGGAGGATCTGTTTTTGTTGAGAAACCTTGGGATAAAAGAGTATAAAATACAAGTCAGCCCTCCCCTCTGGGTCCCACTCATGGCACAGATCAACTCCTGTGTAATGACGGGTCCTTCTTGCAAGAATAAATCATTTTAAAAGACTGTTTGAGTCAGAGTGTCTTTTACGCAGTGATAATGGTTGGTTGATAATTTTTTGCCACAACAATTTGGTGTCAGATTGGTGGGATTCCTTGGAAGTGCCTTCTGGACCTGAGTGCGGACGGTGTTTGGCCACCTGGAATGAGAAGTTCCAGCTCTACCTCGTAAGTTTTAAGAGAGAGGGGCCGATCACACCAGGGCCAGGAGAAACTCCACTGGAATCAAATGAAAACGAACCCGTGGCAACCCAAATATCTCTGGTAAGGGACAACTAATTTATTTTCTTTTGGTATGAAAGTGAGTGAACCATATTGGCTGAGACTGTTTTTTGTGTGGTCAGAGTGCAAGAGGTTCTCGAACAAAGACTGAGACCTACGAACAAGTCAAGAGGTTTTCTAACGGAGACTGAGTTCTCGAAATTGTCAGAGTGCAAGAGGTTCTCGAACAAAGACTGAGACCTACGAACAGGTCAAGAGGTTTTCTAACGGAGACTGAGTCCTCGCAGAAATTGTCTAATTAGATTAGCTGAAATCGAAGATTTTGATCTAATTTTTATTAACAAAGCACTAGGGAGTGCACCCTTAGCTGATCTTGGGTTAAAAATCAGATCTGTTGGAGACGTCCGACAGATGATAAGGCGCGTGCGTCGAACAGTAACCCACAGAGAAACGGAAACAGCCAGTATGGGGAAATCTCAGAGCAAGCTTGCTAAATTTGATACTCCGGTTTTCTGTCAAATGATAAAACCTATGGGAGGAAATGTATGCAGGACATAGAGAAACTGATTAAATACCATGATTTCCCCAGGGGAGGGAACACTGAGCACGACTAGGCTGGGAGTGGTGCGAGAATCAGTGGGACAGGGCAGCGCATGAAACAGAGTTGTGGCTGCGTTCAACATGTGTGTAACAATGTGAACAGACAGTGGGCTGTTGCTTTAAGGAAGCAGATAGAAGACAACAAAAGCAAATGCAGAAAGAATTAGCATGTAGGGGTGAAAATGTGGAATGTAAAATAAAATGTGTAAAAGATCTGTTTGTGTGTCAGCACCACCAGAACATTTTATTTATTTATTCTTTTGAAAATTATGTTTGTGTTTTCCCACATGCAACGACGATTGTGCTGGCGACGCCGGCATACAAGCATCACAATCCCGTGGCAGAGCTGAAAGCCCTGAATCTGAACCCTGACCTCGACTGCTCTCCGCCCAGAAGACAAGCACCAAAAGCAGCTTCTCCCCTTTCTGACAGAGAAGGAGACCTGAATGAACTTTTTTTCCTGAGACCTGAGATCGCACAAGCAGTGAAAGCAAGTTACATTGAATGGAGCGGGCGATTGACCTCCACCCTGGCACACGCTATACACGCAGAGCAACAGCTGCTGACAAAGAAAGACAAAGTCAAGGCGAAGGGAGAGAGACATCTTCAGCTGCAGTCTAATGTCAGCACATCGAAACCACAGCAGAAGTGGCCTGACAGGAAGAACAAAGGCTACGGAAACCAGCGAAGATGGAGTTGCGGCTTGTGTAAGACTGACGACCATGTATTCAGAGAATGCAAGAGATGCAGGCTGTGTAAGCAGGAGGGACATTGGGCTACAGACTGTCCGGGGCAGAAAAAAAGCAGACTGAAGCAGAGCAGAGAGCGGAGAGTAGCGAAGGTGGGGGCTGGAAACAGGGTGATCAGCTGCTACAAGACAGGGAAGTGAACATTTCTTTACCCACACACACATACACTGATTACACACTGCTCTCTGCAATGAAGACAATGCTTGCAAATCTTTCAGTGTGACTGATGAAGTTTTATGTGATAATGTTTCGGATGAATGTTTGAGAATGTACAAAAGTTCAGGGTTTTTACAAATGCAGAGATATCAAATGTTAGTTGATGGGACATTAGTAAACTTTTTGGTAGATTCTGGGGCTGGCCATACTACGATACGATCATGTGACTTGCCATGTGTCCCAAAATGGACAGGTTCAGTGCATAAAGAGCACTTTGGCCTAGGGCCATTTGATTTCTGAAAAATTCACAGTGCCCTTAGAGTATGAAAGGAGAAGGGGAGAACATTTAAACATGTGTATTTGTGTTCACCAGCTTGTCCGGTACCTCTAATGGTCAGAGATTTAATGTGTGAATTAAATTTGACCCTTACTTCCTTTGGAATTAGCATTGAGGAAGAACCACAAATATGTTGTTCTAAATTTGAACCGCAGTGGGCTTATGAATGGTGTGTGAAAAATGATGATTGGGCAAAAATGATCTTGAAATGGGCAAAAGATCGAACAATGTCATTTAACACAGAAAACATGACGCCTGACCAATTGCATTGCACGTCACATGTTGTAATTGAACGTGAACTGTAATCTGAGGAGGGGTGGTTTAACGGGGCAGAAAATGAGAGTCTGAAATTTTACAAGATTTTCTGGGCAGAAAATGTGTGTGTGTGCTCTCAGCTTGCCTGACAGGAAAACAAATGCAGTTCTATTTTGATAGCAGGGAACACTGAGGCACCCAAATCAGTGATCAAGGCCAAAGAGCAGCTGTGAGCAGATTTGGGCCCTGTGTGAGAGAATGCATTAAAGCAACAGATTGGGCTAAATAATTGCAGAAGTGAAACACAGCAAAAGTATAGGAACATTTATGTCAAAATGTGATTTTGAGATCGAGGTACAGAGAACTGTAACTGCTATTGTGGAGAGTGCGGTGGAGAAACATGGAAGGGGGCTCTGACAGAAGTACCTCCTATGTTATGGGTTAAACACAAATATGATGTGGGTTTAATCAAAGGATGTGAACCGGTTGTAATCACCCCAAAATCTGATTACAGACCGTGTCAAGTGCAATGCCCCCTAAAAGAGGAGGCATTGCAGGGTATTATGCCAGTTTTTGACTCCTTGTTGAAGGAGGGCATAATTATAACATGTCATGATTCTCCAGTGCACACTCCAATCTTCCCTGTGAAGACAAATCTGTGCATGTGATGAAGCTACGTGTGTGACGGACTCTGTGTCTCTCTTGAAGCACTTAGAACAGGAGGGACACAAAGTCAGTCTTTCGAAATTGCAGTTTGTGAAACAGGAAATAAAGTTTCTGGGAAATGTTATCAGACCAAACAGTAAATCCATCTGTGACAAACGGGTACAGGCCATAAAAGATGTGCCAAAACCAATTACGGAAAAACAATTATTGTCATTTTTAGGAATGTGTGCTTATTGTCGTACATTTATTCCTAATTATGCCATTCTTGAACAGCCTTTGCGAGCCCTGATGACAGGGAAAGGGCTGAGGTCATGTGACAAGCTTGATTGGGCAAGCAAAGCCGAAGAGGCATTTGCTAACATGAAAGAGCAAATGGCTCTGGCTACCACTTTGGGTCTGCCGGATGTAAACAAACCGTTTGTTCAGATGGTTGATGAGAAAAATGGGTTTATGACTTCTGTTCTTTTGCAGACTCATGGAGACAGACTGCGACCTGTGGCATATTTCTCAACCAAACTTGACACAGTAGCAGCAGGGTTGCCACACTGTTTGAGGGCTGTGGCGGCTGCTGAACTGGCAGTACTGGCATCCAGGGAATTTGTGGGGTATTCTGATTTAATTTTGATGGTTCCACACGCAGTCTCCATGATTTTGCAAGAGCAAAGAACGTCACATTTATCTACAGCCCGATGGCTGAGGTACCACACAATTTTATTGGGCATGCCAAACATAACTGTTAAAAGATGCACAACTGTGAATCCCTGCCACACTTTTCCTGACAGAGGAGGATGGCGAGGGACCTCACTGTTGTCTGTCGGCGCTTGAACAAGTGTGCACACCACTTCCAGATCTATTAGACACGCCATTAGACAATTGTGACAATATCCTCTTTGTGGATGGGTCGGCTTCCAAAGATCCACAAACAGGAAAGAATAAAGGTTGGTTACGCGATAACCACTGAATTTGAGGCTCAGGCAGCTGAACTGGTTGCTTTAACAGAAGCATGTAAACTTAGGGAAGACAAATGTGTGACAATTTACACAGATTCGCGTTATGCCTTTGGGGTAACACACGATTTTGGTGCTTTATGGAAGCACAGAAAATTTTTGAAGTCAGATGGTCGTCCAATATTAAATGCATCTCTTGTGTCTGAGCTTTTGGAGGCCGTTCTTTTACCAAACAAGGTCGCGATTTGCAAGTGCGCAGCGCATACTAACGATAACAGTTCAGTCTCAACAGGAAACGCATGAGCAGACGTGGCAGCGAAGGCCGCGGCAGCGATGGAGACAAAAGAGACTACGTGTGCTTTGATATCTGACAATAACCTCAACATTTGTTCTTGTTTACAGAGCATGCAGACTTTTTCCACAGGCAAGGAGAAAACCCGATGGAAGGCAGCTGGCTGTAGCTCTAAGGAGAATGTGTGGATGAGCTGTGATGGCATGCTTTGTTTACCCAAACACTTCTTTCCTCATTATGGAAAGTTGATACATGGGTTAGATCATGTATCAAAAGAGGGGATGGTTGCACAAATGAAAGAATTGTGGTTTGCTGAAAATTTTTGCAAAAGATGTGTCATTTGTAACACACATAATGTGGCAAGAGGGATAAAAACACCTATAGTATCTCAACCACCATCAGGGGGGCCTTTAAATTATCTGATGATGGATTTCATCGAGTTAACCCCTTGTGGGAAACAGAAATACTGCCTGGTGATGGTTGACATGTGGTCCAAATGGGTTGAGGCCTTCCCAACCTCGAAACAAGACTCGGCAGCAGTAGCGAAGGCTCTTTTAACCAGTGGTGGACGAAGTACACATACCATGTACTTGAGTTAAAGTAAAGATACTCAAGGTAAAATATTACTCAAGTAAAAGTAGAAGTGCTGCCTTTAAACAGTCACTTGAGTAAAAGTACAAAAGTATTTGCCTTCAAATGTACTTAAGTATCCAAGTACTATGATTTTTTATGGCCATAATGTCCTATTATAATAATGTCACTCTTGGCACACCAATCTATTAATAAAATGACATTAATTAGTCAGATATATATATATATATATATATATATATATATATATATATATATATATATGTAAGGGATAATCCACGGCTAGCCATGCATTAAAGGATTTTAATGCAGGACGTAGAGGCGAAGAACCACCCGACGCGAAGCGGAGTGAAACATAAATCCTCGTAAATTTTCTCTATCCGATGCGGTGGGATCCTTGTGGTTTTTTGTCTCTGGGTTATGCGCCAGGGTCAGGTACTCTTTCCCATTCTCGTCTTGCCGGAGAACGAAAGACTCTTTTGATAGGTTACGGTTTCCTTCTCTTCCCCTCCGTGCAAAACACAGCTGTATATCAAACCAAACTTTTTTTACAAGTCCTGTGGGTGTGAAAGGGGAGAGTGCAGGCGCATTTCTAATTTTCTCCAAGTCAGACTCAGTAATACGCGGATGATGAACGCTGGTGTCTTTTCCATTTTTCCTGTAGCGCTTTAAAACTGATTTAAAGATGGCATTGCTTGACTTGAAGTCTTTATCACTTACGATGTTGTATTTTGTAATGTGACGGTTTATACCTGCTCTGAGACACATCAAACTTGCAACACTGTATTCGCGTCCAGCGGTAGACTGAACAGAGGCATAAAACTCCCGCAATGTCTCATTTAAAAGAGAAGCAGAGCAGGTCTCGAAATCAAAATTTTTCTGTCTTTGGCGCAAAAAGTCACTGAAAGTGTTAACTGCCCATTTAGTTGTCTTTTTCGTATTGACCTCATCTTTGTCGTCTTCGATCTTATCTAGCTCTGTCGGTGTTAATTCTTTGTGCCGCTTTTTGTCATTCAACGTCTTCTCCAAGTCTTCTATTTCGTCTTCTGCCTGGGCCCATTTCTCAAAATTGCCATATTCACAATACAAATTAAACGATATGCAAAAATCATCCATTTAGCCTACCTAAATAAACGTTTTCATATGTTTCTCTCACTCTGTTTGCAAGTGTAACTGTGTTACTATGGTTACCAATGATTATAGTAGCGGATTAATTTCGAACTGTAATCAAACTGACTGGTACTACCTGTGCATTAAACGGTTTTACTGCGCACCTTCCAGCCAATCAGAATCGAGTATATAAACAGCCCGTGGTATAAATATATATATACACACGCACACATACATATATATATATATATATATATATGTATATATATATATATATATATATATATATATATATATATATATATATATATATATATATATATATATATACACACGCATGCATAGAATATATATATATATATTCTATGTTATGGGAGCAGCCAATTTCCTCCAAAATTAAACACAAAAACGTATTAATGCAGTGTTTCTGCTACTCCCCAAAAAAATGCTATTATATGCAAGTCATTTTAGTGTCAACATAATAAGCAATGTACATTATGCGTCAATATTTACCGATAATTGCTGCAATAATAGCTGCTGCTCTCTGCCCCGCTTAAAATCATTGGCAACGCAATTTGTTTGGAACTATTGAGAGCTACACGAATCACGTGACGCGGCGGCGAGATCACTGTCGCAACCGTCTATGTTCGCAACTCTCATATTTAACGGCTCTGGGGTGCGTTTCCCGTACAACGACGTAACTTGCTGCTCCACTACCGTAGTACGATGCACTGTTGAAGAAATCAACTTGCTAGTCACGGCTGTTTCCCAAAACCGTATTGTCGCAAATTGGTTGTTCAACCACGTTGGTTAATGATGTCACACATGTGGTGGAGTAAAAACTACTTTTAATGAATCTGTTTGCGATCGAATTAATGCTAGATGTTTTGCTATAAATTACGGACATGTCATCTGAGGACTATCTCATATTTTTCTCAGTTATTTGCTTTATTTCCAGATTCAATCTTAGGCTCGTTCTTACGCACTAGAGCACGTTCACACATGCACACTCTTCAAAAACGGTGCTTTAAATCTATTGACAAACTAAAAGACATAAAGGACATTTGTATGTCTTCTAAATAAAAGATACTGATTGTACTGGATGTCATCTTGCTTATTTGGCTCAAGATAATAATTTATTAAGCCCACATGTTATAATAACAAGAAACTCTGCTTCTAACCACAGGTCGAGAGCTGTCGTTCCAACCACACAACTCTGCGATGCTGTTTGCGAATGTTCGTTGGAATGATGGTTTCGGGAAACACCGACTCATTGAACTATGATGATAACGACGGAACTTGCGACCATAGTTGGCTAACGATGCTTTAGGAAACGCACCCCTGGTTCGGCTTAGTAGATGCCGCCAAGGCAAGTTCAAAACAAAGTGCTGCGGCTGTACTGTGATTGGTGGCTCGTTTGACCAGTTACATTTTTATCCACTCATAAGTAAAAAGGAACGACTGATTTTGGAAATGTAGTAGAGTAAAAAGTAAGATATTTGACTTTGAAATGTAGTGAAGTTAAAGTAAAAGTCTCCCCAAATTTAAATACTTCAGTAAAGTACAGATACGCAAAAAAGCTACTTAAGTACAGTAACGAATTACATTTACTTCGTTACTGTCCACCACTGCTTTTAACCGAGATTGTACCGAGATGGGGAATTCCAAGGAAAATCAGCTCGGACAAAGGGACACACTTTGTCGATGAAGCAATAAAGCAGGTGGGTCAGTTTTTGGGAATTGACATGAGAACACACTGCAGTTATTGAGAGGGAGATTCAAACAATCAAGAACAAATTGGCTAAGTGCTGTGAGGAGACTGCGCTCACATGGGTTAAAGCACTCCCAATGGTATTGATGTACACCAGAATGAGAAAAAGAGTCAAAACAAATTTAAGTCCATTTGAAATAATCTTTGGTAGACCACCATTCATGGGAATAGAAAGGGGTAGACAAAGGCTGCCATCAACAGATCTGTGTGAGAATGACATGTTGAATTATTGCAAAGAAATGTCTTCTTTGTTGTCCAATGTTTGTGTTCAGGTGAAAAGCTGCATAATGTTAGGGGTATAACAGTTATGATCCGGATCAGATATGGAGAAAGAAAACCAGGAGTCAGAAGTTCAATCAAAGAATCCAAAATTTACTGAAGAATAGTTTGCAGTGAAATTGGTAGAGCCTTTGGCAAAGTCTCACGAGGAGATCGAAAGCTAACTCATACCTTACACAAAATCTTACATCAATTATACCATTTGCAAGGATGTACATTCCATTATTTTACTCCTGATTGGCTAAAAGAACATAAAGTCACAACATATAGAGAGCTATGCGGCCTATCAACATTAATCAGCGCACTTGTCGTCAGAGCCCGAGATTTACATCAGAAGCGACCTCGCAGATGATCACGGGCGTCTTCGAGTCGGCCTGGTGTGCCTCCCTAGGTTCAAAACCTGGGTAGAAGGTCAATACGCACACACAAAACACTGACGAACGACAGCTCTTTTCTGCACACAAGGGAACCAGAGCCCACATTATCAGGCCATTTTACCCAAAACAATGAGATAAAAATATTCACTCCTCAGGCAAAGGAGAGGGAAGAAATAACATCATTTCTTCCCTTAAAGAAATAATAAGAGAGAAATCACACTTCTACTATTTAAGTGGTATTACATAGGATTTTAAATCATATAATTAGTTATGGACAGGTAACGGTCAAACACAAAACATATCTATCACATATGTTTAACATTCTACCTGCCCCCCTCTCATCACAGCTAAGCTTATTCCCAAGAGACCTTCAACCTTCGTGCAGGACAGAAAATAAGGCTCTGGAATGTGCCTGGAAAAAAGTTAACTCTTAACACACATATGATTCAAAATATATTTCAGTTATGCATAAGAAAATAGAATTGATTATGTGATCATGCATATAGTTAATTCATCATTTTATTAAAGGAGTTAAGCAACAGAATATAGATAGATATTGATATAAAAGGATATATATATGTATTGATATATCTGAAGAGACAAGGGATTTCGACCCTCACCCTTCAATAAGATCAGGCCTGGCGATTTCGTTGTGATTCATGACCTGATGAGAAAGAGCTGGGAGGCGAAAAGGTGGCTGGCACCATTCCAAGTGCTACTAACGACTCACACGGCAGTGAAGGTCGCAGAGAGAGCTACGTGGGTTCATGCCAACCGTTGCAGGAAAGTTCCGCGCACATCGCAGGGGAATCAGCAACAGGAAGAGATTGTTCCGAGTGAATGTCAATAAACGCTGAGATCAAGTTTGAACACCAAGTACCACTATCAGTGGAAGAGCAAGGCCAACCACAGAGAATAACATGGCCTGTGTGCAGAGTGGATCCCATCGTGTGGTCACAAGCAGTAATCATTGTGAAGAGGTACGAACTGAAAATAATTCAAGAATATTAACAACAGACCCCTGCATTCTAGCTGTGTGTTTTTAAGAGGAGCAAGATACAAGAAGAAGAGGCAGGCAGCCCTAGTTGTGGAAACAGCATCCGGCTGGGCACCGTTAATCATCAAAACAGATAAGACTCTGAGTGCGTCAAAGACTGAACTCCTCCACTTGCATTCTGGTCACACAGCTGCAGTACTGATCTAGCAAACGGAAGAAATGGAGCGTCGAGACCGTGGCACCCATTCAGAGTGCAGGTAATGTGTAGTCTGGGTAACAGTATGGGCATAATGACTTTGCCGGCAGTGACAATTTGTATGATGATAATGCACCTTACCGAGGGCTTGAGAGTGTTATCAACAGGAAACCACACCAACTGGACTGAGACAACTGCGCCAAACGATACCATCCAATGGTTCAAGAGAAGCGCATTTATGTTCGTGGAGCCAACGCATGGCCTGGAAGGAGGAATCATCACGATTCAGGAAGGAACGAATGTGACTTTCAACTGCAACCCATTCCAAAAAAACTGTCCAAACTGTGAGGGACGCAGCGAAGAGTATGCACCTTTCTATGTCTGCAGAGATCCATGCAAGTGGGGCGACGTGAAAGCGTACTACTATGACTACAGGAAGGGGAACGACGAAAGATTCAGAGTGCAAACGAACCACAGACTCAGCAGCAACAGGGATGGAATGCGAGTAGAGCTGAGACAAGTAAGAAATTCTGATCAAGGCAGGTACTACTGCGGACTGGATAAAGAAGGAACCGACTGGTATGAGACGATTGACATAATTACAGTTGAAGCAGCTCCAACAACGACGACAAGACCTTTTGAGGCACCTGAGCTTGAACGAGAGACAGAGGAAGAGATGGCTTAGATGGGAAATGGAGACATAAGAAAAGGTCAAGCGAATCCTGAAGTGCAGAAGGCCATGATGAGTTGTCAAGAGAACAAGGCCTGTGCTCTGGCGATGTTGCAAAAGGAAGAACTGGAGATATCGACGAGCTGCTGGCTTTGTCTGCAAATGTCTCATGCTTGGACAGCGGTCCTGACTGTAGCGACAGCAGAAGAAACAAAGTGTCTGATTCCACAGCAAATGACTGATGTGCTCAAAGCTGTCAGTGATCTGGAGAAAGGAAAGACACCAACGAGGCGACCTGCGGACAACTGCGACCATGTACAGCAGTATAACCACACTGATATGGCGATTCCACCTCTGAGAGTGACGGCGACACAGGGTGATGTATGCATTTGTCTGGCCAATGGGAGACTGTTTAAAGCAGGATGGTCCGACTGCAGGGTCAGAATCAACGTGAAGTACAGAACAGCGGACAACTGTACAGCCGTCATCAACGACAAAGAAGTCAACTTCACATGCCCATTCAGCAAGCCACATGAAACTTCACCTGCAGCAGTGTGGGTGTGTGGCAACAGGACATTTCATCGGATGCCAAAGAAATAGTCTGGGTGTTATTATCCAGCTTTAATGAATGTGGGTACATCTGTGTATTTGCCAAACAGGGCACCCGGGGTGGGAAGGGGAAAAAAGAAATGTTGAAATTTTGCCTGGGGTTTTACCAAAGCACTATGCAGCAAATGTGGGGTGGTCATTGTTGGTAGGGGTGGGTACAACGGTAACAATTAATAAGATAAATGGGCTAGCATGGACAGTATTAGCAATAGCTAATAGCACAGAAAAAGCTTTGACAATGATAAATGATGAAATGAAACAGTTAAGAGATGTGGTCATTCAAAACAGGTTGGTTCTTGATATGTTAACTGCAGAGAAAGGGGGAGTTTGCAAAATGTTGGGAATGTCTTGTTTCAATATTCCAGATTACAGTGACAACATCACGACTGTAATTGAACACATGAGAAAAGACTTACAGGAGCCAGATCATATTGAAAGTACATGGGTTACTTGGTTTATGAATCTCTGGGGAGGATGGGGGTATTGGCTGGTTCAAACTGTGTTACCAATTGCGGTGATAGGACTGTTGATATTGTTATGTTTACCATGCATTATAACGTGTGTTTCCAGCTCAGTACAGAGACTGGTCATTATAGGGGTGTCTGTTCAAATGGTAAAAATGACAGTATATCCAGAGGATGATGAAAACAAATATGATGATACAAGTAGCGAGAGCTACTGTGAAATGTGTTAAAATGAAGTATGTCTTTTCTTTCTGAGAATGTTTTGATATGTAAAGAGGGTTATAAGCAGCTGTCATCCGTGTTACGAGATGACGTACAAGGAGAGGGTTTGAAATGAGGGATTTTATTATACTTTATTCTTTGTATATTTATAGCCTGCTGACATAACCAAAATGTTAAATTGACGTGTTTTTCTTACTTAATCTGTACACTATTTCTTGTTTATACTGAGGTGACTGAGGGTCTGATTTTATGTCAGATATGTAACGGCGTTTACTCATTTAGCCCGGCTTCAGATAAAGTCTTTACTTGCTTGCTAATACTTAAGGGGACTATCCCCATAAAAAAAAAGCCTAAGCTGTTTATTTTTTATTTATTTTTTTTCCTTTCCAAATGTTATTTCTCAAATGTTTAAGAGAGTGATCATTTATGCGAAAATCAGAGATGAAGAGTGTAAGTGTGATGATATGACTTAAAATTTGTCTTATTGTTTATTATTGTGATTGAGTAATCTGAATGATAAAAAGCGGGGAATTGTTGTAGAAATTTTGATCCATGACTATTACTCATTGAACAGTAATAGTCATGGCAAGGGAATGCCTCTGTGTCTGAGGGATGCAGAGGGGGAGGATCTGTTTTTGTTGAGAAACCTTGGGATAAAAGAGTATAATATACAAGTCAGCCCTCCCCTCTGGGTCCCACTCACGGCACAGATCAACTCCTGTGTAATGACCGGGTCCTTCTTGCAAGAATAAATAATTTTAAAAGACTGTTTGAGTCAGAGTGTCTCTTACGCAATGATAATGGTTGGTTGATAATTTTTTGCCACAACATTGGTTAAGTTCATAATTAAAATATTATTTATATTGTCAAGCAGGTTCTCGCCTCCTCCTTTCCATTAATCCCTTTACAATGGCTTTATAAGGTTAAAGAGCCTTTAATTATGTAGTAAAATCTCACTTTTAAATCTTAAAGCATATATTTTTATATTTAACTGTGCATGTTAAGGTAGCTACTGGTTTACCAATGAAGGTTTTTTTTTTTTTACCGTAGCATATATACATTATTATTCTGTTAAAAGTATGGATATTTTTTTTTACAGTTATAGGAATCCCCCACTGATGTTGTCCCAACATAAATATATTAAACACATCTTACAAGACAAAGTTTATTTCACTGAGTGAAATTGCGTTGCTTTCATTTTAATTAAGTAAATTAAACAAGCAGAATTTTTTTTTTTTTTTACTTTGGAGTTAACTAAACTTCAGATTAATTTTGACACTTAAAATTATTTGTTGTGTTTCTTCATTATTACGAGTACAGCATAAACTCAATAACTTGTGACGTAAATGTAGTGTCAAATTAAGTAAAGTTCCGAAAAATCTGTTTATTTCAATGAACAATAAATCTTCCCGTCCTAGTCACAGACCTGACATTCCGTGAAGCTAAACACTGCAAAGCTGTTGAACTTAAATATTGAATATATGTTGTCTCTTATGACTAAAGCTCAAGTAGATACCTTGTTGTGAAGCTGAGGAGCCAAAGACGTTTGTTAGACTGGGAAAAAACTTTACAGCTTGATTTACCTGGACTGCCTTACCGCTTCCTTATTGTTCAATCTTCTACATGTACGTCACTCTCAAGCTCCCTGCAGATGCTCTGGCTACAGATGTTAACAGATGAATCACAAAATGGGCCACTCAGCAGTGACTGTAACAAACTCTGATCCTCAAGTTCACCCCGCCCCCTCTAGCTCTCACACTCGCTCCCATCACTAGATTATTAGTTTCACCTGCCCTTTCTCTCCACAGCTCTAGTGTTCCCCTAGCTTCCCCTGTCTTTTCTACTCGCTTGTTACGTCTAACTCTATTCTGATTCCCCGGCTTCGACCTTACGCTCCCCTTGACTACTCTTCTGTGAATTTGCCCCTTTTGCCATACTCTGATTCCCCGGCTTCGACCTTATGCTCCCCTTGACTACTCTTCTCTGGATTTGCCCTTTTGTACTTTTGCCTTCTCTGCAATAAAAGCAGTTTTACTCGACATTGTGACTGTTTCTTCTTGTGCGGGTTACAGTGACATGCACAGACATTAGAAGGGACAGGGGCTGAAGGATAAAACGGGAACTGATTTGCATTTTTCTTTTATTATTTTATGAGTAGTAATTATAAATACTTATAAATACTTATTTCTTTGCTTTTTGAGTATTTAACCATTTTCTTGTGAGTGTGTGTATATATGCTGCATACACACTTGCGCCCCTGCTGCCCCCGTTCTGTGCACGTCAGTGCCACTCAGGCAAAGCAGGCTCTGCCATTGGACTTACACTGGAGCAGCTTTTCGCTTGCAACAGAGCTGACACTCTGGGCAGACCCTTACAAGGTGTCCTACCAAATTGGTGCGGATGGATTCACCTGTGTTCTCTATGAGTCCTCACCAGCAAGACCTAAATGTGCCCCCTCAGCAAATACATCATGCGGCCAACAAGGAGGAACTGAAACTCAGACGATCAAATCGAACAAAAGGGTTTAAAATAATAGATGTGTTGAGCTTGAGAGGTTTTACACCAAAACCCTCACTTTGATGTATAATACTTGTTTAGAACCTTAAATGAGTAATTGAATACAGAAAAACAAGGTTGCATGCTAAGTATTTAGTTAATTCAAATTATTCTACAGGATATAGGTCATGCTGGGAATCCCATTTTTCCCCTTTGCAGTCAAACCCAATAACTTTAAATAATTTGACTTTTCCCACTCTCTGACATAGTTAATAGTTGTATTGATGGTCACGCATGAGGATGACAATTAGAGTTGCAATACAAAAATCAAACACATAGTCATTTATCTAATATTTAATAGACTATCAGCTCAATATGAGGCTCTCATTTGAAATTCATGTCCACATAAAATATTGTCAGCTCCTCATGAAACCTTGTCAACTCCTCAAGGAACGTTTTCTTGGATGATATAGCCATAAAGCTAAATTATATCAAGAGTAACCGTGGGGTGGTAGTATTCTATAAACATCATGATTATTTTATTTTTTTAATGGATTATGAATGATTTTTCATCTGAAACTGAATTACTGTTCTGTGATGAAGAACAGCATCATTATATATGTTTTATAAAAGATATGTACTGACAGTTGCTGCCTTCACTAATAATAACATGAATTTCATATATATGCATGTCAATTAACTTTGTCAAATTAAATTTAATAAAGAAATAGTGTAACACTGTTAATTTCAGCATTTACTAATTAATGTTATATATTAAAATATGTATATGTTAACATTAGTTAATGCCTTAAGAACTAACATTAACAATTTCCCCCCTTGTTGTAGATCCTACTCCCCATCAAGTTAAAGGGATATTTCACTCATAAATAAAAATGCTCTCATTATTTACTCACCCTCATGCCATTCCAGATATGTATGACTTTCTTTCTTCTGCTGAACACAAACAGATTTTTGGAAGAATATTTCAGCTCTGTAGGTCCATACAATGCAAGTGAATGGTGGCCAGAATGTTGAAGCTCCAAAAAGCACATAAAGGCAGCATAAAAGTAATCCAAATGACTCCAGTAGTTAAATACATATCTTCTGAAGTTATATGATAGTTGTGAGTGAAAAACTGATCAATATTATAGTATTTTTTATATATATATAAATCTCCACTTTCACATTTTTAATTTGTTTTTTGCCAACTATTGTTCGTGCATATCACCACCTTCATGGGCAGGGAGGAGAATTTATAGTAAAAAAGGACTTAAATGTTGATCTGTTTCTCACTCACACCTATCATATCGCTTCAGAAGACATGGATTAAACCTCTGGAATGTTATAGATTACTTTATGCTGCCTTTATGTGCTTTTTGGAGCTTTAAAGTTTTGGTCACCATTCACTTTAAGTGTTTGGAGCTGAAATATTCTTCTAAAAATCTTTGTTTGTATTCATTAACTAATCTAGGATGGCATGAGGGTGAGTAAATGGTGAGAAATTTTCATTTTTGGTCAAACTACTTAAGTTACAGCACCCAGATGGGACTTTATTTCAAGTCCTTTATTCAAGGACTTGGAATGTATTTGTTTGAACAAATGCCATCAATTGAATTATATTTCCAGGTTATCTTGTGCCTCTAACAAGTAGTGAAAATGAGATCTCAAGATATCATAACAAGTAGTACTCCAAAAGTAGAACTCAATGTGAAGATGAAGTTTTCTGTTAAATCCATCAAATCTTTGTCTAATCCATAGAGATCAGTAAAGAGGGTGATGTAATAACAGGTAGAAGAATGTTTGGCAGTTAGGTGTTTGAAATGAAGGTGTTTTTTTTTTTTATCTATTTCACATCAGTGCTTTGTAATGCATCGCATGTGTAAAGATTATGTTATTTCCCTTGTCCAAACCAGGAATTCTTAAGGTTTTTTTTAATTCGTAGGCTTAATCTGAAACAGAAGGACAGAATTTGTCACATCCTCTCAATCTATCCCCTGATACCAACCAAACAAACCCAGTTGCATTTCTAACCAAAAAGCTTTTGGACATCATAAAGAGATAGACAAGACACTGTTTTCATAACCTGACTTTAGTAGAGGCAACTCAAAGAACTTTACTTTCATAGATTTCTGTTTTTGAGTTTGCAGGTTTTAAAAGTTCACCATATTCAAACATGCTCTCTCCAAGATTCCTGAGCTAATAATAATTTCCTGTTGAACTCCATCCATAATTTCCATGGCCAGCATTCTCCACTAAATTTCTTTCCCTTTTCCTCCAAATCAAAAGTTCCACAAATGTCCCGTTATGTATATCACATAAACTTAACATCATAAGGAGACACGAGTCTAAGCCTATTGTCAGCTAAAACTTAATCAAAAGCATTCAAAATCTGTTCCTTAAGTTGTTTTTCTAGTCTCTTCATAATCACTTGTGCTTGCATTCTGAATTCATTAAATCATACGAAATGGGAATATGAAAGGCACTCTTCAGTGCTCGAATTAAGGAGGGGCTTTTCATTTACGCAGTTAGGATACGATAAATGCGAGTGAAAATGACTGCTTGTGTAATACCCCTGAAAAGAAGTATAAAAAGATTAAAGAAGAAATAAAACGAGCGCTGCAGTGATGGCTTACTTGTCGTCGTATTTACTCAGAATGAAGCACATAAAAGGTATACATGTATAACAAATGCTCAGTACATTACATTATCAGTGCATGTATCACTTTATCACTTTACAGCAATGACTGTCTGTAAACATAAGTGACTTCAAACATTTCTTATCACACTAGAAACGTGACACTCAAATCTCATGTTCTTTACCAAAGAAAACATTTTCAGACTGAATGATTACTCTAAATGACAGTATGAAATTAATAACACAACAATGCAGCCGAAATATTCAGTTCACTCCATCGTCTCTGATATAAAGTCACACAAAGTCACGTATCAGATTGATTAAGACAAATGAAATGCATAACTCAGTTAACGGGCATGAAAGCATTAAATTATCCAAATGCAAGTTTAAGATAACTCATAAACTGAAATAACATCATGCACTCTTATACACTCAAACAATATCGACATAATGAGCATTTATAATAAATAGCGGGATATCACGCTAATTGCAAAACAGCCCTGCTAACCATGTGCTGAGACATACTACTCTCATTACACACGGTTAATATAGTAATACAACTTCTTTGAACACACACACACAACTCATCAGTATTGCATTAATAATGTTTATACTCAAAACCCAAGTGTGTTTTAGTTACCTGAAAAGAAGTATAAAAAGATTAAAGAAGAAATAAAACGAGCGCTGCAGTGATGGCTTTCTTGTTGTCGTATTTACTCAGAATGAAGCACATCACGGCCGCGCCACCTGCTAAAGCATGCGATGACGTCATCACGCAGGTATGCCAAAAGAAAATAATTAATTTAATAAATGCACATAACACTCTGTTTTAACAAAGCACAAATAACCATTTAAACAATATTAGCAACATTAGAAAAATAACATTTACCAATTCTATAATGCCCTTGAATAAAAATGAATAAACATAAAATCCACTGCATCACACTCCCCCTCAAAATAAGATGTCGTCCCGACATCATATTGCTTTAAGAATCAGTTAGAGCAATGCTCAATTTAAAATATTTAACTCCAGCCATCAGTTGTTGTATGCAACATCAGAGTTTACAACACAGTTTTTTTTTCTCTAGTATTTCTGCTACAACAATAATTTTACCATACAAGAGTCCGATTACTTAACAGGCAAGAGGCACTAGTTCGTAATAGTCCCCTGGTTCGTGTCAAACACGAAAGTACTTTAACCACAGAGTCTCTTTTAGGAAAAAAAAACAGTCCATTAATTTGCACCGACAAAAATGGCAAAAAGTCCTTCAAGCAAGAAAAACATCCAAAAAGTGTCAACAAGAAGGTCTCCAAGTGTCCACAGTTTCAGGACCGCACAACAGTCCATTTTCGTAATAGGTGTTAACAGTCCATTGTCTGCTTTCTAATTTTTTTTCACTAGTTACTCACTATGGGCAATAAACAGTTTCTGGGTAACGTGGTGTATATTGGCATTTCATACCTTCAACGCAGACCATACAGTGACTAGATATGGGGGAGGGGGGTTATGTGGTAGTGCATTTCAGAGTTAATAGCACACGTATGAGAGCTGGGGGTAACAAGGTGGCGTTGACAACCAGGGACAACCAGCGGTCATTCCCCTAGATGCAAGGTGTGGGTAGTGGTTATTTCCCACCATCTGCACATTGTAGCATGATGGGGTCCCAAAATTGTCATAGGTAAACTTTTTTGGTGGCCGTCGCTTCCTCCTGGCGAGTTGGTGCTCGTTTTCCTCCTCTGAGGTCCTGTGACTGGACCCAAGCGCTTCAGTTGTTTCGTCCACAGGTAAGTCTTGTTCCATAGGGTCAACAGTTGGTTCGGGTTCATGACACTTTTGTCTCATTACAGGTGCAGGGGCTGGATCTAGAAACTTTACCTCTGACTCAGCGGGAGGTGACTGTGGCCATGATTCCGACACTGGAGAGCTAGATAGCGGCTCACAAGGTACTGACTGTGGTGGTAACAGATCCCTGTTTCCTAGGAGATTACTGCTTTCTTGTGGTCTTATCTTATATGGCTCCACTCTGAAGGAGTACTCATCCTCTTCACTTTCATTATCGCACTCTGGCTCACATTCTCTCTCCCTGGTGGGCTGAGTTCCGCTGTTTCTTGGTTGATGTCCTTGCTTTGGTTTGATACGTTGAGTTGGTGTGATATTCAGAGGTAGATTGTCAAATGGAAGAAGAAGATTGCGATGTAGAACTCTTGATCTACCTTTGCTTTGCTCAGGTTTTACTTCATAGATTGGTGCATCATCTGCCACTTGGCGTGTGACAATGTGAACTTCATCCTCCCAGTAATTCCGCAGTTTCCCGGTCCCACCTCTTGGAGTCAGGTTTTTCACGAGGACCCTGCTTCCTGGGAACAGGTCGGTGCACCTCACTTTTTGGTCATAATTCCTTTTGTTCCTTTCAGCACACTTGTTTGCCTGTTCTCTCACTATCTCACAAGCTTCCTGCATCCCTTTTGTCCATTGTTCCATGTACTCACTGTAACTCTGAGAGTTGTTGTCGGAGTTGAGTCCGAAAAGAGCGTCGATGGGCAGCCTTGGTGAACGACCGAACAGCAGATGAAAAGGTGAAAAGCCAGTCACGTCACATCTAGTACAGTTGTAGGAAAAGATTAATTTGTTGAGTGCATCCTTCCAATTAGATTTTTGTCTTTCAGTCAGAGTTTTCAGCATCTGCAGTAATGTCCGGTTAAATCTTTCCACCTGTCCATTTCCTTGGGGGTGGTAGGGGGTGGTCCTCGAGCCGGCCACTCCACTATACTTTTTTAGTTGGGTGAGCAGCTGATTTTCAAATTCTCCTCCTTGGTCATGGTGAATTCTGGATGGGAACACAAACTTGAGGGCGAAATCATTGAATAAACGGTCAGCCACTGTTTTTGCTGATTTTGAGGTTGTGGCATAGGCCTGTGCAAACCGGGTGAAGTGATCAATGATAACCAAAATGTACTCATAGCCCCCCTTGCATTTATCCAAATGAAGAAAGTCAATAGACACCAATTCGAATGGATGGGTCGTTTTGATACTTTTAAGTGGCGCTCTTGTCTCACGGCATGGTTTTTTTTTTGTTTGATGCAGGAGCAGGTTCTTAGGACATGGTTTTCAATGTCTTTCTGCATGTAGGGCCAGAAGAACCGATCCCTGATGAGGCTCATTGTGCGGTCGAGGCCCTGATGACCCATCTCATTGTGTAGTTCCCTTAGAACAGTTGTTTTGAACTGAGTTGGTAATACCAGCTGTGTCCTGTGAGATGTTTGGCAGAACAGAATGCCATGTTCATCCAGCTTCAGCTTATCCCATTCTCTCCAAAGAACTTTTGATAGTGAGTTGACCGACCGCCAATGCTGCGGAGGCCTAGATCCTGCTTGTAAGTGTTCAATGATCACTCCAATGTCCTTGTCACACTTTTGTGCTTGTCTAATTTCTTCTTTTGACAGGGGTTGAAGTAATCCTTCATTTTCTTCCACACATACTGGTACACTCTGACAGGCCACAGCAAGGAACACATCTGGGTTACGCTGGATCTCCACTGCTTGTACTACCGCCCCCACACAGTCAGATGAGAACTCCTCAGTACATTCTCTCATTGTCGTTTCCAGGTCGACTGGCATCCTGGAGAGTGAGTCTGCATCTATGTTTTCCCTACCGGGACGGTAAAGTGAAAGTCTGCGAGCTCTGATACCCATCTAAACCCGGTGGCGTTTAACTTTGCAGAGGTCAGGACATAGGTCAATGGGTTATTGTCGCTGAACACTGTAAAGGTTGGTGCGTAATACAGATAGTCTCTGAATTTTTCTGTTACAGCCCATTTCAGAGCTAAAAATTCCAATTTCCCACTGTGCAGGTGGTAATTTTTTTCTGCTGCTGTCAAAGTTCGGGAACCATAGGCAATTACTCTCAGCTTGCTCTTCTGATTCTGGTATAAGATTGCTCCCAACCCTTGGTTGGATGCATCTGTATGGAGTATGAATGGTTGGGAGAAATCTGGAAACCCTAGAACCGGAGGCTGAACCAGGCAATCAATCAGCTTCTCAAGTATCTCCTGATGGTGTTCTGTCCACTCAATCGGTTTACTTGATGGCACCACATGATTCCGTTTGTTGTTTCTTATGTTGTGGTTTCCTTTTCTCTGTGGTTCACCGTCAGTGTTAGCTTTTAACAAGTCATAGAGGGGACTGGCGATCCGGGAGAAATCTTTGAGGTATTGGCGATAATAGCTGAGCAGGCCAAGAATCTTGCGCAACTCTCCCACTGTGCGCGGTTTCTGTTCTTTACGCGACGTTACAATGACAGTGTCCACGGGATCCATACTACTCCCTTCGGCTGAGACAATTCTTCCTAGGTAATGCACCTCCTTCTTGAAGAGCTCACATTTTCTTGGTTTTAACTTAACTCCATAGGATTGCAACCTTTTCAACACTCTCCGTACCGCTTCCACCTGTTCGTTGAAGGACTCAGTGAAGACCAGGATGTCATCTAAATAGGGTATGCAAATTTTATCTCTCAAGCCTTCCAGGCATTCCTCCATAAACCGTTGGAACGCTGTGGGTGCGTTCATAAGGCCGAAGGGGATACGAATCCACTCGTAGAGGCCCCATGGTGTTGTGAATCCAGTCAGATACCTGCTTGCCGGGGACATGAATCCTTGGTGGTACGCTTTTCCCTGGTCCAGCAGAGAGAACCACGCATTGCCACCCAAGCCATCTAGGATATCTTGCAATCTGGGTATTGGTTGGCGGTCAGGGATTGTTTTGCTGTTCAGGCCCCTATAGTCAATACACAGCCTGAGACTGCCATCTTTTTTCCGGACGCAGACAATTGGGGACGAGTAAGGGGAATGAGACTTCGTCACCCATCCTTGAGCAATCAGGTCGTGTAAGTAATCTTTCATCTCTTGGTATAATGGTTTAGGGACTGATGTGTATGTGCGGGCAACAGGGGTGCTATCGTTTAAAGAAATGCTCAGTTGTAAACCTGGAACACAGCCAATATCATCATCTGACATTGAGAAGGCATGACATTCCTCATGCAACATCTGCTTCACTTGTTGTTGTTGGAGCAGAGTTAAATGTCTCACATCAACTGGGGGGTCCCATGAGGCCTGGTTACCATCTCCACCGGTTGTTTCTGGTGGAACCTGAATGACAGAGGCTGTGGCTGAACACGGTTGGTTTGCAGTTGGGAAGACAGACTTAACCGGCTGCAATGTTCCTAGCTCGGTTCTGCCGCTGAGTGTGATGTCATGGTCTGTTCCATTCTGCACACTGATAGTAACCACGGGGCGACTCCCCCTTTTCAGAGTGAGGAGGGTATCAAAAAGTTCAAGGCCATCAGGATATGGTGGGTTGACATGTGGTTCAAACAGCAGCACACTATCTTGCTTCACATGAAGTGCTTTTACCTGGCACTGAATCTGCATAACAGTGTGCTTCCGTATGTTCACAGGCTCCTTCGTTGTTCTTGCTGTGTACTCGTTGCAGCCTTCTGCAGTCACCAAATTGATGAAGGTATGTACTCTTCTTTTCTTTATGCTAGGGAAAGCATTCCTGACAGTTTTGTACAAGTACGCATTAGTCGCATCATGAGATCCATTTGTTTCACTCAGTCTCATTATTTGTTCTATCACGTTATACCCAATGATAGGTCTAGACAATTCTTGGTCCTTCAAGACAAGCACAGGAATGATTAACTGTTTCACATTCATTACAGGGGATGGTAGCTTAAAGGTCATCTCCACCCATCCACTGTATGGCATGTTTGTTCCGTTGGCTGCCACCAGACGCAGACTGTCCGGTGCTTCTGTTGCCTCCGAAATGTTTCTCATTGTCACTTCCGGTGCGTATTTGGCTTTCCACTGAGCCTGTGTCCCATAATGCTTCTGTCTTTTGCCCCAGTAAATAACAGGTCACAAGACATTGTCTGCCCACTAAAGACGTGACTGCAGAATGCTGGTTAACTTGACAAGTGGCTGTTAAAATACTATCAAGGGACTGGAAATCAAGCTGTCTCTGATGGTTAATGCTACGTCTCTCATATTTTTGGGACTTCGCTACTGCTCGGATCACACCCTGTCCCTTGGGGGCAACCTGCTCCTGTTTAACGGAGCTCCTGACTGAGGCCTGGTGCCTTTACTCCTACAGCCAGCTGAGAAGTGCTCGCTGCTGCCACAGTGGTAACAATGGGTACAAGGTTCCTCTGTTCTACGCTGCTGGCAATGGAAACATTGTCTGGCTCGTGAGGGACGGGGCTGGCGGAACTGATAAGGGTGCTGTTGTGGTGGCGCCATAAACTGCTGGGGATAATACTGTGATGCTGCAAGATTTGAAGGATGAGTTGCATAATTGATGGACATGGGATGCTGCTGAGGAGAAGGATACACATATGGTTGTCCATGGTGAGCCTCTGGTACTGTATAATGCTGACTCGGCTGAAGATTATGTTCGCGTGGGACAGGGGAACACTGAGCTGGATTTGCAGGTGTAAGCGGTATGTTCTGTTCCCTCACTTGTTTTTGACTTTGTGAGAACTGGTGGGGAGGCATGTATGGACCTGCCTGCTGTGAGCATGTAGCTGTATCTGGTTTCCAGGTCTGATGCTCTTGGACTGGGTTCCATCCTGATGTCTTTCGGGAACCCTGAGATGAGACCTGATGCTGTGGAGACACTGCTGCTTCTGGTACTTTGTTATAGACTGCAAAACACTGCTGAGGAACAGAGAAGGGTTGTTGCATTGTCTCTTTAATCTGCATGATATCATCACTCAGACTTTTCAGTTGTGACATTAAATCGAGCTTAGACGGTTTGGGCTGGAATTTTTGTTCAGGGACAGGCTCGCTTAGCTGCACAGCGTGAACAGTACCACTCTTGTCTGATTTTCGCTTGTTTTGTCTTTCAGATTCATTGGAACAAGCGACATTGAGTTTTTCCAGCAACACTTCATCTAGAACAGTGGGATCTGACAGACATGGTTGAAGGTCACTTTGGATGCGATCATTTTGCAACCCGGTCAAGACTGTGTGCAAAAACATATTCTGGACTAAGGCAGGATCATATTTTAAGCCTGAGTCATCCTCCTGAGAAGCAAACAGAATTTTCTGTCTAAGATCAAGGGCTCGTATTAGGAAGCTTTGTGGCGTTTCTCTAGTGCGCTGAGCTTCGGTGGTGAGCTGCTTATATAGTTCAGTAGCATTTTTCTCCTGATAGTGAGACCGAAGTATCCGTCTCAGCATTGGGAGTGTCAGCCCTGCCTTTCCCTCCAGATAGCTCCGCAGCTGCAGCCCTGGTGTGATAGCTCTGATGACAGAATCTATTATTTCCTGTTCTGGATAGCCTTATTGAGTCCACTTTCTATCTGCCGTGCCAGACTGGAAAATGAGAGACGATCCTTCTGTCCTGGGTCTCCTATTAGACCAGAAATTTTGAAGTCTTTCTGCCATGCGGAGTTAACTTGTCTATCTAATGTGTGTGGTGAATAAACTGGGGCATGGTCTGCATATGTCTGTCGGTTTCCTGCATTATGTAGTGCGGCGGGACTAATGTGCATGTCTCCAGGTTTATTTTCCACTCTCTGGGTCCCTGGCTCCGAAGCATTAACTGTGATTCCCATGAGCTGACTCAGTTTGTCATTGATTATCAAAAGTTCAGCCATGCCGCCATCTTCTAACTCATCTAGCTCAGTTCTCAGAAGATAGTTACTAAGGCAGCTCAACAGGGATAAACGAGTCACATTTGTCTCATCCTCTCGTGTTAGGTGAAGAGAGACACTGAGTTTTTTCAGCTTTTCACATGAAAGTGTGCATAATTTCTCACCAATTTCATCCTGAAGACATTTAAGCTCATCCATTTTCGGCTGCCGTGTAGACAGTTCTGTTGAGGGTGGTGTTTACCTTACTGACTTGACCTTGCGACTACTGGTTGCAACTCCAAGTGCACACGCTGCTCAATCAGTCTTTTACACCCCTCATCCTAGATGTCTCACACTACTGCTCATCTGGGTCACTAAGAAGGGGACGATGTTGCTAAATGGGCTCTACCAGTCAGGGAGTCACTCCACCGAACATCAATCCCAGCAGTGCCTCCAAAAACTGTAATACCCCTGAAAAGAAGTATAAAAAGATTAAAGAAGAAATAAAACGAGCGCTGCAGTGATGGCTTACTTGTCATCGTATTTACTCAGAATGAAGCACATAAAAGGTATACATGTATAACAAATGCTCAGTACATTACATTATCAGTGCATGTATCACTATCACTTTACAGCAATGACTGTCTGTAAACATAAGTGACTTCAAACATTTCTTATCACACTAGAAACGTGACACTCAAATCTCATGTTCTTTACCAAAGAAAACATTTTCAGACTGAATGTTTACTCTAAATGACAGTATGAAATTAATAACACAACAATGCAGCCGAAATATTCAGTTCACTCCATCGTCTCTGATATAAAGTCGCACAAAGTCACGTATCAGATTGATTAAGACAAATGAAATGCATAACTCAGTTAACGGGCATGAAAGCATTAAATTATCCAAATGCAAGTTTAAGATAACTCATAAACTGAAACAACATCATGCACTCTTATACACTCAAATAATATCGACATAATGAGCATTTATAATAAATAGCGGGATATCACGCTAATTGCAAAACAGCCCTGCTAACCATGTGCTGAGACATACTACTCTCATTACACACGGTTAATATAGTAACACAACTTCTTTGAACACACACACAACTCATCAGTATTGCATTAATAATGTTTATACTCAAAACCCAAGTGTGTTTTAGTTACCTGAAAAGAAGTATAAAAAGATTACAGAAGAAATAAAACGAGCGCTGCCGTAACCGCTTTCTTGTCGTCGTATTTACTCAGAATGAAGCACATCACGGCCGCGCCACCTGCTAAAGCATGCGATGACGTCATCACGCAGGTATGCCAAAAGAAAATAATTAATTTAATAAATGCAAATAACACTCTGTTTTAACAAAGCACAAATAACCATTTAAACAATATTAGCAACATTAGAAAAATAACATTTACCAATTCTATAATGCCCTTGAATAAAAATGAATAAACATAAAATCCACTGCATCACACTTGCGAATGCGTAAAATGATTTGTGCGTACCAGCGCGACTAACAGATAACGCCCAAAGTTATGAACTTATTATTGCAGCCTACATCAGAATAAAAACTCCCCAATGCATCTCCCCTCATATACCAAATACATTTAAAATAGGCGTGTTAGTTATTTTTTGCATTAAAAACAACTAATGTATTTTTAATGCATTTCATGTTTTAATGTGTAAAGTATCAAGTATCATGTCAATCGCGATCTTGCAAAATCCATGGCAATACACATTCCAAAAAATCTATGTATTATAATCATAATTTTGCCATCGATGATAGTGCAACCCTGTTGCTGATGCCGAAAAACGAATTCATGCGTTCATGACCTCAAGACTAGATTATTGTAGGCTAATGCATTATTGGGAAGATGTCCAGCAAGATCAATAAATAAACTTCAATTGGTTCAAAATGTAGAACCCAGAGTGCTGTTGAGAACCAAGGAATATGATCATATGAACCCCATTTTATCATTGTTACATTGGCTTCCTGTTAAATTTCTTATTAATTTTAATATTCTGTTTAAATTCAGGCATACACCTAATTTATCCTTCAACTCACAATTAGTTAGGTCTGCCGGAACCAGAAACAGTGATCATGATCTATAACTCTGCAATAAATGTAATGGCATCTATGCTAATATTAATTTATTTGTTTCCCTGTCTCAACCTCGGGACTCCTATAGGTCACCAGAACCGGCTGGATCCAGCTCTGCTTCGTGTTGGACACCACTGCTACATGTTGCTGTGTGATGATGACTATGGCATCATCAGTCTATTATGATGGACTTCAGTGGATGAACCGATGCCAACTTCAACCATAAGACATGGAATACTTCATATGTCATTGATTGAACCTTGGACTTAGGATAGACCTCACTGAAATTACAGGCCAGGTTGAACTGTGATGCACCTCACTGATCTCTGCCTGCATCACCTCTGACTTTTGATGGACTACACTCTTGAAATGGAATATATAGACTATCAATTGCCAACAAAATTATTCATCAGCAACTTAACAAGGACAATTGCATCTATGTGAACTTCTGCAGTAAATACAGGATGGACTACAAAGACATTAGTCATTAATCTTACAGTTCAAATAAAATCTTTGTTTAAACACTGACCCTTAACACTTACTTAGTTTAATCATTTTAAACCATGACTTGCACTATACATAAGTAATATTGGCATTATATTCCTGATGTTAGCCAGAGGGGAACTGGCCCCCACAGCGAGTCTGGTTTCTCCCAAGGTTATTTTTCTCCATTAATCAACATCTTATGGAGTTTTGTGTTCCTTGCCACAGTCGCCTTCAGCTTGCTCACTGGGGTTATTAATACAATTATTATTTAATGACTTATTTTGAAACACAATTCACAATTATATTTTATCAAACTACTGTACACAATGATGACTCATAGACATTATAGATATTACAGTTTTATCTTCTGTTAATGCCTGATCTTTTGTAAATCTGCTTTGAAGCGATGTGTGTTGTAAAAGGCGCTAAACAAATAAAAATGACTTGACTAATAGCTCTTTTAGTACTGTAATACTGACTGAAAACAATAGCAAAATTTCAGCAACATGACAAAGCAACTTGGCTAAATAGATCCAATACATTTCTAAAAATGCAATTTAACAGCTATCTACAACCTTATTGGCTGTGTGTGTCATGTATGTGTACAGTATGCTTGTTTACCTGTGTTTGTTTTTGTGTAAAAGACAGAAAAAGAATACTAATGAACTGAAAACATTTCTGAAAACACATTAGCAATCAGCTTTGATTGTAAAACCATTGTGTATTTGAATGCTTGTTTCTTTTCGTGTGCATATACAGGTTTGCTTGTGTGTTGCTTCATGCATGATATGTGTGCATGTACAGTATGTCTGTTTGTGTGTGTTTACAGTGAGTGGATTATTTCTACTTCCCTGCTTGTGCTCGGACAAATTGAGTATCCTTTATCACTTGCGAATCTGTAACCCTATTGCATTGTGTCTGTGTTTAATTGTGTACAGTACATAAAGAACATACAAGAGCACATATTTCCACCTCACCGCTCACTCATCTGCCGTCGCCTCAATACATGTCCTCAATGCCATGGTGGTTTGTTAGAGCGCATGCTCATTGGCTGATACAGCAACACATAAAAGTACTAACATAGGAACGTAATACATTTTTAAATGCATTCTGCTTAATATTATTTTCTTAGCAATAAATGTGTAATCCAAGTAACATAATTTTATTCATGTATGTAACTGTAATCAGACTACTTAATTTTAAAAGTAACACATTACATTACTGCAATACAGCGCAATGTATTTAGATTACAGTGACACGTTACTTTGTACACCCAGCACTGCTAATCTGTTAAGAATTAGGCCTACCTATAGTATATGATTGTTAATGGCAAATGGAAGTATAATGTGTCATCAATATAATAGAATATGGAAGTATAAAGTGTCATCGATGTATTTGTTTATTAGTGGCTTAAGGAGTTCCGTCAGGACTGATGAAGTTTTGTGCTGCCTGTAAGGTTCATTTAAAAAATTATTTGAAAAAGGTTTATCAGATAAGATGTCCTTTGTCATGTATCAAGAAACTTTTGAGTCATTTTGAATGCATGCATGCTCTGTTGTGTAAGATAGCACACAGTGGGTTAGGCCAGTTTCATGAGTTGTTTTTTTAATGTTTCACAGGGAGTCACTCAAGAAGCACTTTAAAGGTCTGGGTTTGCACACACGCACCAGTAGTCAGAGCAAGAACTGTTTTTCTCACAAGATGCCATATTTGTGGATTTTACTCTTTTTCATGACTGTACCTTGGATGTTTTGTGGAACAGAAAGAAATTATAATCTCGTGCATAGAAACAGAGGAATTTTGAAAATAATAGATCATGAACAACTAGCCTCAGAGAATAAAGTTTTCATGGAAGTCAAGAGAGGAAAGGTACAGTATGCTATTAATGAATTATGCTATTAATGAATGGCTTTTAATGCAATTAAAATGTGATATTTTGGATTTAGTTGCAATATTTAGCTAGACATTACAATAGAGTTTCCTTTTCATATGAATATTTTTTGGTTTTGATGGCTCAAATGTAACGTACATTTGTGAAATCAGAGTGCCAGATGTCATAAATCTTGCTGCAAGAAAAGTTTGCAATGAGAAACCAGTTAAATCCATAATGGGATTATGGCCAATGGAAAGAAGCACCATCAACTCTTCATTTCAGATTCATGACCAAAGATTTGGAAAGGCAAAACAGCATGTCAACATGTTCATTGCATACTGTTTGTGAGATAAAAACAAAATTATAATTATCCGGTCCTGTGCAAATCTCTTTTTTGTGATACTATAGAAAAAGATCATTCCTACCCCAGACTACGATAGTCTAGGCGATGCAGATGACAAAAATCTTGGAGCAGACAATAAAGATGATAAGGGTATTTACTCATTAATTTGTTTTGCATTCAAAATAATTAAAAAAGAAACCCACAGTGCTTTTATTATTATTATCTTATATGCAGTGATTTGAGTCGATTTTATGTATTCGTTTTTCAGAACTTACTTGCTTGATGTGTGTGTGTCTTACTGGATCCGTGTACTGTGAGGAGATTTCCCCTGAAATGACAACAGTTCCACCTTTGCCAAAGGAAACTTCTTTCCTCTATGCACGCTTCAACAAAATCAAGAAAATAGCCAGCAAAGACTTTGGTGATATTGGTGAGGAATGCTAGAAAAGCTCTTTTAGGTGTGGCCACCATAAAAACAATGTATAATGTTTGGAACTTTCTCAATGTAATCAAAGCAAACATGACTGAAACCTTCCTTAAGGCTCCAACACAGACAAGCAAAACACCCAAGTGTGCTTTGGTCCCTTAGAGTCACTGGTACAAAATGGAATTTTCAAACAATGAGGTACATGAGAAAAGGGGGACTATCGGCACATAACCAAGTTTAAAAGAGCTTCAAATTCAGTAGCAGTCCAGTGGTTAAGTCCATATATGTAAATGTGTCTCCATATTGTGTTTTTCAATAGCCACGCTGAGAAGAATTGACCTGACTGGCAACCTGATCTCTGAAATAGAGGATGGAGCCTTTTCAAAACTAAGTCAGCTTGAGGAACTTACACTTGCTGAGAACAAGCTGGTCAAACTGCCAATTTTGCCAGCAAAACTTGTGTCTCTCAATGTCAATCACAACCTTCTTAAAACAAAGGGAGTAAAAGCAAACATTTTCAAGGTAAATTTAATAAAAGCAATCAGATCAGAAATGTTTTGCACAAAGTTAGTGTTCTGACAATTCTAGTCTTATTTGTTACAATTGACTTCCATCATTGGGATTAGAAACTCAGCAAGCTGGCATACCTCTACCTTGGAGATAATGAACTGGAGGCGGTCCCACCCCTGCCTGAAAGTCTGCGTGTAGTTCATCTACATGTATGTTTATCACTGATTACCTTGTAGACTTTTTACCTTTATTCATATGGTATTCAGTGTCAAAAATAGTCTTTCAACTTATGCCTATCTTTTGCAGAATAACAATATAACAACATTCACAGATGAAACTTTCTGCAAGGGAAACAAAACACACATTAGGTACAACATGCAGGAGGTTCGGCTTGATGGAAACCCAATTGTGCTGGCTCAGCATCCCAACAGCTTCATCTGTCTGAGATCTCTACCGATTGGACACTACAAATGATCTTCTGAGATGTTCCTTCAGTCATTGTCCAACTGGCAACCACTGTTATGATGTTAAAGAGTCATATCAATGCTTTGCAGCACATTTTCAGAGCTTTCTTGCAGCTAAATACAAAATGTTGATTTATTTTGAATGAATAAAGCATTTAGACAGTGTTTAAGATCACTTAGATAATATGTAAGAGACATAGGCAACTGGTTACTTTACAGTTGAATGATTTTTTTTTTGTTTCATTAAATGTATTACTTCAATTAAAGATGCAGAAAAATACTGCAGTAAAACTAATGCAGAAAATGTCTATAAATATGGAAAAAGACATTCAATGCTAGTTTTATTTAAATCGTTTGTTGGGAAATAAATCAATCTTGGCCCAACAGACTTTACCTACATACTTTCTGATTTAAGATTAATAGATTTAAATTCCAAACATGAATTTATTTGAGTACATTATCTTCACAAATTCATGCACAAATGGCATAAGTTATGCATTATTACTGACCTTTACCAACATTTTAGAAGAATGTATTATTAGTTACAGAACAAACAAACAATTTTATTGTCAATCTCATTTAGAAAATACAAAAGCTGGCATCTTCTTTATGGAAAAATTTACTGTCAATATTTTGTTACAGGAATAGATCTACTTAGTCTGGTCCTATTATGATGCAGTCCATTTCAGAAATGCCTTGCAATTGAGGTTTCATTTTTCAGTATCACTGTTTTGCAGAAATACAAGTGTGTTTGTATAACAACATTAATATTTGAATAAATATCAATGTTAATTATAATTTGACCACAACAGCAGTTCCAAAATGGGTATTTGTCTCCGTATCGATCATGTGCTATATTCAGTGTTTTCTGATGAAGTCCCATGATTTTCGTTTGTCTTCAGACTCAGTGAGGACAATCAAGCCCTTGTCAATTTTCTGTTAATATTCCCTCTCTGATTGCTTTCTTCTGTAGACATCATCTGTGGAGGCACGCAACAATAACTATTTATTCATAACAAAACCAATACTGAGTTCTACACAGGTTCGCTTTAGAAAAGTGATGTAATATATTTATATTTTTGTTTCAGATTTTAATGAGTAAATCAACATTCATTGTTTGGATAAACACAAATGTACCACCTGTACAGCTAATATGTGACCAAATAAGTGTCATCAATTAAAGCCAGTGTTAGAGTCCAAAACAGGATCATAAAGTTTATCTTATGCAATCTTTCTATGGAATGCATCAAATATTAACATAGAAACCTGGAATTGGGCCTGGGTAGATCAACGAGTATTGACGCTGACTGTGTATTTGAATGCTTGTTTCTTTTCGTGTGCATATACAGGTTTGCTTGTGTGTTGCGTCATGCATGATATGTGTGCATGTACAGTATGTCTGTTTGTGTGTGTTTACAGTGAGTGGATTATTTCTACCTCCCTGCTTGTGCTCGGACAAATTGAGTATCCTTTATCCCTTGCAAATCTGTAACCCTATTGCATTGTGTCTGTGTTTAATTGTGTACAGTACATAAAGAACATACAAGAGCCGTTTGGTTTGGGGTGCCACTGTCCTTTTCTGCATATCGCTGCCCCAATTGGAGATGCCTTTGGAAGATGGAGAGAGCTTAAAGCTCAGAACATATATTATTATTTTTTGTGTTAGAGCAATGCAACAAATCAGGGACATTCAATACAGCATGTTGACATTTAATACTTAAAAGTCTTAGAAATACATGCATGTTATCATACTGATGTTGCACGTGGTGCACAATGTTAGACAGAATTATAACCTGATGGGATGAATACCTGTAACATAATTTCAGGTGATACTAATTTGTCTACACAATTGTGGTAACGGTTTTCATATATTACTGCAAGTATTTTGGGTATCCTTTGTATATGTACTGCAAACGTGTTCATATTTTATCATAATAATCATGCGTGTTAGACTTTTTGTTTTAGACATTTACTTACTCTCATGCCATCCAAGATGTGATTTTTTTTCCTCTGCTGAACACAAACAATGATTTTTAGAAGAATATTTCAGCTCTTTAGGTCCATACAACGCAAGTGAACGGCAACCAAAATTTTGAAGCTCCAAAAGCACATAAAGGAAACATAAAAGTAATCCATATGACTCCAGTGGTTAAATCCATGTAATCAGAAGTGATATGTTAAGTGTGGGTAAGAAACAGATCAATATTTGAATCCTTTTTTTACTATAATTCTCCACTTTCACATTCATCTTTTGTTTTTGGAGATTTGCATTTTTTGTGCATATCACCATCTACTGGGCAGGGAGGAGAATTTAAAGAGGTCTTAAATATTGATCTGTTACTCTTCTACACATATATATATAGATTTAACCACTGGAGTTATATGTGTCACTTTTATGCTGCCTTTGTGCTTTTTGGAGCTTAATTTTTTTTGGTACCCATTCACTTGCATTGTATGGACCTACAGAGCTGAAATATTCTTCTAAAAACCTGTGTTCTGCAGAAGAAAGAAAGTCAAACACATCTGGGTTGGCATGAGGGTGAGTAAATGATGGGAGAATTTTCATTTTTGGGTGAACTATCCCTTTAATAATATTCTGCATTGCATTATGTAATAATTTATGTTTCATTCACTTTTTCTTTTCCCAACATAAATGAGCTTGTTCCCAACTGACAATGGAATTTATACAGATTAAAACTTAGCACTGGAAACAGCAGCGACCACATTTAAAATGGCAGTTCCACAGTTCACATTCATGAATTGGTCAATCCTCTACTTTATAAGCTAGCCTGCAGAAAGTCCAATGATGCTCCACTGTATTTTCATTGGCACGCTCGCTCATGTGGTGCACTCGTGTGTTCCGAATTGTGAATCCCTGTTTAGTGATGTAGTCCATGAGGTGGACCCTAAGAGACACCTCTTGATGGTGGTCACATGGTCCAAAGGTGAAAGACACCTGACAGTCTCTTGTGTCCATCATGTGTTTGTTCCATTTGGTGAAGTTGTTAGATATTCCCTCGAGCAGTGAGTGAACCTTGGTGGTTATGGTTAGTTGTGTGATAATAACTGCTACGGGGTTTGAGTACTTAGAGAGCTTACGGGTGCTGGACAACTCCACCACCTGTTCAAAGGTGTCCAGAGGGTAGAGAGGCTTTGGGTCATTGAGGCATTGAATTAATGGCTCAATCTGATAGAAGTCAGCTTCTTTACGCAGAAGGTCCACCTCCATGAAGTCAACAGGAAGAGTGAGCTCGGATGTGCGTAGGAAGTTTAATATGTAGCGGAAAAGCGTCCCGTCCCGATCTATGAAGTAGTTGCCGTGACCATCCCGTGTGGTGGGGAAGTCGCCACGGAACATGGCCCCCAGCATGGAATCTGGATAACGTTGTAGAGTGGAGACAGAGGTGGTGTAGAGATGACCTCCAACATTTAAGGTGACTGGGTGAGTCAACTAAAGAATATGGAAAAACACAAAGATGATGTCATCTAAACTTCCCAACATATGCATAATATTTAAAATACTAAAAGAAATAGTTCACCCAAAAATAATTTACCTACCCTAATGCTGACTTACTTTCTTCGGAACACAAACAAAAATGTTTTTGATAGACATGCGTGGTTATCCTTACAATGCCAGTCAATAGGGTCCAACACTTCCAAGCTCCATAAAGTATAGAAAGGCAGCATAACGGTAATCTAACTAACCATTTTAATCCATGTTTTACACTTCATGTATGCACCAAGTGCAATGTAATCGAGGTTCAAATCATGATCACACAGAGGAGAAATTTATTATATTTTTATATATTTATATTTTTTACAAAATTTATTGAAAAAAAAGGGGATATATTTTGGTATGTTTCACACTCAAAACTGATCAATTTCCTTCAGAAATCATGGATTAATGTATGGATTACCTTTATGCTGCCTTTGTGTCCCTTTTGGAGCTTGAAAGTGTTGGACCGCACTGACTTGCTTTGTATCTACAAAAATACCTCATATACATATTCAAATATCTTTGCTTCTATTCTGCAGAAGAAAGAAAGTTATACATGTTTAAGATGGCATAAAGGTGAGTAAATGATTGGAGATTTACAATTGTAGGTTAACTACTCTTTTAAAGGAGAAATGTGTTATTTAAAGCTGCACTATGTCAGATTTATTTGGTTACAATTAACAAGAGTTAATTATAAAATAATCCGTGTTCAAAACCATGTCTTGTCTTACCCAAATTCACTACAGTAAGCCTACAATAATGATTTTTATTTAAAGTTGTCAGGTAGGATTTAGTGCAATTTTTTTTTGAGGTTCTCCATGTATTTGTGTTCCTCCCTAAGTGTGTGTGTGATGCTGTTTTCTTACTTTTATTTTACCCCAGTCGCAGAAATGCATACGTTGTCATATTCGATTGTCCTTTTATAATCTAAACAGGGTAGAACATTTTAAATTTCATCTAAAAGCCACAGGTACAAGGTAGTTCCCCACGAATGTATACTCATCTAAAGTTGATTATGATGTATTGATTTCATAGCACTGGAATGTATAGGCAACTCATTTGTTTAGTGGGTTAACCATCTCTCTCAACTTCACTGCCAAAGAAACGATTTAAAGTTTGTATTATTTTTTGTTAATTATAGTTATTATATTGCAGATTTCTGCTTATTAATTTCATGGTCAATAAAGTAATTTCATCCCCTATCATTATTTATTAGTGCATAGACCTACTATTGTAATATTACGGTTCACTTGCATTGTCCACTTTGGCTGTAGATTGTAATATAAAAATAAGTGTCTTCAACCAAACTCATATCAGCCATTTCATGAGTTTCACAACTTAAATTGATTGTGTAGTACAATACAATCACTAATGTGTAGTGGAAAATACACTTGAATCATCATATTAAAAATGTAATTAAGAGTGCTGTTCATCTTCCGCAAAGTAAGCAATGTCTTGGTTATAAATATTTCAACTAATAACATAATATCAACATGAACATAGCATGTCATGACTTATGTTCAGCAGGTAAATATCTCTGAGCCATCAAACCATGATATCCATCTGCACAGAAGAGCAGTGCCCAATCACAACTGACGTAAAATGTTCCTCCACAAGTTGCTTACAATTTTAGGTTTTAAACACAGATGAATCTAGAAAGCACAAAGTTCTATAGTGCAGCTTTAAAAACTGATACAAAGTTATATTTATGTTTTGTTTAAAGTCTCTGCATAAAAAGTTGGATACTAATACAAGAATATAAACAACAAAAAATTACACACTTCACCTTTAAGCAAATATACAAATGAGTTACATAAAGGTAAAAGAAAACACTTAAAGTAATGTTCCCGGGTTCAATACAATTTAAGCTCAATCAACAGCAAGTTAAAATCTGAGTTAGTGTTACTCATTGTTTCAAAAATATAGCCACAAGATGTGAACAATATGCATGTTAACATGATTTTAGTGTGATAAAATCACATCCTAACCTTTTCTTTGTAAAGTTAAAGCAAATTTGACAACTTTTTGCCATGACGCTATAATGTCAATAAACCCTAAAATGACTGTAAAAATGACAATTTAAACTTTACAGCTTAAATAATAATCGAGTTTTAACAGAAGAATGTAAGTGCTTTTATAAAATTATAAGCTTCACATTTCTGTTTAAACACTCCAAAAATTGGCCCCATTCACTTCCATTGTAAGTGCCTCACTACAATCTAGACTTTTGCTTCTTTTGTTTTTTTAAAGAAAAGGAAGGAGTCTAAATAAACGTTTGTAGTAATCAACATTATACACAAATACAGTCGATTGAGCTGAACTTATATTGAACCCAGAATAATCCTTTGTTTAAAGATGACTCCACATACCCTCTGCCCCCAGTCCCCATTATCCATTTGATAAGTTTAGATAGACCGGTTTGACCTACAGAAAATGTTCAATATATTTGATGAGACCTGCAAAGGAAGACAAAATTGCTTATTAATTTAGGGAACTTTAGTGTAATTATCTGTAACCAGACTTAAACATTTGAAATCATAATGAAGCTCAATCATAAGGAATCAGGCAACATATCATGAAATCAATGTAACAGTATTTAATGTTTAATCCAACAAGCCAAATTATTTAGATACAGTACCTAATATCATGCTAGCAGTTTTGGTAAATCAGGTGATATATTAGGCTTTCTGAAACGTTATTACAAGCTGTTTTCCAGAAATACTTTCAAAACGTCCCACGTGTGTAACATTAACCTGATAAAAATTTTAATTTTAAAGCACTAACACGTTTTATTTGGTTGAAGGTTTTCTCTAGTTACACTTGCTAGCCAGCTAGCTCCCTGTTAACCACTAATGAAATGAATAAACATATGAATATATAAAACTGGCGCATTTTCTGTTAAAAGAAATGAGTTAACCACACCTTACCGATCTTTAGTGCTGTTTGTCTATTAATTAAACACCGTTCGTCGGGTTTGATGATGCTGTACAGCAAAAAAAAACTATTAGCTGAGCCGAGAACACAGGAGCTGCACTGTCACGTGACATACCAACATACACGTAAAACGCGAGTGAAAATACATATGTTCAAAACAACATCTATGCTTTGTGTTGAAGCTTGTTTAAATATCAGAGAGAGTCAAAAGAACTGCTAAATAAATAATGATTTATTTCAAATCAGGTGTCAGGATTTGTCTTACAATTGGGTGCTGAAAATAGCTATTGCCTTGTGCAAATATCACATCACTACATATAAAAGGTGTATTTAATGGCATAATTGTACCAAAAAAAGTAACAAAAAGTTATGTTTTGTTTTTTGTATAGGCCTATGGTAAATTTTTAATACCATGGTTTTGTGGACACTTAATATGGTAGTACCTTGTTATTCTTTGAAGTACAATGGAGTAACACGTAAATACCATTGAAATTTACCATGATATACTTATTCAGTACTAAGGTATATCAAATACCTTGATGGTACCACCACAATAATGTTTTGTTAGGTGGATTAGTTTCTGTAATTGATCTTAAAGATGTTTGCATGTATATGCTGCAAAATGATTGCTAATGAATATTCATTTTCTAATATGAATATTATAATTTTTATATATGCATCACTAAGTTAATGTATTGTTATGTATTTTATAGTGCAACCTTGTTTAATAGCTTTAATTACATTTCAGCTTAATAGTGCATCATAAAAACTAGACTACAAAAAACAAAAACAATTGTTCTATAGTGTGTACTATAACTTTGAGTCTATTGCTTTAAACACAAGTATCACACAATATATATCTCGATAGACATTTCAGGATTTTTTCTTGGTGCTTGCACTCGCGGTGCTCTGCTGAGAGATAATAAAATCTAAAATAAGCTTGGCTGTCTGGCGTGGTCGCTCCATCACAACAGAATGGCCACAGTTTTCCAGCAGATCAACACGACAGCCTTGAAGAGCCTCCACAAGCATGGCTGCCCCAGACACATCCACTACCTGACAATAAAGACAGAAATATGTTTGCATTGATGTATTTGTGAACTGCATGCATGTGTGTGTAATCTCTTTATAGGTAATAGATATGCATGCTTTCAACACAGAGCCTACCTGGTCCTGTTTGCCCCAGATGATTTGCAAAGGGGTAGTTATTTGCTGTATATGCTCATGTAAGGCATATTTAGAGTGTTCACTCATAATTTCCATAAAAACTATGGTGGTGTTTGGAGAGAAGTTACTTTAGGCAAAGTAAGAACAGTTATGCAAAACAACAGAAAGTCTGATAATTTTTAAGTCACATTTTGTATATTATTGTTGAGCAAAGTGTAATAATGCAATATCAGCAAGTATATTTATACTGACCCTCTTGATAAAAGTCATTGTGTGGTATCCGTACATCCACCAGTCCTTGAAGAATCTGGAATGGAAGGTAGCTGTGTCTAGAATACAGTGTCCTGGGTTACTGAACACTGAGTCTGAAAAAACAATGTGTCTCACCTGTTGAGGCACTCTGAAGCGCACATGAGAGCAGAGTTTCAACATCTCCTCCATCTCCTCTGGGGTGGATGGAATGAGTGGAATGTTCATCCTGTAGTGGCTGTGCTCCACATCATCCATCTGACAGTCAAACTTGCTTTTATGTTGGTTCTTCAGACCTTCACAAAATATGCAGGAAAGAATATAGGGAGTAACTCTTGTTACACTGTATTTATTATATTTTGTAGGATTCAAAATATATTGACTGACCGGCTGGGCAGATGAGGGTCACACTGCAGAGATCTAAAGGATAGCAGGCTGCATACACGCCTGCCACTGTCCCACCCATTGAAGTGCCCACCAGATGGAAGGGTTTTCTGTTAAGTTGAATAGCCTCTACAAACTGAAAGTGGTGTAAAAATCATTAGCATTTCACATCCAAGACAAACATGCAAGACTCATTAAAAAAATTCTGTATTAGGGTGCCATTTCAAATCAAAGAAGTAGGTTTAATGGAAATATTTAATCATATATCCATTCCGTCATTACCTGTCGTATTCTCTTGGCCTGGCCCTGGATAGAATAGTCATCTGTGTTGGTTCGTGTTGTACCCTCATGCCCTGGCATGTCAACACACAGCAGATGGAGATGTTTGGGAAGGTACTGCTTAGAATGAAGACACAAACCCTGTTTTGAAATGCTGTAATAAGGAACAAAATCCATGGTATTTTCCCTCTTTACACACAGGGATTAAATTGGGTAAGATGCCAGGGAATGGCATTTCCCCACCTTTGATACAAATAAAAAATATAGAATTTCCCTATTTAATCCATGCTTATACCAAAGCCCTGTAAACATATTATACCTTCACCATCGGGAGCCATGTGTCCTTGTGAGCAGAGAAGTCATGCAGCATGAGTATAGAGGGTCTGTGACCTGATTTTCCCCTGTAAGAGTAACAGAAGCGATAGCCACCACAGTCTGCATAGCGCACCTGTAGACCCAGCGTTCGCCTCCAGTACCTCCAAAACACAGGTGTGTTAATGGGTCAGAAATATGAACAAAAATATGTGCATTCAGATGCTTTGTTATGCAACTGTGTACCTGTTGGTACCATAGAATAAAGAAACAAGTAACAATGCATAACAGAAAAAAATCTACATGAATAAGTGCATTTGTACTGTTATAGTTGATTGTAAACTATAGTAGCTAGTATTAATACAGTATTTTAAAGTTGTATTTACCAGTAATAGACTTTGATGAGTGATGATGGCCACAGCATGAAGGATGCCATGAATAGAAGGATAGGGATCGCAAGAGTCCCTGCAGCAATGGCAAACATATTGACCATATCCAGATCCATGGTGACTCTCTGTTTTTACCTAGAGCTGAAACGATTGTTATGTATTAAAATGTTAGAAAATGATGTAGAACTGCACAATAGCTTTGCTGTTCTGCTATAGTCACCATATGCATTGGTCAGATTAATAGAGATTGAATGATGGGGGAAGGTTTGGCAGCATCTGTTTGTGTCTAATCAATAGATGTAACCCAGATATCTGACCATGCGCTTAAAATATTTACATTTCCATGATTTCATCCCTTTATTTGTCACTGCATGGAATGTATATAAATGCAGTTTTTTTTTTCACATTCAAAGAAACATTTTACAAATTAGAGTATAAGTATCACTACAATATATTGCCACAATTTAGGTTACAATTTAGTTTAAATGTGTAAATCATCAAAATAATTGGCTTATGACTAATTTTATTACTTGACAAACAGATCAATTTAGATAATTCTGGAAAAGTTTAAGAGCAATTAAGTTACTTTAAATAAGGTTATTCCAACATTAACGTCATTGTTATAATCAACAACTGTATCAAATAGCATAGATACAAAGAAACAAAAAAGTGCTTTCCATTCAGATATCATGGCTATAGTCTGTGTATTATCTGTCCTTATAAGTTCACAAATCTGACAGCTGCTTGCTTTGCCCAATAAGCACTCAGATGGTATCCAGAGAAAACAACATGTGATGTATGGTTATCCAATGATTTCAACCTATCAATCAGTTCAAGGGGACAATTTAAGAGAGAATAATTCATTCAAAAGACATAAGTGAGATGCTACATGTACGGCTTATACAGATTTTGCATTGAATTTATACTTTTCTTTTTACATGTCACCAATTACAGAATATCTGTATTAAAATCATATGGTCTAAAATAATCAAGTGTTCTTGCATTTACAGTTCCATGGGATATGGGATTTTATAGAACAGTGATATAAAAAGGAGATCCTGGAATATGCTCATCCCCCCACTTCTTTCCTTGACTACATAGTTGATCCTGTGCTGATGTCTGCCCATGTGAATGATTGACACCCTGTGACACCCTTATCAGGCTAACCAAGCCTCTGAGACAGATAAAGGCTCACTGCGGACAGTGGTGCAGGAGAGAGAGAGCATTTACGGGCAGCCGCCCCATGTGTTTATCTTTTAATTTAATTCAATGTTGTTTTTATTGTCAAGCCATTTCTCACCTCCTCCTTCCCATTCATCCCTTTACACTGGTGCAGAAGACCCGGGAAGGAGGAGGGATACGCCGTAGTGGAGTTCTCGCCGCTACCATCCACCTCAACAGAGCAGCTGCGGCCACCTGCCGGGGGACGGAGGAGTCCGGCCACCTGAAAGCAGAGGAACGGCCGCTGACCACGAGGAGTTGCCAGGGGCAGGAAAGAACCCTTTTGTTCCCTGAGAATGCAGTGGGGTGTTCCGTCTGGCAGGGGCCGGAGGACTGCCTCCGATCCGCCCGGGGAGGCACGGCAGTCATCCATTAGAGGGTGGAGGAGTGGCCAAGGACCAGACTACAGCGTATCGGAGAACCGGCGAGTAAGAGTTTTTTTTCTTTCTCACTTCTCTCGCTCTCTCCCACTGGTGCTCCACGTTGGCCTTTTCCCTCTCGTTTAAATTTTACTGCGTTTTCTTTTGTTTGTTTGTTGGGGGTTCTACACTGTTACAGGAAGTACCCCCTATTTTAATCATTATTGCTTCAGGAAGGCGGGGATGACCTGCCGGCAGATGGGGTGTAAGGCACGCCCTCCCCCAGGGAAAGGGCCAGGGGCTCCCCGGCCAGAGAGAACGAGGAAGGAATTTGACAGGGCGGAGCAGTGTCGTCATTTTACACACCCGGCCCCTTATCAGGCTAATCAAGCTAATCTTTTGGATTAAGTTCTCATTAAAATATCGTTTATATTGTCAGGCCAGTTCTCTCCTCCATTCCATTAATCCCTTTACACACCCACTCGCAGGGTACGTTGGGGCTGTGCATGCCCACAAAGAGAAGATTTCGTCCTATAACATAAAATGCAATTACACTAAGTTCTGTTCAAACTCAAGACTCTGACTTTGCATTAGGTGTCTAGTCGACACTGAAAATTAATTGCAGTGTTACAGAATTTCCCACTCTATATTTTGTATAAAGTTGAAGTCAGAAGTTTACATCCACCTTAGTCAAATACATTTAATCTCAGTTTTTCAAAATTCCTGACATTTAATCGCAGAAAACATTCCCTGTCTTAGGTCAGTTAGGATCACTACTTTATTTTAAGAATGTGAAATGTCAGAATAATAGTAAAGAGAATGAATTATTTCTTTCATCACATTTCCAGTGGGTCAGAAGTTTACATACACTTTGTTAGTATTTGGTAGAATTGCCTTTAAATTGTTTAACTTGGTCAAACCTTTTGGGTAGCCTTCCAAAGCTAGCTGGAATTTTGGCCCATTCCTCCAGACAGAACTGGCGTTACTGTGACAGGCTTCCTTGCTCACACACTTTTTCAGTTCTGCCCTCAAATTTTCTATCATATTGAGGTCAGGGTTTTGTGATAGCCACTTGTAATGGTGGCAGCCCATCAACTTTCAGAAATAAAACAATTTCCTCTGTTTATTTTATTTATTCCTTCAGGTGCCAGACAGGCCTTTAATCCTGTCAATAAATAAACTCCAGATAGCTTATTAAAAACCACCAGTTACATATGAAGGACTTGAAAGGAGGGAGAATCAAATTAAAACACAGGCAAACTCCCAATTCATTTACAAAAACAAAATTATTGTTTATTTTAGTGTCAATTTCACTTAAATCACACCTCTGTGGGGATCAAGACAAAAAGAAAAACATAAAACACAACTAGAATATGAAGACTGCAATGGTGTTTCCTCCAAGTTTTGGCTTACTTTCATACATTTTGTCTCAGTCCATATGTCCAATGTTCATAAACCCCCCCCAAAAAAAATTAGAGATGAGAAAAGATTAACTTCGTCAGAACAAACCAATCAACTCATTTTTCACTTTTATTCATTTTACACGCTAAAGATAAACAATTGCGTGTTTAGTAGGGGTGGCGTGTCTGTTTGTATGAGATGCAAGGCGTGTGCATGTAATGTGGGGGCGTCAAGCTCGTACCCGGTACCGCTGGTCTTCAGTTGGACTCTCAGGTAAGTAACAGGAGCTTTGTTTGCAGCACAGACCAGGGGAACAGTCAGGGAGGCTTAATCCAAGGCTCACACCTCTACCGGCAAACGAGTTTGCGTCTTTGCTTCACAGCTGCACTCTCGATCACATCGACACGGCGTCCAAACCCAGGAAAGCATAAGCCATACAATCTGATCACTGCGCGCTTCCATTCACACTTCTCTTCCAAGCGGAATCATTTTTCGCACCGCAGCACGCAACTTCTCCCACCTTTCTCTAACAGACAGCGCACATCTCCGTAGCAACGTCTTTTCTCACGTCACGAGTTCACTTCCGATTCCCTCGACGATATCCCTCCTTAAATAGTTAGTCAAAAATGATCTCTAATTGGTCAACAGCATAACAAAATAGAGTGGCTACCCGATTCCGTTCTGCCACACACCCAAATACCTTAACTTCGTTGTCCTTAAGCCCTTTTGCCACATCTTTGGAGGTTTGCCTGGGGTCATTGTCCAGTTGAAAGGCCTATTTTCGACTGAACTTCAAAGGCATTTGGAAATTGCTCCCAAGTATGAACCAGAGTTGTGGATGTCCATAATTTTTCTTGGCTGATTTCTTTTGATTTTCCCATGATATCAAGCAAATAGACACTGAGTTTGAAGGTAGGCCTTAAAATACATCCACAGGTACACCTCCAATTGACTCCAACTAGCCTATCAGAAAAAAGGCTTGAATTTTCCAAGCTGCTTAAAGGCAGAGTTAACTTGGTGTATGTAAATATGTAAACTTCTGACCCACTGGAATTGAGATATAGTCAATTAAAAGTGAAACAATCTGTCTGTAAACAATTGTTGGAAAAATGACTTATGTCATGCACACAACTAGTTTGCTAATATGAAATCTGTGGAGTGGTTAAAAAAATATTTTAATGACTTCAACCTAAGTGTATGTAAACCTCTGACTACAACTACAGTTGTACATTGTATATGCAGTACATTTGTAAAATTAAAATATCATGCATAATACTTAATAGTACAATGTTAGTAGGGTACAACAGGGCTAAAGGCCCTAAGTGTACAAGGCACATTTGGTTTATTTTCTTCCAAAACACTAAACAGCATTAAATACTACCACAGCACTTTCCTAAACACCTGTTTGTCACTGTGCACTGCAATATTTTCCTGATCCATAAGATCATTGCATGTAATGTCTAAAGGTTGATTTTGAGGCAATTTCATCTAATGTTTAATATTTTTTCAAATGTTGCAAATTTATGTAACCAATGAAACTCCCTGAAATTATCACATTTATTTTCAGACAAAATATAAATTTTTTCAGTTTTATTTAAAGTGTTTAAATCAAAAGTTTTTCAGTAACTGTCCAGTAAGTGAAAGGATGGTATTGGGGTAAAAGCCCCCGTTGCAGGGGCTAAAAACCTCCAATTAAACATTGTTTTAAGTGGTGAAGATAGATTTGTAATGAAAATCTTTCAAAGTGGACTCATTGACTGAAACAATCCCAACATGATGAATTTGTTTATAGAATACTTGATTTTACGAAATGCCAAATGTGATTTAAATGATGTGATTTTTCTTTTACTAAAAAAAAATACATGAAAGAAAGAAAGAAAATCTCAATGATTTGCATTAGTTGACAAACTTTGCACTTTAACTACTACCCCTATATCTACCTGATATCACTATAAATCCCCTGAGGGCCTTTTGCCCCAAGTGTGGGTTTTTCTTTTCTCATAATTGATGTTGCTCTATCAATGTTCAATAAAAAGATATAACCATTTTCAAACTTGATGCATTTTTTGTGACCAAAGAGCAAATTTTCCTCAAGGTGTGTGTTTAGCCCCATTGCACCTTATAAGTTACAGATATTGTTTTTTAAAGGCTGTATTGATATTGGTCCTTATTTCCACCTGCACTTACCAGCTTTACTGCATTCCAAGTAAAATGTGTTTTTCTGTCCTTGAAAGCCCTTAATCAGGCCTGGGCCATGGCTGATGATTTTACTAGCATCAGACAGGAAGACTGGCTCAGCACTGCTGTCAGTTGTTAAGTTTATTTACATCTCTGGCTGCGAGGGCTCCTCCTAACCATTACTCATCACATTATATCAGATTTATACGATTTAAAGACATATGGGTAGAAAACACCACAAAATACACAAATATCAGAATTTACACTATCCAACATCTTCCATGCATGATGTAAAAGTCTTAAAGATACATTGTTAATTTATACCAGTGTCACTCTGTTCCATTTGCCTTTCAGATGACACTGACTGACACATAGAAAGGGCTTTCTGAAACATGCTCCTCATTAACATGATTAACACTTTATAGTCACCTGCAAGCGAATGAAATATGTAAATAATGATATAAATATGCCATTCTCTATTCAAGAGAATAAGAAATCAGTCTACAGTGTGGATGGAGCATCCTCACCAGGTTCTTGAGCCATGCAGGACATAATGCAAGAACCATCCAGCTGATCATCGAAGTGGAGTTTAGTCTTTCCAGGGCCTTCCACTGAGACAGACAGAGCACCTGCTCCAGCCTCACAGGTCCAAATATTAAAGACCCCTGAAAAATTCAATCAATACAGACTTTTGAAATGTTGTAAAATATACTTTTTCAACATTTATTAATCTTATTTTATGTCAATTTCAATATTCAACTTTTTATTTAAAAAATTTGTTATTTCTTAACATTAGTTAATGCACATTGAACTTCAATGAAATAACAATGAACAATTGTATTTTTATTAACTAACTTTAAAAAAAGATTGTTCATTTTTGGTTCATGATTCCTAATGCATAAACTACGAATGGAACCTTATTGTAAAGTGATACCTGGAAAAATAGATAAATTGGGCATCTTTACAATCATGCATGGCTCCATAAAGAACATCCATGGCAACATTCCCATTGCACAAAAGGTTATTTGTAATGGAAAAAGGTTCTTAAGACTAACATTTTTTATTTTAAGTCATTATGATTCTTCTATGGCATTGTTTAAAAAAAAAACCTTTTCTGAGCCTTTAATTTCTAAGAGTGAGAGTACCTAGTACATCTGTTTCAGCTCTCTGAAGGCCTTCTCCCTAAACCTGGACCTTTTCGAATTCTGTCTCCAAGTGGGTCAACGGTGTACTGCAATGGGTAGCCAGGGATTGTCTGACCTTTGTTCTTAACAGCCACATTATGAACTCCTATTTCTTCAGCTATTAAGCTCACTGCATATGTGTCACTGCCAGCAGCAACAATCCTAACATCCCCTAGAGTTCCTGATGGAGCAATCACCTGAGCAGACAAGTTCTCAGCATCAGTCACTGTAATGATAATTTGTTCACTGCACTGTCAAATTAAATAAGTCTTAGAGAAATAAGTTGTAAATACCATGATCTGTGTGTGACGTTGCTATGCAACTCTCTACCCTGGATTTTGATGGTTAAGCTGCAGTCACTCCCAATACTGGCAATGGTGACAGGTTTCTGGTTGTATGTGACATTTTCTCTTATCAACCCACTGTCTGTCACCACAGCTGTGAATGTACTCTCTGCGGTAGACAGATTCAATATTTATATACCAAATTTACATTTCACCACTGTTTAAACCTAATATTAAGATGCATCTCAGGTGATCTGATCACATATCAGTGTTACTAAATTATTATCGCTTTAAACCTTTGCAAGATAAAATGACAAAACATTATCCAATATTTTTATAAATGTCGACAATGTTACCCAGTAAAGGTAAAATAGTGGACAATAGGTAACACAGTAGTTGGCATTTTAAGTACATTCTATAGATATTATAGTTGTTGAATGTTACATTTTATAATATACAATTTGTAAAACAAAATTATTAATTATAATATAGGATAATTCATTTAATATAATAATTAATAAAGAAGTTAACGAACATTTGCTTAGCAGTCATTTGGAACATTTTAAAATCATGTTCAGGTCAATAACTTTAAAAACAATGTTTTGATGAAATAATAAATAGAAATTAGCATTATCATAATTCAAGTCAAGTCAAGTGGTTTTTATTGTCGTTTCAACCATATACAGTTAGTACAGTACACAGCAAAACGAGACAACGTTCCTCCAGGACCATGGTGCTACATAAAAACAACAAAGGACCAACATAGGACCACATGAGACTACACAACGAAATAAAATACCTATATAAACTACCTACATATACCTATATAAAGTGCACGTGCAAACATGTGCAAAAAGTACAGGACAGTACAACAAATTACTGACAATGAACAGGACAATAGACAGTGCAGCGCCGACCAGTACTCAGTAGTGCAAAAAGATGACAGTTTCTAAAAATGTAAACATAACATACTATGAGATAATGTTCTATGCACATAGCAGTTATTGAGGTAGCAGACAGTTATAAAGTGACAGTTATTAAAGTGCAACTCAGGACACGTGTGTGTCAAACCAGTCTCTGAGTATTGAGAAGTCTGATGGCTTGGGGGAAGAAGCTGTTACACAGTCTGGCCGTGAGGGCCCGAATGCTTCGGTACCTCTTGCCAGACGGGAGGAGGGTAAAGAGTTTGTGTGAGGGATGTGTGGGGTCGTCCACAATGCTGGTTGCTTTGCGAATACAGTGTTTTTTGTAAATGTCTTTGATGGAGGGAAGAGAGACCCCGATGATCTTCTCAGCTGTCCTCACTATCCTCTGCAGGGCTTTGCGGTCCGAAACGGTGCAAGTCCCAAACCAGGCAGTGATGCAGCTGCTCACGATGCTCTCAATAGTCCCTCTATAGAATGTAGTGAGGATGGGGGTTGGGAGATGTGCTTTCCTCAGCCTTCGAAGAAAGTAGAGACGAAGAAAGTAATTGTGTTACACTCCAGGTTCCTTCAGCTTCAGATATGGGAAAGGAGGAGACAGGTAGTGACGTGCTTCAGATACTTACATTTACATCAGAGCCATATAAAGAGAGAGAGTTGCGACAACTCCATTGACTCCAATGGAACGTTTTTTTTACAGCAATGGCGGCTCGTGGAGCCTCTCAATAGTTCCCGGAAGTAGCAGCAAACACCGTAGAGATGCATCAGAACAAACCGTTTGCGACGCACTTTTAAAAGGTGAGACGTTTAAAGAATAATATTATCTTATTCTGTATATTATCAGTACATCTAAATACAAATAAATATAGTTGAGTATTACTCATTAAATTAGGAGATAAGGGATGTTATCGGATAACTAACAGATTAGGCAAGGATTGGAGCTGGATAAAGTTTGTAACGAACACCCTATTAATTGTAAAATCTTTGCAAATACCTCACACATTTTTTTGTTGTTGTAATTTTTATTTATATTTAGATTGCTCCTGCTGACTTGAGCCAACAATTTTTTTCTCCTCTCCATGTCAGTGGGGAAGCCATACATTCGCACACCTTTCTCTGAGTGATTGGAGCATCCCCATGCAGCACAGCAAACCATGGTGAAGACTATGCAACGACAACATGAAAGAAAGGACACATACAAAATGCTTGGCATGCTATTTAATTTATTAGAAATGTATTCATGAATTGCTGTAAATAGTTATTGCATTTATTTGAATAAAAATACAAAAAAGTAATATCGTAATCTATTATTACAATTTAAAATAACTGTTTTCTATTTTAATGTATTTTAAAATGTAATTTACTCCTGTGATGCCAAGCTGAATTTTCAGCCTCATTACTTTTGATCGGCAGTTTATATATGAGTATGCTTAAGTTGTTTTAAAGCTGAATATATTGTGTATATGAATAAGTATTGTAAGAATTATACATTAGATGTATAATATTTATAATACATAAATAATTATATTACTATATAACGAATTGTAAGAATTGTAAACAATAAGCTTCATTTTACTAAATTTTACATTTGCGTAACTGCTGCTAATAGTTAATAGTTCATTGACCCATTGTGCGGTGCGAGCTGGAAATCACCTGTCACCAGCCTTTCTCTGTACTATCTGAAAAGTCATTAATATGACATTAGTTACCATGAGATTAGTGAAAACAATGAACATGAGGTAACATAAAAAGGCAACAGAAACCCTAGCCTGAAATAAGTTGAGGCAAATAACGGTAAGCGAACACTAATCCTATTATTATATATATTAGCTGATTTGATCTTTAAAAAACAACATCGCTGTAACAACATACTCATGCTACATACATATGTCGGTGTGTTACATAAATATATAAAATAAATGCATTTATTGACTACTAATTACCAGACATCTTAGTTCTGTCGCTCTACTCTAACAGTTTGGAATGACCGCAAAAGCACTTCCTGGAACTATCTGAAGTCTACGTGAATCACGTGACGATCAAGCATTTAGAACTTCCGTTGTCGCAACTCTCCTTTATATGGCTCTGATTTACATTTACATTTATGCATTTGGCAGACGCTTTTATCCAAAGCGACTTACAGTGCACTTATTACAGGGACAATCCCCCTGGAGCAATCTGGAGTTAAGTGCCTTGCTCAAGGACACAATGATGGTGGCTGTGGGGCTTGAACCAATGTCCTTCTGATTACCAGTTTACCAGTTATGTGCTTAGACCACTAAACCACCACCACTCCTATTCCACACTCTCTGTGTGTGTGTGTTCTTCACAGTGTGTTTCTTATTTCAAACAGTTCAGTGTAACAAAACTCTCAGCCAGCATAAACCTCTTGAAATCTTCAGCTTGACAAAACTCAAGCATAATCTACATGAAATCTAAAACTTCACAATACTAAAACCATTAGAACACTCAAAATAAGACACGCTAGTCACTGCACACTTGTGTCTCTCTCTCAGCTTTCTGGTGTGTTTTGGCTGCTTTTGAGGCTGTAAGAGATCGTGTCAACTTGCTTGATGAGCCACACCACTACACTCTCTCTTTACACTCTCTCCAGCAAACAGACACAAGACCCCCCCCATCACCACAATGGCATTACAACTGAGAAATATTTGGTTTAAAGCTGAGAAATAGATTAAAACGGGACCGTAATGGCAATTCTACCTCCATATATCCCCGCTGGACTTTCTGACAGATAAAAAAATGACAGCCGTAATTGGAGGGGCTGAGTCTTACTTCATCAGTCCCATTCTCATTTTTTAAGACTCCCAGATCTTTAGTTCCTACGAAATGAATACTATACTTAAAATGGCATGTTTATAATTAGTCATTATTTGATGACTTATGAAGAGATAGTTTTTATATAATCATGGCCTCACTTGTTGTGCTGCAGCCAAATATGAGGGATTTGAGCAAAAATGTCTTCCTCTAACGGCCTACTAGAAATTGCTGCTGTATTTATGACATGCTGATCATCCCTAACAGAGTGAGTTTTGGCAGGACATGAAACTTCAGAGGACTGGAAAACAATTTAATGTAACAAGTGTTTAATACTTTAAAATTAATTAATAAAATACATTATTTTTTGCCACATGAATTATCATTAGCATATTTTACTATTAAAGAATGAGGACCTTCAAAAGAGGGAAAATAACTCACTGAGTAAGTCCCATCCGCATTGTCTTTGACCTCAGCCCTTTCAATCATTCCTGCAATTATAATGCATTGACAATTACATGACAAACAGCTATAGAAATATGATACTAACATGTCCGATAAACTTTCAAAAGAAGCTTGTCCTCACCTTTGGAGGTTATCATTGCCACAGTCTCAGGGGGCTTCACAGATATGCTACAGCTGATTTTAAATGACTGAAGAGGTTGAGCACATTTCTTTGATTCAAGCTTGTCTGGAACTCAAAAGGGCTACAATGCAAACAGATTAAAGTAATAGTTTACCACAAAATGAAAATTCTGCCATTTATTCACCCTCTTGTTCTTTCAAACCTGTATGACTTTCCTTCAGTGGAACACAAAAAAAAATTTATTGGCAGATTGATACCCTCAGTCACCATTCACTTTCATTGAATGGAAAAAAAGATGCAATATAAGTGTGCCTGGGGCTAACATTATGCATAACATCTCCTTTCGTGTTCCATGAAAGAATATGGGTTTAGAACAACATGAGTGTGAGTAAAGGCAACAGAATTGTATTTATTTTTTCCCTTTAAAGGGATAGTTCACCCAGAAATGTAATTCTTTCATCATTTACTCACCCTCATGCCATTCCAAATGTGTATGACTTTTTTTCTTCTGCATAACACAAATTATGTTTTTTTAGAAGAAAATCTCAGCTCTGTAGGTGAATACTATACAAGTGAATGGGTGGCAAAATGTTTAAGCTCCAAAAAGCAAAGAAAGCCATCATAAAAGTAATTCATACTCCAGTGGTTAAATACATAGGCCCTACTGTATCTTAAGAAGCTATATGAGAGTTGTGGGTGAGAAACAGTTAAATATTTAATATTTAGTAAGCCCTTTTACTATCAAGCTCTACTTTCACCTTGACATTCTTCTTCTTTTGATTTTGGTGATTCACATTCTTCATACATATCGCCACCTACTGGGCTGGAAGGAGAATTTATGTATGGTAAAATCTTATTGTATCTGTTTCTCACCCACACCTATCATATCGCTTCAGAAGATATTTAACTACTGGAGTCTTATGATTTACTTTTTATGCTAACTGTATGTGCCTTTTGGAGCTAAACATTCTTTGGCACCCATTTGCTTGCATTGTATGGACCCGCAGAGCTGAAATATTCTTCTAAATACCACCATCTTGCAGCCCCACATTGTGCTAAGAAATAATAAAAACAGAGTGTCTATTTAAATCAGTGTGTGGAGAATGTATTAACTAGAAATATATAGGGGGTCAGACACAGGATCCTCAAGCATGGGGAGTTCTGCTAATTCCCACCTGCAGCCCGGTGAAGGCCTGACATCACTGTTCTGATAACATTATTCTTCATTTATACCAGAATAAATGAAGCATATTATTGCAAGAGCTCTTTTGATCTGTGCACAGCCTCGTCTTTCTCGTGTGGTACAGAAGAGGAGAGATGACTCATTGGGGTGAACTGCATTATACCATGGAAATGTGCCTTTGGCCGCAGGTTTCTGACAGACTGGGAATGGGGATATTGATAACTAGGGGTGTACTACTTACATGATTTTTCATTGCTCTGTTCTGTTCCAGTTTATGAAACAATCCACTAAAATAATAAAAAAAAAAAAGTTGTGTCAAAAGTTTGAGTGCATATTGAAAATCTGGGATTCAAATTCTAATTTGAACCCAAGAATAACCAAAGTTTTCGGATAAAACTTTCAAATAAAGAAATGCCATGATGTAAAATGAAGAAGAAATATTGAAGATTCTGTGTTATTTATAGGTATCTTATCAAATAACAGACATTTAAAGCCTTTGTACAAAAAGGTCAGGGTCCATATTCACAAAAATTCTTAGATCCTAACGTGGAAATTTAGGAGCAACTCTTAAAAATTAGGGTCGTGTCACTCCTAATTTTAGGACTCGCAAAATTGTAATCTAAGGGTAATTCATGAAGCATTTTAACACTAAATGTAGATCCTAAACACACGACAGCTTAGAAGTCCTCCTGATGCCTGCTGGCATCAATCCACATCAAAAATAATATTTATAATATTACTGACATCAACCTTTTGAAAATGTATCACCTGAATCACAACGGAGTCGAAGTATTTTAATAATATACCATTATAATATTCTAAAAATTATACTATTGACATTGACCTTTAAAAAGGTATCATATGGCTCTTGATGTTTTCATTATTGCATCCACTATCCATCCATCCATCCATCTATATTTATTATATAGTCCACTATGAGCAATTTGCTGAAAAATAGTGGGCTTGAAAACA